>NC_053389.1:715833599-716142349 GCF_905171765.1 Bufo bufo | reverse complement strand
GATTTATACTTTTTACCATTTATATAACTGAAGAACATTTTAGGGTTAGTTTTGCTCTCTTTGGCAATTAATCTCTCGGTCTCTAGTTTGGCTGCTTTTATTTGTTTTTTACATATTCTATATATTCTATTTTTTTCCTTATAGTTTTTCAGTGCTTCCTCCTTTTGTCATTTATTGCTTTCTTTACAGTTCTATTTATCCACATTGTTTTTTTTTTGTTCCTTAACCTTTTATTCCCATAAAGTATGTACCTCTCACAATTAGATTTTAGGATGCTTTTAAAAATTTTAAATTTTATGGCTGTATTTTTATTTTTGAGGACTTTGTCCCAGTTAGTTAGGCCTATGGCCTCTCTTAGTTGGCTGAATTTAGCTTTTTTGAAGTTTGGTACTTTTGTTCCTCCCTGAAGAAACACTCTTTTGAATGATAATTTGAAGGTTATTACTTTATGGTCACTATTTCCCAGGTGTCCCCCAACCTGCACTTCTGTTGTTCTGTCAGGTCTATTGGTTAATACTAAGTCCAAGTATGGCCGTCCCTCTAGTCGGGTCCTGAACCAGTTGGGAAAGGTAATTGGATATTGCCAAGAACCTGTTTCCTTTATGAGATATACAAGTTTCAGTTTCCCAGTCTATATCTGGCTAGTTGAAGTCCCCCATAATAACCACCTCATTATGATTTGCTGCCTCGTCTATCTAGTTTAGTAGTAGATTTTCTGTGGACTCTGGTATATTACGTGGTTTATAAGTGTAAGCTTTTACCAGTGTAAGCTTTTACCATAAGGTAAATCAACATTCAATCTATAATAAACTCCTATTAGTAATTTATTATTGTTTTTACCTCCATGTATTTCTACCCACAGTGACTCCGCATGTTCATGTCCCTCACTTATATCTTCTCGGACTGTGGGCTTTAGACAGGACTTTACATAGAGGCAGACCCCTCCCCCTCTCCGGTTTTGGCGATCCTTTCTAAACAGACTGTAACCCTGTAACCACCCAGTCATGGCTATCATCCAGCCATGTCTCAGTTATTCTTACTATGTCATGGTCCTCCTCACGCATCACTAATTCCAGTTCCCCAGTATTATTAGTCAGGCTTCTGAGGTTTATGTACATTTTTTACCTTACACCTTTCCTTCTGAACTGTTGTAGTCCCTCCTTCCATTCCTCCTCCAGTCCCATTACCTTGCCCCGGTCTCTATCTTCCCATCCTATAACGTAATTACCCTCCCCCCAGTCCCTAGTTTAAACACTCATCCAACCTTCTAGCCATCTTCTCCCCCAACACAGCTGCCCATTCCCCATCGAGGTGCAGCCCATCCCTACGATAGAGTCTTTTTAAAAAGATTTATTATACCTTAGAATTTTTTTACATTTTATTCCTGCTTGTTCTGGTCTTAGGAGTCCAGTGGGTGTTCTTGCTCAGTGCATGACAGCTATGTCTTTATACACAATGATACCAGTAAGGGCTAGTTCACGGGCTGACTGTGCCGTAACCACCATTTTTTTTAATGAGAGGCCGCACTACCAAGCCACCACTGGTTTTCTTCTGTGACCGAGCCAAGGAAGGACATGTACGTATTCAGATGAAAACTGTGGCAGGTGTCTGCTCGTGGTGAACTTCATTCAATGGCACTAAATTGCAAGTGGGTCCACCACGTCAAGTTGAAACCAGAGGGTTTTTTTTCTATGAAATATGCAGCGAATTTTCACAAAGGCCGTGAATCACTATTTAGAACTGCCCACTGGACTCCTAAGCTGAGAGTGAACAGGAATTTAGGGTTTTCCAAGATTCTGATATTGATGAATTTATGATCTAGCTTCAGAATAGGTCATTGATATCAGATTGGCAGGGGTACTATACAGTATATCTCCTTAGCTGCCCCTACTATATAACATGCTGCCCACAGACTGGATAGCGAATTCAACATGTCAGGTTCCATTTAAAAGGGGTTTCCTGCCCCTAATACACCACTACTTTTTGAGATTTTTTGGTGGTGTATAAAATTTTATTTTGACTGTTCCTCAGAACCTCGATGTACGCTTATGTAGAAAGAAAAAAAAAGGGGTTCTAATCATACCTAATTTAGACCTTTTATTATGATAATGTTTTTTCTTCTTTTTATATTCATGATAATTATAAGAGAACCCCGAAAAGTATCATATACCAACTGCAAATTAAGCATGTGAAAAGTCCTGGATCAGTTCTAGTTCTATGTCCTCATGATCTTTGGCAGTTAGAGTTGCCATTGGAACATCATGTGGTCGAAAAACAATTATCCACATGAATGCACAGTATGAATTGGATTGAGTGGTGGTACAGTACGAACATGAATTTGATCAGCATAATATCCCCATCACAAATCTAAATTGGCATAATACACAGATATGGGCTTTGAACGTCAATCAGTGATATCCCTGTACTGGTAGAATGTACAGTAGTATATATTTTTTGCAGTAAATGTAATTTCTTTGTCTCGGCCTCTTCTTCTTGCAGACTGATGAAGTGTAAGGCAGCACAGGACCAAATATCAGCTCCTCAAGCTGCTGGCGGCATTAATGGAAGAATTTCTCATCGAAATGCTCAAAATGGTGCTACACTATTGGACAGTAATGTTTCAGAACTGAAAGGGAAAGTTGCTGAACTCAGTGAGATGGAGCATCTCTTTCCTCACTCCCCACATCACCGATCAGAGGTGAGACACATTCATACAGAGATATCAAAAAGATAGTTGAGTATCATTGGGAATAGTGATGAGCGAATTGTGGACTTCGATCCGAATTTCAGGATAAATTCTAATTCCTCATGCTTCGTGGTAGCCAATTGATTTAACCTGAAATAGTGCAAAAAACAAACAAAAAAATCATACTTACCTGCTCCATTTACTCGCGACGGGCCGGCTCCAGGCATCTTGCTTGAATATCTTGACCCAAATCCCGTGATGGCGGTGGCCGGCCCATGACGAGCAAATTGATCAGGTAAATATGATTTTTATTTTTATTTTACACTGTGTTATGTACATCAAATGCTGTGATTATGTATGAATGCGCCATCCGAGGGGTACAATGACAGGGGGAGGCGCAATAGCCGCTCCCTGTCATTGCATCCACTAAGAAAGATACAAAGAAATGCACTTCATAGCGAAGTAATTAGTCACAAAATGAATTTTTTTGTAAAATTCGGCGAAGCAGCCGAATCGAATTTTTCAATACTTCGCTCATCTCTAATTGGGAATGTTCCTAACCAAGTGAGTACATCACATGTATACAGCTCATGTATGAAAAACTGTGCAGGAATGCTTGAATAGTAGTAGAACAATTTAAATGCAGAATCGTGAAGCGCAGAATTGAGGCTCATGCACACAAACGTACTTTTTGCAGATCACATGCGGACCCATTCATTTCAGTGGGGCCGCAAGAGATGCAGACAACACACCATGTGATGTCCGCATCCGTTCGTGGCACCCGCAAAAGTATAGAATATTTCCAATACGTGTCGACATTATGGACAAGGATAGGACTGTTCTATTATGGCCCAGACTTTCCTTGCATCTAGAAGCTTGATGTCCAAGAGCCACATACTTTAAAACACACCCCATTCTAAATATTTTAGGATAGTCATATCCCTAATCATATTGATCATACCTCTAAAACGATTGAAGGCACCTATTTTTATTAAAATTTAAAGACAACCTGTCACCTCTCCGCACAAACCTGCTTTAGAAACCTCATGAATTTCTCATGCATTAACAATTCTAGAGCATCTATTGTTATGACTCTATGTTGTGCTGTTCCTCTGTTATTCCTTCTGAATTGTTACTAGTGTTACTAGTTGGGGGGGGGGGGGGGGGGGTCCCTGAACAGTCTGACACTAGTAGCACTGATTGGATAATATCAGACTGTGCACAGACACCCCCCCCCCCCCAACTGGTAAGGTCTCATTGCACATGACAGTATTTTTGGTCCTCATTTTTTGCAGATCACACACCACGGACACATTAATTTCTATGGGTCTGCAAACAAATAAAGGGCAGCACAAGGATATCATCCGATGTCTCATCAGTGCGGTGGTGCTGCAAATTATAGAACCTGTCCTATTCTTGTCCATTTTTTTAGACAAGAATAGGCTTTCTCACAGTGGATCCAGCGAAAACTGCAGGATGTACACTGACCACATCTGTAATTTTGTGGATCCATGAATTGCGGACCGCAAACAGATATAGTTGTGTGCAGAAAGCCTAACAGTCATCTGGATCTTCACTGCTAACTGCTAGCAATTTGTAACTTCTAGCAGGAATAATATAGGAATGGCACATCACAGACTCATAAGAATAGATGCTCCAGAATTGATATTATGGGGGGAATGCAAGTAGTTACTAGGACAGACATGTCAGTAGAGGTGGCAGGTCCTCTTTAAAGATGATATTCTTTAGGTTGGATAGTTTTAGCAGGTCTTATATTGTGTTCAGGTGAGCTCTCCAGCAGAAATTATCATGCACAATTACTACTAATACTGTCTAAACGTAAGACTGTGTACGCCCAGTGGAGGATGTACGAGCACACTGCGTCAGGAACATGGAGTGGTTTTACCTATCTTATTTCGGTGGAGTAGGCAATTTCACAAAAATTAATGACATATGACATGCTCAGCAGTTTGCAGTTACTATTGGGCAAGCAGCTGTTTTGTTGGTGGAGCCACTTTTTTAGCTAGCGTTATCATCGCGACTTTTTGCAATAATTTGTAAAAATGTCACAAGTGTACTCCAGACTCCTGGTGGGTACAAACCGACAGAACCTTTGTAATAAAAATAATTTGACTTTAGACCAGGATTGCCAAACAGAATTTTTCTTTTTTCTGGACAACTTATCCCAAAATCACAGACATCCAACATTTTTTACGGGCAAATTGGAAAACAGCAATAAATGATAAAGATTATGAGTAATACATGTCTACAGCTCAATGTACTGATAACACTTCATTACCAGCATTTACTGTGAGCTGCAAAATAATGATAATTACAACCAAAATAATCTAGCCAAGAACCACCAGCCTCAAAAAAACTGACACGTCTATATTTTTTCACGGACACAGGAAAAAAGTCACCTATGTTTATGGACTACAGAAATGTCTTGACGGTTGGCAACCTTGCTTTAGACTGAAAAATACTTTGGTATTGCTTGTGACAAATGTAAATTTGTTGCAAAAAAGGTTTTAAAAGAAGTAGGTGCTTGAAAAAAAGGCCAAAAGTCTTATATTGCTAGCATGGTGAAGTGTACGGTAGAGATGTGGAGGGGGTGTAAATCTCACCCGGTTTCCAGTTTAGTTGGGTTATGTAGCAGAAATCCAGAGATGTGTTTTGCTTCAGCCATAACTTGCTGGAGATCTTTAGTTTAAGTTATAAGGGCTGGATTTCTTTAGACTGGGAGACAGGTTGGTTTTGGGAGTCTCTCAGTTCACACCCCTAGGCCACTACAGGTATTCCCCTGGCCCGAGGTAAGGCTAGTTGCGATAATCACTGAGGGATAAAGCAATCCTTAGTGTGTTTGTGGAGACAGAATTAAAAAAAGGAAGACAGATAGGCTCCATGTGGTCCCAGCTAGGAGACCACAAGGCTGAGTAAAGCTTGAGTTTTGGGGGCCCAACAACGCTTGAGGAAAGCAGGTATCGCATGGTCAGAGTCGGAAGGACTGCTGGACCGTATCCCTGCAAGGTTTTTTTGTGGTCACCATCAGGAAGACAGGTGGACCGAAACCCATGTGTGGCGGTGTCACAGCTAGGAAGCTGTCTGACTAAATTCCTCAGTGTGAACATGGTCTTAGAGGTGAGACCTTGTATAGTTAGCGCTCAGACGAGCAGTGTTTTGTTTGATATTGTAACTTAGATGCCACATTGTTATGCTGAAGTGTAGGAACAAAGCACCACTCGAGCTTGAAAACCCCCTGTTTGATGAGAAGTCTGTCATCGGCGTCATTGCCAGCCATAGACGTCCTCGTAGCAATATTCTAGCCACATACGTTACTATAAATGTGTGTCAGCTACAAAGGTCCTCATAACAGTGTGGATTACCCATAGATGTAATATGGCACAGGCTCTAAAAACAACATACGTTTATGGTGGCACACCTAGAGCACCTCATCATTCCCTCTACCCATTTCTTCGTAGTAGCAGAGAAAGGTGGCATAACCTTTTTTCACTCTGTTACCACTGTAGACATAGCCTTTAGGAAAAGGATAGGTCGAGCCTAAGCTTGGTCAGTCTTCTCATGAGTTTCATAGCATCTGCACAGGATGCCTCTATCCTATTATATTCATTTATATAGATCCAAGATAGTCTGCAGTGCTGTACCAAGACTCACTCACAACCTTTGCTTAAACAGTGCTACAGAAAAATGCCAAAACTTCTATATGTAACCTTGCCTACCCTTTTCATGGAAAGGCTGCATCGCCCAGTTGGGTAGTGGTATGAAAACCATTAACCTGTGTTTTTCTTTTCTCCATATCAGTCTGCTCCTTCACATTCTTTGGATGTAACACTGGTATCCGCCATCATTCCTGATGACATCATTTTTGCTGAAGAGGACCCTCCTGGATCTCAGGCAGTAAACCATCCACCGGCAGCCAAGGACTGAGCCCCTAACTTCTTTAAAAACTGAACAGACCCAGAATTCTTGCTGCTCCTTTCAGCTGTGTTTGTTTGGAGCTTTCTATACATCTCAGGTCTCCATTTTCCAAACCCTGTAAATTTTCCTGTACCCTTTTGATAGAATTTTGTACTTTTTTTTTATTATTATGTGAGAACTTTGGCACTTATAGACTGTTACTCTCAAGAGACTGTGGGCAGCCATCATCTTTTCACTCAAGACACATGGAACTTGCCTGCTTTTTAAGCCCTTTGGATGCTAGGGAAATTTACTCAGTTCACATCACTACCCACTGATATTTTTTAACCCTTGGTCGTTATTTTTATTGCAGATGATTGTTTAGGCCCTCAGGGGTATCCTGAGGAAGCCTGCTGCTCTTGTAGCCTGGTCAGAATTTTATATATATTTTTCTTTTATTTGTCTGCTGGTGTGTTGAACACAAACTGTACTGAGGGGTCAATCTCCAAACCTACCTCAGCCGGGATGAATGTTTTCTGTTCTGTGATCGATTTGCATGACTAGTGCAGCGACATGTCCCCCTATGGATTACAATGTAGGGGTTTATTGTGTGCAATCTAGTGACAATATTGCAGATATCGAATGACTGGAGCCATCTAATGAGGAATGCGTGGAAAACACTGATTAAACACAAGCAGTGTATGCAGATACAGTTTTGTAGATCTACCATCAGCTTATGTTTCCAAAAAGTGACATTTTGCTAAAATGTGAAAGAAAAAACACATTCAGGTATATACTAAATGAATATTAAGGACCACTTAAAAGCAAAAGGAGGACGAAATATGTTCTGACTTGCATGCTTTGTCTTACAATTAGGTCCAAAAGCTTCGATGTTGAGGACTTTAGCCACAAGAGTTCAGAGATCAATGTAGGTATCACATTCATAAAGCAATCTATATGGACATGGGTAGGGAACTAAATAATGCCAACAATTTTCTGAAAACCTATAGCTTAGCTAGGGTACTGGCTCATCTTAAAGAGACCAGCTTTGTATGGAGACCTAGTGGCGATGCTCCATGGGAAAATAATATGCAAAAAGGTATCTCTCCGGGAAAGAGAACCATCTCGCTTATTTTTGCAAGTGGCTCAAAACAACTGTGGCTATTTTGGCTTTGTTATTTTCCCTCTTCATGTCCCAACGCTTGTTAAAAAGTTGGACTTTGACACATAGGGAGCTTATAGCGAGGTGGTTCTCTTTCCCTAGGAAATACCTATTTGCTAAAATCCTATAGAAATGCGTTAATGTGGAAATAGCTAGCTTACATCAGACATAACGTAGTTTTACCCATTCCATCAAACAGCACCAGCAGTCGACCCATTTAGTTTTTTGAACTTTTACTATGAGTACATTTGGCCCATTGCTATGTTTCCCCTATTCCCCAGGTAGCCATGTTATGCCAGTTAGACTGTACTACCCACTTGATTAGCACTAACAACATAACCACCAGCTAGACCATGTCAGGTAATATCATATTCATCAGCAATGCCACCAGTACGGTAACAAGCCACAAACATTCCTCCTTACTTGGTTCCTCATGACTGATGTTGTTCTGAGGTAAATTTCCCTTCATTTTATTTTCTAGTCCAGCGTGATGCACTTCCAAACTTTGTACAAAAACTTCTACCTCATTTTTTAATACTTTTTTTTTGCCTTTGTAGAATTGAAAATGTGGGGTTTTCTGGTTTCATTGTGTAAGAGTGTGTGAGGTCTTCTGGAAGAAAATTAGCTTGAGAGTGATTGTGACTTGGATAACTTGCTCTTCTTTGTCTTTAGCACTGGGCTTAAACTGAAAAAGGGATCTCATTGGACTTATGAGTGGACATCAATTTGTGTAAAGATGGACACAGACATAATAAATGGGGGTTAATCTATAGATAAAAGGAGGCACTGATGACCAGTGGTGTATAAGGTACAACGTGTGCTAAAAATCTATTTCAACTTCTAGGGTGCAACCATGTGTTTGTACCTACTGAGCCAGGTACTTATTAATGTCGACACTCCTTAAAGGGCATCTGTCATCAGATTCGTACCTATTAAACTGGCTGACCTGTTGCATGTGTGCTTGGAGAGAGAGCAGAGCCTCTAGGTGTAATGGCAATGCCCCCATTGCTCCTAGACACTTGTTTGCATATATTATCCATCATTTTTCTCAGCAATGCGGACACATATGAACATGGGACCATCACAGATGCCTTCAGCTGCCAAGGGCTTATGTAACAGGTCAGCCAATTTCATAGGTGCAAATCTGCTGACAGATGCCCTGTCATTAAGAATCCTCCTTGAAAATAAAATGCTCCTTTTGCCAATTGGTAACAGTGCCCACCTATGGATTAACTTTTTGTCCAGACAACTATTTAAATGTTTGTCCCTCTGCCCGCTCTTTCTTGAACCTGAGCCCTGTCATCCCACTCCCTTGGTTCTACTTTGTACTTGGAACTTTGTTGGATGTGTTGATAAATGTAGAAAGATGATCACTCTAAATCTATGCAACTGGTGGACAACATTCATAATAAGGCTTCATATACCAGAAAAGCATTAGCTGCCAACGATTGGTATGGCTCACTTATGTCAACTAAGATCATTTTAGCTGCTTGTAGGAGTGATATAATACAAATAAAATAATCTGGAATTATTGTTAGGTGCATAGTCAACTTTACTTTATCAATAGATTGGTCATAGTTAAATTTGTATGTATAATGCAATATATTAGACAAAATTATAATATTTAGAACTATTTCCTAGTCTATTGAGTAGACTTTAGACTCTTCAACAACAGCCAAGGTGCCATCAACATTCCTACATTGGTATATACTTGCATAGATAAGATAAAACATTTTTTTTTGTGATTGGTCCTTTGACTGAGGAATGTACCTCCATGAGAACCTCTGTTCACATCTCAGATAAATACAGACCTTTTGAACATCAAGCAGACAGATATGACTAGATGGTACAACTGCTGAGATGACAATGGTGCCACAATGGAACCACTACGATTTATGGTTAAAATAGGGTGGACAATGCCACCTTTGTTATGAGTCAACATTAGGTTTATTAAAACGGAAGGGAAAGTTTTAGACCCCCTGGATGTGCAGAGGACATTTTTAGTTAATCCACTGTTATGTCTGATTCCTCCCAAAAATATTTATTACAAAAAAGGGTGCCTTTTATAATGTTAGAGGCATCTCCCAGCTATGAGATGACCATTTGGAAGACCTATCTAAGGGCATAAAAAACCTAGTGACAAAGGCCATGACTGAAATTTACGGTCACTTACTTTTTTTTGGCCCAGCAAATCCAGCATGAGCCGAGCTCTGTAGTCTGCTCAATGCAATGCACAAGCTCAGGAGTCCTCGTATTCATGACTTCCCAGCTTCCTCAACCCCACAGCTGATATCTCCCTATATACAGTATAGGAAAAGAGCTGACAATTACCTATGGGAGGGAGGGGCAAGGTTCAGCTCATGAATATCAGGATTTTAGCACTCGGCTTATATTTTTAGAAAACAGTTGGGTCAATTAAAGTGAGTGATTCAGCATTTTATTCCCGATCTATGTCACTAGTTTATATCGCCTTCAGATAAAATTGGGGACAGATTCCTTTCAAATTAATTCAGTACAAAGACAAATAAGGGCATTCTCTTTCAGATCTGTCTATTTTACTATGACAGGGGACACAGCTGATGATCCCATGGTTTTATATATACATATATATATAGATAGATGTAAATTGGATATGTATGTTTTACTCCGAAGATTTTTTTAACTTACAGTGCTGCACCTCATTAGGTAGCAAAATGGGTTAAAAGAAACTGATTGATGTGATGACAAACAGCTTAACTTGGGGACCATACTTAATTGTGGACATCGAGGGGTTATTGTTCTCTTGCTTTGACAGTGCTATCATCACCATGGTAAGGAATTCCTGTACAACTGTTTTGTGCAAATATTTGCATGGGATATTCTCAGTCTGCAATTTGCATGTAACTACCCAGAATGCTTGTCGGCAGTTTGATGTCTGTGTGACATGACTCGGGGTGTGAGCATTTACTATTCAAGTCAGTTCTTTTTCTACTGTTCCCAGTCTAAGAGGTAAAAAAGTGTAAATATGTAGAATAAGTAGATGTCTGTGTTAAACTAGAAACAACCGTCAAACGTCTAAAGAGAGTGCGCTATAGAGAGAGCCAAGTGTCATCTTCCATTAGTGACACAATGAGCTGTCTCGTGCTTTCAAAGTATGTCGTTCCTTGCAGGGTTGAGAAGACTTCTGCAACTTGCCCTCCTAGAGTGTAGAACTGATGTCATGGTCTGTGCTTAGATATTCAAAATCCAGATAAGACATAAAAAGGTCTAACACAGCCAATGTTAACTATAGCTGCATTTGTATATAGAAAGCAAGATCCCAACGTTACAGAACTGCAACAACAGATATGGTGCATAGAATTGTATATAGAGAATGACCACTGAAAGTATCATAGATAGAATCAATAGGGGGAAACCACACTAGATATCTGGTGTAAAAAAAGTTGCAAACCGTGTGATCCGACAGAGACTGGCTGGGGTGGGATTTAAAAAAAATTCACGGACAGGCCCTTTAAGCTACCATACATAATAGGTCAGCTTGCATGGACAAGAGGTACAAAAGGCCACTGGGTGGCAGTACAAAAATATGAAAACAGTAAAAATATAGTAGTGGGAGTAATTTTTCTCTTTACTATATATTGTAGCGCCTAGCATGGGTTGATCAAGGTATTTAATTGGCAATACAGATTGATAATACAAATGCATCCAAGACATTTGTAATTGAGATAAGGGCCATACCATGCCCACTTCTGGAATCCAATTTTTTTAATGAATGTCTGCGTCCATTGTCAAGCCGTGCTTGGCTTTAAAAGCTTTGCAATCTATGTAGAGCTGGCTTTGGAGACAGTCATTTGCAACTAGGGTCCATTTGATATGAGGTCAAGATTAGAGATCTGCAAATTACCTGTTAAATCTTTTTTTTTTTTGCATTTGCAATTTATATCAGCAGCCACTGTTCATTTCTACTTGGTCTTGCAATGGCTTCCAGTTGACATAAACACCCCAAAAATACTCCTAATGCTGATTTACTCCATTAGGATTTAAGGGGAGTAATCTCAGTTATATCATGGTTCCTAATACCAATATAGAGAGATAACCTGCACACTTATTGAACCTCTAAATATTAGCTCAGTAGTTTTAAAGGGGGTATCCGAGTGTTGAACTATTCTCAGGATAGGTCATCAGTATCTGATGTTGTTTGAAGAGATGTTAGGAGATTGTTGTTTGAAGAGGCTGCGGTGCTCCACTGATCGCTGCGGCCTCATCCTAGACCAGTGATGTCACATTCATCGGTCACATGACCTAGATACAGCTCAGTCCCATTCAAGTGAATGGGGCTGAGCTGCAATACCAAGCACAGCCACTATCCAATGACTAGCACTGTGTTTGGAAGGGAGACCAAGGCACTCACTGGAGTGCCGCAGCCTCTACAAATAGCAGATCGGCAGGATAGGTCATCAGTATTAAACACTGAGAAAACCCATTTAAGATCCTGATAAAATGACCCATTTTACATGACAGGTTCACCAGAGTCCTGCTATCAGTTACATGATCGATTCAGATAGGCCAAGGATGACGGTTATCTTGGGAAAACTGCAATGGTATATTGATTTTTCATGGTGTGCGGCATTGTAAACAGGACACAAAAGGTGTATTAATTTTGGGAATATAATATGCTTGAGAGCCAGGATATTTTAATCCTCATCGTGCCTCTCAACTGTTTTTCCCAATAGAGAAGTCAAATATATAATAGGGCCAGGAACCTTCCAAGAAATTTGGGACATTAATGTAATGTTACACTGGGTAACCAGCCCTCTATGACCTGAAAGTAATCCCAGCTCTTTCCAGAAATGTTATATTAGGAAAGCAATAGCAATTAGGGTACGTCTACACTGCTGGATTTTTTTATATTCGCATGTCACTGTCAGAGCAAACATGCGGGTCGCACTGCAGCCCAATTCATCCCTATGGCAGCCCTGCTACGCTTCGATCTTTGGTCGTGCAACAGCTGTGGCAGTCAAAATTGTACTGTGGACATACCCTTAGGCCTCTTTCACACGGGCGAGATTTCTGAGCGGGTGCAATGCGTGAGGTGAACTATTTATATGGGGCGGTGCACATGAGCGGTGATTTTCACCCATCACTTGTGCGTTGCATGAAAATGGCAGCATGCTCTATATTGTGCGTTTTTCACGCAACGCAGGCCCCATAGAAGTGAATGGGGCTGCGTGAAAATCGCAAGCAAGTGAGGATGCGGTGCGATTTTCACGCATGGTTGCTAGGAGATGATAGGGATGGGGACCCGATCATTATTATTTTCCCTTATAACATGGTTATAAGGGAAAATAATAGTCATTCTTAATACAGAATGCTTAGTAAAATAGGGATGGAGGGGTTAAAAAATAATAATAAATAATTTAACTCACCTCATCCACTTGTTCGCGCAGCCCGGCTTCTCTTCTGTCTTCTTTGCTGTCCAGGAGGAAAAGGACCTGTGGTGAGTGCAGTGACGTCACCACAGGTCCTTTTCCTCAAAGAAGAAAAAAGAAGAGAAGCCAGGCAAGTGGATTAAGGTGAGTTAAATTATTGATTTATTTTTTAACCCCTTCAGCCCTATTTTACTAAGCATTCTGTATTAAGAATGCTATTATTTTCCCTTACAACCATGTTATAAGGGAAAATAATAAAATCTACACAACACCGATCCCAAACCTGAACTTCTGTAAAGAAGTTCGGGTTTGGGTACCAAACATGCCGATTTTTCTCACGCGTGTGCAAAACGCATTAAAATGTTTTGCACTCGTGCAGAAAAAACGTGCATTTTCCCGCGACGCACCCGCATGTTATCCGGCCCAAATCCATGACGCCCGTGTGAAAGAGGCCTTAGTCTTTTTGTCCTTCTCTCCTTATGGCATAAATGAATGCAGTGATTTGTTATATATGCAAATGCATATCTTGTAGCTTATGGCAGCAAAAAGGTTGCCGCAAATGTCATTGTGTACATACTATATGAGGCTCCACACACTCATTGAAGAGGTAAAAGTCTAACTTAATATGAATTAATGTTTAGAACTTAGGTAAAGATTATCTTAAAGGGGTTTTCTAGGATTTTAATATTGATGACCTATTCTCAGGATAGATGCAAGATAATAGGTCGGCACTCCGGTAGGGTATTCGTGGTGCACGCGTCCTAGGAGAAGCACTCCATGAAAACTTTGTAGAAAAAAGACCAGCACTCACTTGCTTGAATGAATGTAGTGATGTATTGTCACAGACATGTCTGAGAAAGGCTAACACAGCCGAAACGCTACACATGAGATTATAATGTGACAATAAATCACTACATTCATTCAAGCAAGTGAGTGCCGGTCTTTTTTCTACAAACTATTCTCAGGATAGGTCATCAATATCTCGATCGGGTTGAAGAGGTCCGTGCACAGCCTTCACTTCATTGTTTACCTGAGGATAGGTCATCAATAATAAAATTTCAGAAAACCCCTTTAAGCTGCAGGTATACGTGTTGACAATCACATAGATGCCATGTACAGCATAGGCAGTCTGTTATATGGTTAAAGTTCCTTGCTGGGCGGGTAGTTTAACAATGATGAGTTCTGTCCTTACAGTAATTCTTCATCATAGCTGGGCTTCCAATATTAGCTACATTTTAGCTATTTGGGTGTCTAAACAAGTGGCCATTATGAGAAAGGTTGGTGAAAGATCTCAATGTACAGCTTGCTATTTTGTGACTCTAAACTGGAGATTCAATTACATAATAATTCAATTTTCTATACTCTACTGCATACTTAGGTTGTAACACAATACAGCATTTTACACTAGTCACTGGCTAGTGTTTGCTATATAAACACCAGAGAGCTAAGGACGTGACAATGTTCAGAGGAACATATGTGAGGAACTCAAAGGCTATGGACACCTTTGCAGCTATTTTTTTTTTATTGATCATTTGCTGTGCACCTTTTCATTCTTCATTTTCTTCCTAAAAGCAAAATTAAGCAACTTTCTAGATAGTCCTCATTAAAAGTGTGCTACTATTTTGCAGAGTGTGTGTAAGTCTTTCACTTAGCTGGTGGTGCTGCTGAATCTGACACAGATCTGTAAGAGCACTGCTCATTTTTCTAATGGCTCTCCCTAGACTCTTCTCCCTTCTCTCAGTGTTTCAGATAGCAGCAGGGAAGGAGAGAATACTGTACATGGCAGATCAAAGTGTGGGAAGGTGGAAAGCATCCATCCCAGGAGGTCCACTCACATAGGCTTTCAGATAAGGAGCAAAGGTAGTCGGCAGGGTGAGAATAACATAGATTGTGTATGAGAAAGCAGAGCACCCATGGCAAACTCTTCAGAGGGAGTATAATTTCTAACTCATCAGCATCAATTATTGCCAGTACATGTGTGAGGATATGCCTCATGAGCTGTAGAAGCTGTGCTGATACATGACAGCTAGTGAAGGTAGCAGTATCCTGAACACACAGACCTCACATGCAGCATGCATTACTTGGAGGGGCATGCTGACATGAAAACAGTCTGAAACTTGGAACAAGTTGCAAATTGAATATGAGGTGGTCAGAGATTGAATAACGAAAGATTGCAGACTGAAATTAACTTTTTTTTACTCAAGGTAACTGCTTACATATTTAAAAATATTGTATTCACTGTCAAATGTCTCCATAGACTTTAATAATTGTATTCACTCCAGTGAGAAACCATCAATCATCTCTGTTTAGGTACAAAAATGATCACTGCCAACTGAAAATCCACCAGTACCAACTCACATTTCTACTCACTGCTTCTCCATTTACAGAACCCCTACCCCAGTGAGACAAAAGGGGTCTTCTTGTGTAGTTGAGAGTTAAGACCTGCTTAGGCTAGGTTCACACTCATTTTGAAATTTGTATTTAGATAGTATACAATATGCAAGACTTACAGAGCAAGGTGCTATTACCTACAGATGTGTGGGGTGGTGATATGGTATTTATGGCAGACTGGGTGCAATAGGGTTCTTATTGTTATACGTCAGCACCTGGCAGTTTTTGGGGCACATCACTTTTTCTTTTATTCCAGACCAGCTATGGATATGTATATACAATGTTAAAACGAGGGCATATCTGGGTGAAATGTGCTCAATGTAAATATAAACATGGACCACACAAAAAGTGACAAATACAATAAAAGAAATCTTGATGTTCCATGGCTCGTGTGACTAATTTGCATCTTCATCATGCCACTGAAGCTTCAAGGGGAAATTCTGATAGATGTCTGGAACTCAAAAACAGAAGTTGCACAGATATGACTGGCACAACACCATACAGAAATCAATGGTGTTTGCAAGGAAGCTCTAGCTAAGATTTAGAATTTGGAACTCTCCAGTTCACAGCAAAGGGGTTCAGGCACATCATTAAAGGTTCCCTTCATTCAAATAAACTTTAATCACCGTACAATGAAAAGTTCTGGAACTTTCTTACATACTTAATGTTGCAGTTCTTTACCTTTTCCAAGATCCAAGATTGTTTTGCGACAGTGAATAGGAATTTTCTTCTCTTGTCTATGGTAGACAACTGGTACAGATCTAATACTTTTCTCAGTTAAAAACGTGAATTTAACTGTATCAAAGCTATATTAGGCGTAATTCTGGTGCAGATTGTGACGCAATGGTCTTTTGCTCCACAATCTGTGATTTTTCCCCGTTCACGTCAGATATAAAAAAGTGGGAGGGGAAGGGGACAGACCGGCAGGCCTGTCTCATTTACCATTTTCTGCGCCAGTTTTAGGCATAGAAAATGCCAATCTTAATAGATGTCACATACACATATACAAACTATGACATACGTACATGTACATACACTGGGACTAATGCACACATATACATTCACATACATACATTAAAACACACACAAACACAAACTGTGGGACATACATGCACATTGACACACACGTAGATACATTCATCTGTATATACCAGTAGATAGCCTATGCCAGGATGGTGACTGTAATAGACAATGCATTAACTTAAAAGGGTTTTCCGAGCGTTTCTAACTGATGACCTACCCTCTGGATAGGTTCATTGGTATCTGATCAGTGGGGGTCTGACACACGAGACCCTGCCGGTCAGCTGTTTGAAAAGGCAGCGCCGTGGCCTTCTCTCTGCTTTTCCTATGCCGAGTGACGACATGTTCATGCGTCACCTGGTCTAGGAGCGGAGAAGTGAATGGGACTGATCTGTGATACCAAGCACAGCCACTATACTATTTACGGCGCTGGGAGAAGGCCGCGGCACTCACAGGAGCGCCTGTACCTTCAGTTGATCGACTGTGTTCCCGGGTGTCGGACCCCCACTGATCAGATACTGATGACCTATCCTGAGGATAGGTCTTCAATATGAAAATCTCAGAAAACCCTTTTAAGGCCAGAGTTCTTGTCCATTGACAATGACTGCAATCTTTATATGGAAATATCCATGCTGTTATTGATGATTATTGATGATATTCGCTGGGCAGAGGAGTCACTGATCTGAGAGGTGAGCATCCTCCACACTTCTTCCCGGACTTGGGCAGCAGGAACCATTTGGCACAAAAGCCGCTAAGCATGGATGCCCTTCTGCTTGATAGCGCCCACAGAAACTGCCACAAACAGCTGAATTTCTGAAGTTGATAGCCTGCAGACTATTTTATACATTTGTCTTAGAAGTAAAACAAGAGAAAAGTAGCAATTTACTCTGAAATGAAGACAAAGTAAGTTTAATAAATTAGAAATAGAAATTAAATAGTCTATTAGAAATGACCAATGGCTTTCATCATACTGGGAAAGCTTTATTTACTTAAAACCAGAAAGCCACTTTTAAGCATGACCGTCTTTTTGTTCTGGGAGCGAGGTAATGGGGGTCTCTGGTCTCTTTTTGGGCATGGTAGCTGTAGCACTTACACATAAATCATTTTGTATGCACATAACTCTCTAGGGATATATTTATAACTGTGGATAAGTAAGTTAAGGCAGAAGCTGGTTCCTCACCGCGAGTTTAGTGGTTGAATTTCAATGATGAATATATTACAATGTTGTAGACATTAGTTCTGAGTTATATACAGTATAATACTATTTACATACTCCAAGAGGGCCACTTTTATTGAAATACAGGCAAATACAGAAACAAGGCGCTATCATCTGTTCAGCTCTCATCTGACATTTCCACTTTGACGTTCATTGCTTTGAAGATGTTTGCGTTTTCTGAAAGTCAATAAGAGACTTCAGTGTTATACAATCTCATGTTGTAGGATGCATCTCTTCAATTAAAGAGAATATTGCAAAATGTGCAAATATGTTGCTAAACTCTGTCAGAAAATGGTAGTTTTTACAGTGTTCATACTGTCATTTTATTCTGAAATCATAGGGACCCGCCAAAAACAGAAATCAGTGAGTAAAAGATTGGTACAGTGTCCTGTTTAGACTAGCCTGTGGCTACACGGAACTGAAAAGAAAAAGTTGTATTACGTTGTTCTGCAGTGATGTTATTTATTGATCTTGACAAAGGCGTTTTGTTGGTTATGTGGTTCATGTGTCTTTCCTTACCATAACTCCTGAAGATAAGACTCACAAACTCAACTAAAGCAAGGCTGGAACCAGCTTGGGTTGGGCGATATCAAAAATATTTGAATGATATTAAGAAATTAATCGCGATAAAGATATATATCACAATAAATACCTATTTAGAAGAAAAAAACACTTGGGGCCACAAAGAGACGTTATACTGTATGGGGGGCCACAAGGTAACATTATACTGTATGGGGGCAGCCACAGGGAGACATTATACTGTATGGGGGCAGCCACAAGGAGACGTTACACTGTATGGGGGCAGCCACAAGAAGACGTTACACTGTATGGGGGCAGCCACAAGGAGACGTTATACTGTATGGGGGGCCACAAGGAGACGTTATACTGTATGGGGGGCCACAAGGAGACATTATACTGTATGGGGGCAGCCACAGGGAGACATTATACTGTATGGGGGCGGCCACAAGGAGACGTTATACTGTATGGGGCGGCCATAAGGAGACGTTATACTGTATGGGGGCAGCCACAAGGAGACGTTATACTGTATGGGGGGCCACAAGGAGACGTTATACTGTATGGGGGCCACAAGGAGACGTTATACTGTATGGGGCGGCCACAAAGTAACATTATACTGTATGGGGGCAGCCACAGGGAGACATTATACTGTATGGGCACGGTCACAAGGAGACGTTATACTGTATGGGGCAGTCATAAGGAGACGTTATACTGTATGGGGGCAGCCACAAGGAGATGTTATACTGTATGGGGGCAGCCACAAGGAGACGTTATACTGTATGGGGGCAGCCACAAGGAGACGTTATACTGTATGGGGGCAGCCACAAGAAGACGTTATACTGTAGGGGGGCAGCCACAAGGAGATGTTATACTGTATGGGGGCAGCCACAAGGAGACGTTATACTGTATGGGGCAGCCACAAGGAGACATTATACTGTATGGGGTGGCCACAAGGAGACGTTATACTGTATGGGGGCAGCCACAAGGAGACGTTACACTGTATGGGGGCAGCCACAAGGAGACGTTATACTGTATGGGGGCAGCCACAAGGAAATGTTATACTGTATGGGGGCAGGCACAAGGAGACGTTATATTGTATGGGGGCGGCCATAAGGAGACGTTATACTGTATGGGGGCAGCGACAGGGAGACATTATAGGCAGACAGGCAGAGACTTCATTATGGGAGCGAAGAGAAGCCGGGGGCGGCCACTGCGGGCAGTAATTGTACTGGTAGGCAATTATCCAGGGGTGGGCGGAGGCAGATTTTGAAGCGGTCAGCGGACACGACCGCTTCTATGACGTCACAAACTACCGAGGTTATTAGGAAACAGCATTATAACCATATCGCTGTTTCTTAATACCGCGGTATATCGCTAAGATCGGTATATTGCTTAAAGGGACACTGACAGGCCAAATCAGCATATATAGTTAGATATATAACATTACAGGTCTTATACAGTCTTTTAAAAGCATATAAGTATCCCCCCTGTCCACCTTATAAAGAGCGAAATATAAAGTTTTATAACCTGCTTGTCCGGTTACCAATCTGCCCAAGGGGCGGCGTTTCATGTGAAAATGCGCCCAGCCAGCCTTCCCAACTGCCGTTCTGAAGCCCCGCCCAGCTCATCAATATTCACTTCGCTGGGCGGCGGCTAGAACTCTCCCCAGTCCCGATCCTGCGCATGGGCAATTCAATTGTCTATAACCCCTTTGACGATGTGAGTGAGCAGCTCTCTGAAGCGCTGCTCTGAACAGTGCATGGCTGAGGCTGAGGCTGCAGCTGCCTCGAAGACGCAGGCAGGCTCAGGGCCGTCTTTGCCGCAGGGCAAAAGGGGCAGCTGCCCCGGGCCCAGTTGCTCCTGGGGGCCCCAGGGAGCTCCGTTTCCCGACTCCCATTCACTAGTGACTGCGTTGCTAGGTTAAAACATTCGGGGCCTGGGCCCCTGATGTTTTGTCCCAGGCCCCGAATGTCCTGCCTGCCTGCTAGATACAACTGTATTGCCGTACACAGAACGGCAATACAATTGAATCTAATACCCTGGGAAGAGGTGAAGGACCTGTGGTGACATCACAGGTCATGTGATCAGCAAAACAGGCTGTGATAGGATGACCTGGATGATGTCACCATCATGTGACCAGTGCAGGATTGGACTTGAGTGCAGAGGAGAAGGAGCCTAATGCTGATGTCTGTACATGAGGAGAGGTAAGTTAAGGGAGAGGCAGAGCAATGCTGGGGGTTGTAGTTATTTAACTAGGATGTACTAGGGCTGAAGGGAGGGATGTTATTGACATGGGACTGTATGTTGAAAGTGGATGGTGGGGGGAATGATGTTTATGTACATGGGACTTAATGTTTAGGCTACGTTCACACTTGGGTTTGGGGATCCGCTTGTGAGATCCGTTTCAAGGCTCTCACAAGCAGCCCCAAATGCATCAGTTTAACCCCAATGCATTCTGAATGGATGCAGATCCATTCAGAATGCATTCGTTCAGCTCCGTACAGCACCCCGTTCCGTTTTGGAGGCGGACCCCAAAATGCTGCAAGCAGCGTTTGTGTGTCCGCATGGCCGTTCTGACTTACAATGTAAGTAAATGGGGACGGATCCCTTTGCATTGACACAAAATGGTGCAATTGTAAACGGATCCGTCCCCCGTTGACTTTCAATGTAAGTCAGGACGGATCCGTATTGGGACTTAGAAATTCAAATCTAATACAAACGAATCGGTCCTGAACGGATGCATTCGTTTGTATTATCGGTGCGGATCCGTCCTGTACAAGTACAGGACAGATCCGCACGAATGCAAGTGTGAAAGAAGCCTTAGGGGGTTATGTTTACATGGGACTGTGCGTTGGAGGCGGCTGGGGAGGAGGTGATGTTATTTACATGGGACTGTATGGTGGAGGGAGGATTATAACTGCAGGGGGCACTGCAGATCCAGGGGACATTATAGGCGGTCTTATTACTACTGGGGGCTCTATAGGAGGGTCTTATAGATCCGCCTTTTTTCTACTAAGCGCACTATGGGGGCCTTATTACTACTGAGGGATCTGTAGGAGCTTTATTACCACTGGGGGAACAATAGGGGGCCTTATTTCTACTGGGGGGCTTTGTGGGGGTATTATTAATATGGGAGGGCTCTTCTAATAATGGGGGCATTGTTGAGGAGCATTATCACGGTTGGGGCAGCGTTACTAATAATGGCATTCTAGAAGGGAATTACTATTGGTGGGACTATGAGGAGCACTATTACTATGGGGGCAGTAATGTTTCTTCAGGATAGTATTGGGGGGGGGGGGGCAGGGGCGTAACTAAAGGCTCATGGGCTCCGATGCAAGAGTTCAGCTTGGGACCCCCTTCCCTCAGTGCTTTGTGTGTCTTCTTATGCGGCACAAGTGTCTTTGGGCCCCTTCAGGCTCCTGGGCCCGGTAGGGACTGCTACCTCTGCACCCCCTATAGCTACACCCTGGAGGGGGGGGGGGGGCACAGGAAGCAGCAGGATAACACTGTGGGGACTCCAGTTGGGGGATAATGATAGAATGTGAGGAAGCTAAGATGTCTGTGTGTCACACTCTGCAGAGACGAGGCGGCTGAGAGAAGTTGTCCAGACCGAGTGGAGAAGATGATGAGAGAGAAGATCTACAGAGAAGATGATGACAGAGAGGACACGTCACCTGGAGGCCCTGGACGTGACAGGTAAGTGCTGCTGTATAGCAAGTACAGCAAAGTGCGGGGGGGGGGGAAGGGATCCAGGGGGCCCAAGTAAATTCTTGCCCAGGGTCCAATCAATATTAAAGATGGCCCTGGGCAGGCTGTGTGTGTACGCAGGCGCGATCTAACCACGGCGGGGCGCAGGCGCAGAAGATTGGGCATGAACGATGCCCGGACAATTGAATTGCCCATGTGCAGGATCGGGACTGGGGAGAGTTCTAGCCGCCGCCCAGCAAAGTGAATATTGATGAGCTGGGCGGGGCTTCAGAACGGCAGTTGGGAAGGCTGGCTGGGCGCATTTTCACATGAAACGCCGCCCCTTGGGCAGATTAGTGACCGGACAAGCAGGTTATAAAACTTTATATTTCGCTCTTTATAAGGTGGACAGGGGGGATACTTATATGCTTTTAAAAGACTGTATAAGACCTGTAATGTCATATATCTAACTATATATGCTGATTTGGCCTGTCAGTGTCCCTTTAACCCTAGAACCACCTCACCCGCTCAACAGGAAGGCCTGTCTGTGCCCAGATCCAGTTCTGATTAAACAGCGCACTTGGAGCAAGAACAGGAGTGGAAGATCACAATAACCATAATGCTACATACTATTAACCTCTTTTATACCCCACACATTTTGGATGTTAAAGGGGTTGTCTCACTTCAGCAAATGGCATTTATCATGAAGACAAAGTTAAAGGGCATCTGTCAGCAGATTTGTACCTATAAAAATGGCTGACCTGCTGCATTTGCACTTGGCAGCTGAAAGCATCTGTGTTAATCCCATGATTTAATATATTCAAATATATGCAAATTAGCCTCTAGGAGCAACAGGAGCGTTGCCATTACACCTAGAGGCTCTGCTTTATTTGCAACTGTCCCATCCTCTGACAGGGCCAAGCAGTGAAAAAGTGATAATGCCTGGCCCTGTCAATCAAAGTGCAGGGGGCATGGTAGTTGCAGAGAGAGCAGAGCCTCTCGGTGTAATGGTAACACCCTTTTGCTCCTAGAGGCTCATTTGCATATATTATAACTTCATTTTTCTCACCAATGCGGGCACATATGAACATGGGACCAACACAGATGTCTTCATCTGCCAAGTGCACAAGTAACAGGTCAGCCAGTGCCATAGGTACAAATCTGTTAACAGATGCCCTTTAATACAAGCCACTTACAAATGTATTGTTATTATCCATATTGCCTCCTTTGCTGGCAGGATTCATTTTTCCATCACATTATTCACTGCTCTTATCCAGGGGTTACGACCACCCTGCAATCCAGCAGCAGTGGCATGCACGCACAGCATCTCCATCCCAGCCACCTCGCATTCTGAGCTGCAGTGGTGGCCATAATTATATGTGACCAAATACTATACGTATTTGGTATCACTGTAATTGTACTGACCCAGAGAATAAAGTTATTATGATATTATGAACGCCGCAAAATTTATAACGTAAAAACTCAGTGGCAGTATTGCTGTTTTTTCCTATCCCCCTACCAGAAAGAGTTCATAAAAGTTAATCAGTAAGTTATGTGTACCTTAAAATGGTGCCATTACAAATTACAACTTGTCCCGCAAAAAACACGCCCCATACGGCTACATATATGGAAAAATAAAAAAATTATAGGTTTTGGAAGGCGACAATGAAAAAATTTGAGAAATCACTTGGTCAGTGAGGCCCAAAACAGGTTGGTCAATAAGGTGAAAAATTTAAATTAATTAACTGCTTCCAGACCGCCAGTTGACTATAAACATTCGGGTGATCTGTGCACTTCTTTGCAGAAATGGCAGATAATCATGCACAAGGGAGAGTGAGAAGCTGTTTGTCAGTGACAGTAGGGCTTCCCACAGAGATGGCAGGGACTGTTTTTACCATCCCTGCCTTCCCCATCGCTGTATATGCAGCACTCAATGATCGCTGTACAGTGGCGTACACACAATCCATGGGGCCCCGGTGCAAAACTGACCCATGGGGCCCCCCTCCCTGTCGCCGTTTGGATCCGCATCGCCAGGCGGACACCAAAACGCTGCAAGCCACATTTTGGTGTCCGCCTCCAGAGCGGAATGGAGGCTGAACGGAGGCAAACGGATGCATTCTGAGCGGATCCTTATCCATTCAGAATGCATTGGGGCTAAACTGATCCGTTTTGAACCGTTTGTGAGAGCCCTGAAACGGATCTCACAAGCGGACCCACACCTGTGAGATCCGTTTCAGGGCTCTCACAAGCGGCCCAAAACGGATCAGTTTAGCCCCAATGCATTCTGAATGGATAAGGATCCGCTCAGAATGCATCCGTTTGCCTCCGTTCAGCCTCCATTCCGCTCTGGAGGCGGACACCAAAACGCTGCTTGCAGCCAAACGGATCCGTTCTAAACGGATACCAGCGTTTGCATTATAGGTGCGGATCCGTCTGTGCAGATACCAGACGGATCCGCACCTAACGCAGGTGTGAAAGTAGCCTAAGGCTACTTTCACACTAGCGGCAAGGACCTCCGGCAGGCTGTTCCGTCGGGTGAACAGCCTGTCGGATCCGTCCTGCCGCTAGTGACCGTGTGCCTCCGGACTGCTGCTCCGTCTCCATTGACTATAATGGGGGCGGAGTTATATAGACTAGTAGCTCAGAATTTCACCAATATCCATTTACTATTACTGCCAGAACATGATGGGTGTAGTAGTTTCAGCCCAACTGGGCAGTCAGAGGTTGCAGGCTACAGAAATATAGCAGAGTTAGTTATAAAGCGAGCCCCTCTCAACCCCCATCAGACCCTACTCTGAACTCATTCACCATAAATGTGGTGAGCAATTATGAAGACCTTTTTTTTAATTTTTTTTACAAATCTTATCTTCACTTCCGGACCGGCTTCTTCACGCTCTCCCGAAAGCTTTTCCGGCGCCTTCTCCCTGCTGCGTCTCGGCGTCGTTGTGCGCATGCGCAGCCTAGGAAGACGTCATGTCCGGTGCGGCCGCCCAACAGGAAATGACGAAGCACGCCGCACCCGCACGGGGAGGAGAATCAGGTGGAGGAGAATCAGGGGGAGGAGACACAAGGAGGGTAGGGCTGGCCTGGCCTGGCACTGCAGCGCAGAAACGCAACACTGGGCGGCGGGCCCCGCCTGGGTTATACAGGCAGGCGCAGCACACACAGCACTACTGCAGGGCGGGGCCAGGGGTCCACAGGCGGCCGGGCCCCCTGGTGTGCCGGGACCGGTCGCAACTGCGACCCCTGTATGTACACCCCTGTCACTGTATATACAGATCAAGAAGCTTTCTGCTCTGGTCCCAGTGATCAAGTGACCACAGAGGCTAGGTGTCTGCACAAGATGCTGGGTGTTAGCAGACCCAGATGAGCTCTGGAGTGAGGCTTTACAGTAGGGGTCAGCAACCTCCGGCACTCAAGCTGCTGAGGTTGCTGAAACTACAACTCCCAACATTAAACATTCTTATATGTTCTTCTACCAGGGAATGGAACATTCTGGGTATTGTAGTTTCAAAACAGCTAGAGTGCCAGAGGTTGCTGATCCTTGCTTTACAGGTTTCAAAGTAGGGATAAACGAACCTGAACTTTACAGGTTCAGGTTCGGCATTCGGGCAGTTATAACGGAATATAACGGAATTCTATGACGGAATGCAAAACGGAATCCTTTAAGAGGCATTTTGTTTTGATTCGTCATAAAAGAAGTCTATGGCCAAGCATAACGGATCTGTCTGGTTTCCATTATGCAGGATGAAAAACAAAGTCCTGCATAATGGAAACCAGACAGATCTGTTATGCTTCGCCATAGACTTCTTTTATGACGGATCAAAACTGAATGCCTCTTAAAGGCTTCCGTTTTGCATTCTGTCATAGAGTTCCGTTATATTCCGTTATAACAGAATCCATAAAGGGATTCCTCCACTGATGGTTATTTGCACCGCAATCTGCGACTTTTCCCTGCTCATGCCAGGTCTAAAAAAAGGGGATGTGGTGTTAACAGGGAAGGGGGTGGGCCGCCAGACCCATCTTATTTAGCATTTTCTATGCCTGTTTTAGGTATCGAAAATGTTCTAAATCTATACCAGCAAGGAAGCTGGCATAGATTTAGACTGTCGGTAGATACGCCAAAGTTATGTAGAGGCCGGCGCCATTACATAACTTCGGCGAATCCACCACCAGCGCAGGAGTTATTAAGACCTTCTCTTCAACCAGCTGATCAGAGGGGTGCTGGGTGTTGGACCGCCGTCCATCTGATATTAATGACCTATTCTGAGGATAGGTCATCAATAAAAATATCTCAGAACAACCCTTTAAAGGGATTTCCAGGAAATAAAAAAAGGCAGAAATGGTTAAAAATAGCAATAAATCATTACCTCACTGATTTCCCACTGCTGCTATTCTGAAATTGTTCCAGTCCTGCTGCACCCCATTTCCAAGCCCTGGCGTTTACACACAGAAATGACAATCAAATTGGTCGTTTCTTAGTAAATTCTGTGGACAGAATATTACTAGACATTAAGATCTATGGCAGCACACATTAAAAATAAAGTTCCTCACAATTTTAAAGATCTCTGTTTGTGTCACGGCGGACAGGATATAAGATACACAGATAACTAAACAAACAATATTTCTAGGCGAGAAGCTGGGGATAAGGTCACCTCCTAGCAAATCCCTAACAGCTCTCCCTATTCTGCTTTGCCCACATTCAGACCCTGAAGGTGGGAATAATGTGTCATCGTGCCTGGGCTGAGAATACCCTAGAATCGCTGAGATGGTGAAAGGGGAAAAAGGGGCAGCCTGCTCCCTCAGAACCAGGAGGGGACAGACAACACTCAAACAGCCTAGACAGCAAACCAAAGAAATCAGAAACCAACTTATCTTATCTGAGCAGGAAAAGCCAATCCTTCACTCCTTGCTTCCACAGCCTGACAGAAGCTATAACCCGCACGGAACACTGGGAGGGGAGTAATTTAAACCAATGACCCCACCCAGTGCACCTGAAGGGAGGCGGATCTAGCACAACTCCAAAACAAAACAAATGACTAGACACGTGCTGCTAATCTGGCAGACCTCCGTACATAGTCTGAGCAGGGCATGACAGTACCCCCCCTTCTACGGGTGACCTCCGGACACCCCGGACCAACCTTATCCGGGTGGGATCTGTGAAAAGCCCTCACCAGTCTGCTGGCACTGACATCCAGTGCCGGAACCCACATCCTCTCCTCAGGGCCGTATCCCCTCCAGTGTACCAGGTACTGAAGGGAACCCCGAAGAACTCTAGAGTCAAGAACCCTGGAGATCTCGAACTCTAAATTTCCATCAATCAGAACAGGAGGAGGGGGCAATGGCGATGGTTCCACCGGTTTCACATATTTTTTCAGTAAAGACCTGTGGAACACATCATGGATTCTCCAAGTCTGCGGAAGATCCAGCCGAAACGCTACTGGATTGATCACCGCAGATATTTAGTACGGACCAATAAATCTTGGACCCAGTTTCCAAGATGGCACTCTCAGTTTAATATTTTTAGTGGACAACCACACCAGATCCCCCACACACACGTCTCTTGTCAGCCATTCGCTTATACCTCTCACCCATCTTCTCCAAATTCACTTGGATCCTCCGCCAGATAGAAGACAAGGCAGAAGAAAATCTCTCCTCCTCTGGCATCCCAGAGGAACTAGTCCCAGAAAAGGTACCAAACTGAGGATGAAAACCGTATGTGCCAAAAAATGGCGACTTACCCGTGGACTCCTGCCTACGGTTATTCAAAGCAAACTCTGCTAGGGACAAGAATGAGGACGAAAGTTGAATGCCAAGCCAAGAGCAGAACGCCCTCCAAAACCTGGAGACAAACTGCGTGCCCCTATCAGAAACCACATCCGAAGGAATACCACGATTTCACGATATTATCAACAAAAATCTGTGCAAGAGTCTTGGCATTAGGCAGACTAGTTAACGATATAAAGTGAGACATTTTACTAAAACGGTCAACTACCACCAAAATTACTGTTCTCCCGGAGGAACTCGGCAGATCCGTAATAAAGTCCATAGACAAGTGCGTCCAAGGACGAGACAGAATCGACAAAGGAAGAAGTGAACCAGCCGGTCGAGTATGAGCAACCTTTGACCGTGCACAGGTTTCACAAGCTGCCACGTAATCCTCAATGCTCTTACTTAACCCGGGCCACCAGAACCTCCGGGACACAAGGTCACAGGTGGACTTACCACCAGGATGTCCAGCAAGGACAGTATCGTGATGTTCCTTGAATACCTTGTATCGCAGTCCTTCAGGAACAAACAACCTCCCTGGGGGACAAGAACCAGGAGCCCCCTCCTGGGCTCCCAACACCTCCATCTCCAATTTGGGGTACAGAGCGGAGACCACCACCCCATCAGCCAAAATCGGAGCAGAATCCTCTGAATCACATCCCCCAGGAAAACTGCGAGACAACGCATCTGCCTTGACGTTTTTAACCCCCGGGCGAAAAGTAACCACAAAATTGAACCTGGTAAAAAACAGTGACCATCTGGCCTGTCTAGGGTTCAGACGCTTGGCAGATTGCAGGTAAGCCAAATTCTTATGATTCGTATATACTGTAACGGGGTGAGACGCCCCCTCCAACCAGTGACGCTATTCCTCAAAGGCCAACTTGATGGCCAGCAACTCTCTATCTCCCACATCATAATTCTTCTCGGCGACCGAGAGCTTCTTGGAAAAAAAAAAGCACACGGGACCCACTTGCCAGGAGATGAACCCAGCGACAGCACCGCTCCAACCCCCACTTCTGATGCATCAACCTCCACCACGAATGGTTGAGACACATCGGGCTGCAATGCCTCATCCGACCAGACAGAGACGTCGGCGCCCTTCTTAGTCATATCAGTCAGAGATCTTACAATGGTAGAATAGTTCAAAATACATTTTCTATAATAATTAGTAAACCCCAAAAACCGCATCAAAGCTTTCTGATTCTCTGGTCGGTCCCATTCCAGAACCGCCCGGATCTTTTCGGGGTCCATACGAAAACCAAAGTCAGAAAGCAGATATCCCAAAAATGGAAGCTCCTGCACCGAAAACACACATTTCTCCAATTTGGCATATCATTTATTCTCCCGAAGGATCGTCAAAACCTGTCTCACATGATTCTGATGGGTCTTCAGATCAGGAGAATAAATTAAAATGTCATCCAAGTAAACTACCACGAACCTCCCCACCAAAAGATGGAAAATGTCATTGACGAATCGCTGAAATACCGCTGGCGCGTTCGTCACCCCAAAAGGCATAACCAGATTCTCAAAATGACCGTCGTGCGTATTGAAGGCCGTTTTCCACTCATCCCCTTCCTTGATTCTGATCAGATTGTAGGCCCCTCTCAAATCCAACTTGGAGAACACCTTGGCACCAACAATCTGATCAAAAAGGTCGGAGATTAAAGGAAGGGGATACGGATCCCGGACCGTAATACGGTTCAATTACCGGAAATCCAAACAAGGACTCAGCGATCCATCCTTTTTCTTTACAAAGAATAAACCTACTGCCACCGGAGACTTAGATGGCCTAATATGACCTTTTGCCAAACTCTCGGCGATATACTTCCGCATGACCTCTCTTTCGGGTTGAGAAAGATTGTAAAGCCGAGACTTTGGCAACTTAGCCCCTGGGATGAGATTAACTGGACAATCATAGTCACGATGAGGGGGCAATTCCTGAGCTCCACCCTCCGAAAAGACATCCGCAAAATCTGAGAGATACTGAGGTAGAGCCGTAGTGGACACACCAGAGATAGATGTGCCAAGACAATTATCCGAACAAAATTCACTCCAACCAATGATTTGTCTTGCTTGCCAATCTATAATTGGGTTATGTTTTGTCAACCACAGTAACCCTAAGACTATAGGAGCGGGCAAATCCTTCATGACAAAACAAGACATAATCTCAACATGTGAATCACCCACCCTTAACTGAATACCATGAGCAATATGAGTGAGACTCCTTTAAGAAAGAAGGGAAGAATCAATTGCAAAAACCGGAATCTCTCTTTCTAAAGTGCAGGTACTTAGACCCAGATTTTGAAGAAAAAGAAAGTCAATAAGCTTTACCCCAGCACCACAGTCAATAAATACTTCAACAAAAAAAATTCTTGAGTCTAGCGCCACCATAGCTGGAAGGAGAAAACGAGTATTACAGGGAGCTTGCATACCTGCTTGCTCCACCACTCCATTCACGCTACCAAGAGTCAGGACGTTTATTTTTTTCTCTTTCTTATCATCATGCGGTTTAACAAAAGGACAAGCAAAAACAAAATGACCACTTTTCCCACAGTAGTAACATAGTTTATGCAATTTCCTAAAGGCTCTACTACCAGAACGGAAAGATACCTGACCCAGCTGCATGGGTTCCTCCCCTACCCCAGAGTTACCTGTAACATCACCCTGGGAAGCAGTAGAGACGAAACCACTCACAGAAGGAATCCCTTGCGCGGAGGGAGCCTTACACCTCTCTCTAATACGTCTATCTAACCATACTGCCAAAGACATAGCATTCTCCAAAGAATCTGGGTACTCATGAAAAGCAAGGACATCTTTCAATCTCTCAGATAACCCCTGACAAAACTGACTACGTAACGCGGGGTCATTCCACTCTGACTCTGTAGCCCATCTCCTAAACTCAACGCAGTAAACCTCTGCACTATGTTCACCCTGTAATAAATTACGCAATTTAGATTCCGCCATCGAGACCCGATCTGGGTCATTGTAAATTAATCCCAGGGCTTTAAAAAATTCTTCCACCGACCGGAGGGCCAGAGAACCGGGCGGCAGAGAAAAGGCCCAGGATTGCGCGTCCCTTTTAAGCAGAGAAATGATTATACCAACCCTCTGACTTTCATCACCTGACGAATATGGACGCAGCCGAAAATACAATTTGCATGACTCTTTAAAGCGGATGAAGTCATCCGCACCCCCTGAAAATCTCTCAGGAAGAGGGACTTTAGGCTCCCCACAAATTTGACCTGCACCTGATGCCAGAGCATTCTGACACCGTGTGACTGAACTAGGCAGATCCGCAACCTCTAGAGATATTCCCTGCATGCGGTCAACTAGCGCATCAATTGATGCCATCACAAAACCGCTGAGTAATGGCAGTCAAAGTATGACGGGTTAGAATGTCACGGCAGACAGGATATAAGATACACAGATAACTAAACAAACAATATTTCTAGGCGAGAAGCTGGGGATAAGGTCACCTCCTAGCAAATCCCTAACAGCTCTCCCTATTCTGCTTTGCCCATATTCAGACCCTGAAGGTGGGAATAATGTGTCCTCGTGTCTGGGCTGAGAATACCCTAGAATCCCTGAGATGGCGAAAGGGGAAAAAGGGGCAGCCTGCTCCCTCAGAACCAGGAGGGGACAGAAAACACTCAAACAGCCTAGACAGCAAACCAAAGTAATCAGAAACCAACTTATCTTATCTGAGCAGGAAAAGCCAATCCTACACTCCTTGCTTCCACAGCCTGACAGAAGCTATAACCCGCACGGAACACTGGGAGGGGAGTAATTTAAACCAACGACCCCACCCAGTGCACCTGAAGGGAGGCGGATCTAGCACGACTCCAAAACAAAACAAATGACTAGACACGTGCTGCTAATCTGGCAGACCTCCGTACATAGTCTGAGCAGGGCATGACAGTTTGCTGTCACTGAATGGGAACATTCCTTTTTACATTCAGAAGCCATAGAATACTGAGAATTTGCTAGAAATTTATCAAGGCTACACTCCAGGCTTATACATTAGAGTGCTTCTACTGCACAGTTTTGTTGCTGGTCTTTTTAGCTCACATAGTCATTTTCTAATGCATGGCTGATGGTGTTAAACATCCTGTTTGAAAACACACAGCGCCATTGGATTTGTAATGCTTTTTAAAATTAAAACCAATTTATTGGGGACAGATGGTGTTTTAAACACACACGGTGTTATCGAACAAAAACAGGGGCATGTTCTAAACAAGCAGTCTGAAAATTATACCCTAATGGGGCAGATGCCTGCCTGTATTTATACACACACAAATAGTAGTGTTCTAAGAATCAGTGGCTTGTTCTGAACAAGCTTCCAATAATTATGCCTTGACAGGGACAGAGGCCTTCCCAGTAGCAGCAAAAATAATACCCTAATGGGGCAGATGCCTGCCTGTATTTATACACACACAAGTAGTAGTGTTATAAGAAGCAGTAGCTTGTTCTGAAAAACTGTCCAAAGATTCTGCCTTTTTTGGAAGAAGCAGCAGTGTGTATATTGAAGGGGTAAGCTATGTAGGGGTAACAGTGGCAAAAATAGTAGCAGCAGCAGTAGCAGCATAGCATAGAAGGCAGTAGATATGCAGGTTTGTAGGGGTAGTAGTGATACTGGCAAGGCAGTAGATGTACAGCAACAATTCCTAGTAGCATCCTATGTTCTCTACCACATGAGCTTACAAGGCACAGATGGCTTTTATTTCAGAAATAATGGGACTAAGACTTGCAGATGGTGATGTTTTGGTATGTGCAAGAAGACAGATTTTTGGGAGACAAGACCATTTTAAACATGTGAATTAAAATTGACAGCTGGCCAGAAGTACTAATACCATAGACCAGAATAAAATTTTGTTGAAGGCATGGAACTACGTGACAATTATGAAAAATGTTTGGAGAACAAGACAGTTTTAATAAAAAAAATTGACAGCTGGCCAGTACTAATACCACACAGAATAAAATTTTGGTGAAGGTGTGGAGCTGCACGACAATAGTGAAAATTATTTTGAGAACGAGACAATGAAACAATATTCTTGAAAAAAAAATTAACAGCTGGCCAGGGATACAGAGGCACACCACTCTCTTACATGCAGTTTTTGAAAAACAATAAATTATTTTATTTTTTGGGGAAATTGGTACTTAGACAAAGTCCAATACAATGTACATTAGGTCAGTAACACAACTTTGATACATGGAGTTTTTTCCAGACAATTTTCATGATTTATTTATTTTTTAATTGGCAGACGGACAATAAAATAACGTCCGGCATTCAGCAGAGACTATTACTTGGGGGGAAGTAAAAGATATTTCTTGTGAAATATATTACAAAGTTTCTTATATTCACCTGTACTATTGATTTACCAACATTTATTGAAAGTACAGTGACCATTTAAATTTGGTAGTATTGCTTTCCCTGTTCATTCCCCTATAGATGTTAACAACTAAACAAGACTGTTCCAGCTCAGAGAGATAAGTGTGATTTCTGGTTTAGTTATTTTGTGTCATCTTTTCCATCCAGGTTCTGTGCGAGCAGGCTGCTCCTATTTCCCCTCTTCACCATCTCAGGGAAGTTAGGGTTTTGTCAGCCCAGGCACAAGGACACCTCATACCTACCTTAAAGGTCTGCAGGTGGGCTGAGCAGTGCAGGGAAAGAGGTCAGGGATTAGCTAGGAGGTGTCACGGTGGACAGGAACTCAGATACACAGACAACCAAATACACAAGTGTCTAGGCTAGATGCTGGGGACAGGTCACCTCCTAGCACATCCCTGACTTCTCTCCCTATGCTGCTAAGCCCACATTCAGACCTTAATGGTAGGAATGAAGTGTCCTCGTGCCTGGACTGCAAACACCCTAGAATCCCTGAGAAGGTGAAAGGGGAGAAGGGGCAGAAGACACACAAATAGCCTAGACCGCAAACAACACAAACAGAAATCAAACTTATCTGAGCTGGAACAGACAATCCTTCCTTCCTTCCTTGAATCCAAGGCCAGACTGAAAGCTATAACCCGCACAGCCCTCTGGGATTGAAGGCAATTTAAGCCAATGACCCCACCCAGAGCACCTGAAGGAAGGCGGATCCAGCATGATTCCAAAACAAACAAAAGGTTAGACATGTGCTGCCAATCTGACAGACCTCCGCACACCGTCTGAGCCGGGCATGACAGTACCCCCCCCTTCTACGGGTGACCTCCGGGCACCCTGGACCAACCTTATCCGGGTGGGCTCTGTGAAAAGCCCTAACCAGTCGGCTGGCGTTTACCTCCAGTGCCGGAACCCACATCCTCTCCTCGGGGCCGTGTCCCCTCCAGTGTACCAGATACTGAAGGGAACCCCGAAGAACTCTAGAGTCAAGAGTCCTGGAGATCTCGAACTCTAAATTCCCATCGACCAGAACAGGAGGAGGGGGCAATGGCGATGGTTCCACTGGTCTCACATATTTTTTCAATAAAGATCTATGGAACACATCATGGATCTTCCAAGTCTGCGGAAGATCCAGTCGAAACGCTACTGGATTGATCAGCGCAGATATTTTGTACGGGCCGATAAATCTTGGACCCAGTTTCCAAGATGGCACTCTCAATTTAATGTTTTTAGTTGACAACCAGATCACCCACACACAGGTCCGGACCAGTCACACGTCTCCTGTCAGCCATTCGCTTATATCTCTCACCCATCGTCTCCAAATTCACTTGTATCCTCCGCCAGATAGAGGATAAGGTAGAAGAAAACCTTTCCTCCTCTGGCATCCCAGAGGAACTAGTCCAAGAAAAGGTACCAAACTTAGGATGAAAACCATATGCGCCAAAAAATGGCGACTTACCCGTGGATTCCTGTCTACGGTTATTCAAAGCAAACTCTGCTAAGGGCAGGAATGAGGACCAGTCCTCCTGATTTTCTGCCACAAAGCACCTCAAGTAGGTCTCCAGGTTCTGATTAGTACGCTCCGTCTGTCCATTCGACTGTGGATGGAAAGCCGAAGAGAACGAAAGTTGAATGCCAAGCCAAGAGCAGAACGCCCTCCAGAACCTGGAGACAAACTGCGTGCCCCTATCAGAAACCACATCCGAAGGAATACCATGCAATCTCACGATATTGTCAACAAAAATTTGCGCAAGAGTCTTGGCATTAGGCAGACCAGTTAACAATATAAAATGAGTCATCTTGCTAAAACGATCAACTACCACCAAAATTACTGTTTTCCCCGAGGAACTCGGCAGATCCGTAATAAAGTCCATGGACAAGTGCGTCCAAGGACGAGACGTAATAGATAAAGGAAGGAGTGAACAAGCCGGTCGAGTATGAGCAACCTTAGATCGTGCACAGGTCTCACAAGCTGCCACGTAATCCTCAATGCTCCTACGTAACCCGGGCCACCAGAACCTCTGGGACACAAGGTCACAGGTGGACTTACCACCAGGATGTCCGGCAAGGACAGTATCGTGATGTTCCTTGAAAACCTTGCATCGCAGTTCTTCGGGAACAAATAACCTCCCTGGGGGACAGGAACCAGGAGCCCCCTCCTGGGCTCCCAACACCTCTATCTCCAATTCGGGATACAGAGCGGAAACCACAACCCCGTCGGCCAAAATCGGAGCAGGATCCTCTGAATCACCTCCCCCAGGAAAACTGAGAGACAACGCATCTGCCTTGATATTTTTGACCCCCGGACGAAAAGTGACAACAAAATTGAACCTGGTAAAAAACAGTGACCATCTAGCCTGTCTAGGGTTCAGACGCTTGGCAGATTGTAGGTAAGCCAAATTCTTATGATCCGTATAATCAATAACGGGGTGAGAAGCCCCCTCCAACCAGTGATGCCATTCCTCAAAGGCCAATTTTATAGCCAGCAACTCTATCTCCCACATCATAGTTCCTCTCGGCGACCGAGAGCTTCTTGGAAAAGAAAGCACACGGGACCCATTTGCCAGGAGATGAACCCTGCGACAGCACCGCTCCCACCCCCACTTCTGATGCATCCACCTCCACCACGAATGGTTGAGACACATCGGGCTGCACCAGAATGGGAGCAGACGCAAAACACTCCTTAATGGTCGAAAAGGCCTGCAATGCCTCCTCCGACCAAACAGAGACGTCAGTGCCCTTCTTTGTCATATCAGTCAGAGGTTTAACAATGGTGGAATAGTTTAGAATACATTTTCTATAATAGTTAGTAAACCCCAAAAATCACATCAAAGCTTTCTGATTCTCTGGTCGGTCCCATTCCAGAACCGCCCAGACTTTTTCGGGGTCCATACGAAAACCAGAGTCGGAAAGCAGATATCCCAAAAACGGAAGCTCCTGCACAGAAAACACACATTTTTCCAATTTGGCATATAACTTATTCTCCTGAAGGATCGTCAAAATCTGTCTCACATGATCCTGATGGGTCTTCAGATCAGGAGAGTAAATTAAAATGTCATCCAAGTAAACTACCACGAACCTCCCCACCAAAAGATGAAAAATGTCATTGACGAATCGCTGAAATACCGCTGGCGCGTTCGTCAACCCAAAAGGCATAACCAGATTCTCAAAATGACCCTCGTGCGTGTTGAAGGCCGTCTTCCACTCATCCCCTTCCTTGATTCTGATCAGATTGTAGGCCCCTCTCAAATCCAACTTGAGAACACCCTGGCACCAACAATCTGATCAAAAAGATCGGAGATCAAAGGAAGGGGATACGGATCCCGGACCGTAATACGGTTCAATTCCCGAAAATCCAAACACGGTCTCAGTGATCCATCCTTTTTCTTGACAAAGAAAAAACCTACTGCCACCGGAGACTTAGATGGCCTAATATGACCTTTTGCCAAACTCTCGGCGCTATACTTTCGCATGACCTCTCTTTCAGGTTGGGAAAGATTGTAAAGGCGAGACTTTGGCAACTTAGCTCCTGGGATGAGATTAACTGGACAATCATAGTCACGATCAGGGGGCAATTCCTGGGTCCCACCCTCCGAAAAGATATCCGCAAAGTCTGAGAGATATTGAGGTAGAACCGCAGTGGACACCCCTGAGATAGATGTGCCAAGACAATTCTCCGAACAAAACTCTCCCCAACCAATAATTTGTCTTGCCTGCCAATCAATAATTGGATTATGTTTTGTCAACCAAGGTAAACCTAGGACTAAAGGAGCAGGCAAATTCCTCATGACAAAACAAGAAATATGCTCTACATGTGAATCATCCAACCTCAACTGAATATTATGTGCAATATGAGTGAGACTCCTTTGAGAAAGAGGTGAAGAATCTATTGGAAACACCGGAATCTCCCTTTCCAAAGTGCACATACTTAGACCCAGATTTTGAAGGAAAAGAAAGTCAATAAGGTTTAGCCCAGCACCACAGTCAATGAATACCTCAACAAAGAATTTTCTTGAGTCTAGCGCCACCATGGCTGGAAGGAGAAAACAAGAATTACAGGGAGCTTGCATATTTGCTTGTTCCACTACTCCATTCACGCTTCCAAGAGTCAGGACGGTTTCTCTTTCTTTCATATCATCACGTGAGTTAACAAAAGGACAAGCAAAAACAAGATGGTCACTTTTACCACAGTAGTAACATAGTTTATGTAATCTCCTAAAGTTTCTCCTACCAGAACGAAAAGATATCTGACCCAACTGCATGGGTTCCTCCCCTACCCCAGAGTTCTAAGTAATATCAACCTGGGCAGCAGGTGAGACAAAACCACATGCAGAAGGGATCCCTTGCACGGAGGGACCCTTACACCTCTCTCTGATACGTCTATCCAACCGTATAACCAAAGACATTGCATTCTCTAGAGTATCCGGGTACTTATGAAAAGCCAGGGCATCTTTCAACCTTTCAGATAACCCCTGACAAAACTGACTACGTAACGCGGGGTCGTTCCACCCCGACTCAGTAGCCCACCTCCTAAACTCTGTGCAGTAACCCTCTGCAGTATGTTTACCCTGTAGTAAGTTACGCAATTTAGATTCTGCCATCGAGACCCGATCTGGGTCATCGTAAATCAATCCCAGGGCTTTGAAAAATTCCTCCACCGACTGAAGGGCCAGAGAACCGGGCGGCAGAGAAAAAGCCCAGGATTGCGCGTCCCCTTTAAGCAGAGACATGATGATACCAACCCTCTGATTTTCATCACCTGACAACAATGGACGCAGTCGAAAATACAGTTTGCATGACTCTTTAAAGCAGATAAAATCATCCGCACCCCCTGTAAATTTCTCGGGAAGAGCGACTTTAGGCTCCCCATCAATTTGACCTGCACCTGATGCCAGAACCCTCTGACACTGTGATAATCCCTGCATGCGGTCAACCAGTGCATCAATTCACCCCATCACAAAACCGCTGAGTGATGGCAGTCACAGTATGGCGGGTTATAATGTCACGGCGGACAGGAACTCAGATACACAGACAACCAAATACACAAGTGTCTATGCTAGATGCTGGGGACAGGTCACCTCCTAGCACATCGCTGTCTTCTCTCCCTATGCCCACATTCAGACCTTAATGGTAGGAATAAAGTGTCCTCGTGCCTGGACTGCAAACACCCTAGAATCCCTGAGAAGGTGAAAGGGGAGAAGGGGCAGAAGACACACAAATAGCCTAGACCACAAACAACACAAACAGAAATCAAACTTATCTGAGCTGGAACAGACAATCCTTCCTTCCTTCCTTGAATCCAAGGCCAGACTGAAAGCTATAACCCGCACAGCCCTCTGGGATTGAAGGCAATTTAAGCCAATGACCCCACCCAGAGCACCTGAAGGAAGGCGGATCCAGCATGATTCCAAAACAAACAAAATGTTAGACATGTGCTGCCAATCTGACAGACCTCCGCACACCGTCTGAGTCGGGCATGACAGGAGGTGACCCTTCCCCTGTCTCTCGCCCAGAACCTGGTTGGTAGGTTTTCTGTTATTCTGTGTGCACGCCCGCCGTGACATTACCACCACCCTGCAATCCAGCAGCACTGGCCGTGCTTGCACACTATAGAAAATAAGGTCGGCCTATGTGCACTCCCATGGTACCGGCCAGTGAAAGAAGAGTCAGGTGAACTGGACATTTTCGCCCTAAAACATTATTATTATTTTTTTTGGGTGATAAACTGCTGCTAGAAGTGTCTTTCTCCTCTCAACCATTGACAACACATACATGCTCGGTCAAACCAAACATGGAGTAGGGATGGATTCGGGAGAGAAAGCTGTTCACTTGATAACTATTGAATATGTATAGTCAGCTTTAGAAAAGCCTTGTAACCAGGCTTATCTGTTGAAAAAGAAGAATACAGCGGCTCACCCTCTCTCTATACGGAACAGGTGCTCACCCCCAGGTCCCACCCTCAGGACCAGTAGAAAAGTAAAATATAGCAAGTATGGGGGGGCACTCACAAAAGGGACCACCACGGCAGTGACAGTGATTATACACTTTAATTTGTTAAAATTTTAAGAACATACCCCTAAAATCATACAAACATACAAATACATATACCACATATGCCCCACACTCAGTCTCTGCGTCAATGCGTAGGTATTCAAGTATAGAACCGCGTGCAAAAGATATATTGTAGTAATGACACCAGTTCTGTGGATAAATGCGCCAGCACCAGTGTACTGCTTAGGTGCAGTGATTGAATACGCCGCTTCAGGCTTATCTGTTTCAGCATTTTTTTTTTAAAATCTACTCTTGGTTTGAAGTATGTAGACCATGCATGAAAACCTGCCAGTGTGTCTACGTTTGGGTATTTCTGCAGAGTGGGCTAAATTCCTCAATAGCAATGACCGATATGAAATAATTAATTGTTTGGGGTATAAATTGAAGGCGCAATTGAACCATCCTGGTGGTTCTATGATTACATGTGATTTGAATCCACATGACTGCTGATTCCACCGACCTCAGTGGGCACATGTGCAAGAGTGGCACATGACCACTGAGCCTTTGCAGCGATGTGCCAATCACTTTCGGTCCACAGGGGCAGAGGACGTGGAGCTGGAACAGGAGCTTTCATAAGGTAAGTGACTTTTAAAAAAAATTTATTAACACACTCTTTGTCTCAACTTCATTTAATTTTTTTGCCCGAACAACCCCTTTAAGTAAGTATCCGCGCGCTGCATATCCCTCATGGAATGGCTATATATTGTCTCAAATGAATTACATAGGACTGATCCATGTGCAGATCTGCTGGTCAATCCACCGCAGAAATATGAGTTTCAATTGTAGATTTCTGCTGCAATTTTCTTTTTAAAAAATTCACAGTGGATTAGACATTGGCAAATTTGTGCTGTGCGAACATGGCCTAAGGGGGCAGATACTTTTCCATATGAGTTATATGGGTTTTACCCTGTGTTATGTGTCTATGTTCACACACTTTGTCTAATACAGGTGAAACTCGAAAAATTAGAATATCGTGCAAAGTTCATTTATTTCAGCAATGCAACTTAAAGGGTGAAACTAACATATCAGATAGACTCATTACATGCAAAGCGAGATATTTCAAGCCTTTATTTGTTATAATTTGGATATTTATGGCTTACAGCTTATGAAACCCCAAAGTCGCAATTTTGAGGTCCCTTTTGCTCAGGGGGTATGGATTAAATACCTGACTACTATGTGTCACTTTGAGCCTAGAATATTGAACCTTTTCACAAAATTCAAATTTTAAGCTGCATTAATGCAATTCCTTTTAAGTTGCATTACTGAAATAAATGGACTTTTGCACGATATTCTAAGTTTTCGAGTTTAACCTGTACATTTTGTGAAAAGTTTAGAAAGCGTTCAGTGGAGGAACCAACTACTAACAGGACATTTGGAACAGTTTTTTCACACCATTTCACATAATGGAGAATTTGCAAGGACTATTAAATTATTTAAGACTACAGCTATTTAGGGAAGGCGGGTACTGGAAACCAACTGATTTTATATGCATATTAGAAAATCAGATCACGTACAAGAGATAAAGAGGGTCATAAAATAAAACTAACACCTCTTAACTGATCACAAAGAAATAAGAACTGCAATGTTTTTATGTCTGGTTTTATGGAGGTCTCATAAAGAAGGAGAATTTATGAAGGGTGGAAGAAAGGACGTTATCCACAGCAGTGGCTGTTGTGTGAGAAGTGAGATGTCTTTGTTTCTTCTCTTGTGTGGAGCAATGTTTGCCGATTAATGTATGACCACTTGTAGGCAGCGGCAAGTGAATGGTTCGTAACATGTTCAGCGAAGAGTTAAATGATCTATAAAATGATTGTAATAAAATGTTTTATTGGTAAAATAATTATAAAACAATCCTATATCAGAAGGACTGAGTAACCAAGGGCTTAATATTAACCTGTCTAGGTACCCGGTTCCTCCTCTGTTTTCTTTTCTTCATATGGTTCCCTAAAGGAACAGCATTATACTAGTGAGGGGGAACCCATATACAGGGAGTGCAGAATTATTAGGCAAGTTGTATTTTTGAGGATTAATTTTATTATTGAACAACAACCATGTTCTCAATGAACCCAAAAAACTCATTAATATCAAAGCTGAATATTTTTGGAAGTAGTTGTTTAGTTTGTTTTTAGTTTTAGCTATTTTAGGGGGATATTTGTGTGTGCAGGTGACTATTACTGTGCATAATTATTAGGCGACTTAACAAAAAACAAATATATACCCATTTAAATTATTTATTTTTACCAGTGAAACCAATATAACATCTCAACATTCACAGATATACATTTCTGACATTCAAAAACAAAACAAAAACAAATCAGTGACCAATATAGCCACCTTTCTTTGCAAGGACACTCAAAAGCCTGCCATCCATGGATTCTGTCAGTGTTTTGATCTGTTCACCATCAACATTGTGTGCAGCAGCAACCACAGCCTCCCAGACACTGTTCAGAGAGGTGTACTGTTTTCCCTCCTTGTAAATCTCACATTTGATGATGGACCACAGGTTCTCAATGGGGTTCAGATCAGGTGAACAAGGAGGCCATGTCATTAGATTTTCTTCTTTTATACCCTTTCTTGCCAGCCACGCTGTGGAGTACTTGGACGCGTGTGATGGAGCATTGTCCTGCATGAAAATCATGTTTTTCTTGAAGGATGCAGACTTCTTCCTGTACCACTGCTTGAAGAAGGTGTCTTCCAGAAACTGGCAGTAGGACTGGGAGTTGAGCTTGACTCCATCCTCAACCCGAAAAGGCCCCACAAGCTCATCCTTGATGATACCAGCCCAAACCAGTACTCCACCTCCACCTTGCTGGCGTCTGAGTCGGACTGGAGCTCTCTGCCCTTTACCAATCCAGCCACGGGCCCATACATCTGGCCCATCAAGACTCACTCTCATTTCATCAGTCCATAAAACCTTAGAAAAATCAGTCTTGAGATATTTCTTGGCCCAGTCTTGACGTTTCAGCTTGTGTGTCTTGTTCAGTGGTGGTCGTCTTTCAGCCTTTCTTACCTTGGCGATGTCTCTGAGTATTGCACACCTTGTGCTTTTGGGCACTCCAGTGATGTTGCAGCTCTGAAATATGGCCAAACTGGTGGCAAGTGGCATCTTGGCAGCTGCACGCTTGACTTTTCTCAGTTCATGGGCAGTTATTTTGCTCCTTGGTTTTTCCACACGCTTCTTGCGACCCTGTTGACTATTTTGAATGAAACGCTTGATTGTTCGATGATCACGCTTCAGAAGCTTTGCAATTTTAAGAGTGCTGCATCCCTCTGCAAGATATCTCACTATTTTTGACTTTTCTGAGCCTGTCAAGTCCTTCTTTTGACCCATTTTGCCAAAGGAAAGGAAGTTGCTTAATAATTATGCACACCTAATATAGGGTGTTGATGTCATTAGACCACACCCCTTCTCATTACAGAGATGCACATCACCTAATATGCTTAATTGGTAGTAGGCTTTCGAGCCTATACAGCTTGGAGTAAGACAACATGCATAAAGAGGATGATGTGGTCAAAATACTCATTTGCCTAATAATTCTGCACGCAGTGTAGTTGTAATAGGGGAATGGTGAATATTTGGAAACGTAAGTATATGGAACTTTTTTTTATTTTCATATTTTAAGCTACTGGAGATCCATTTTATATAGCCCTAAACCCCCTGTCTTGTTGCTAAGACATGATTGCAGACCCTTCTCCTATCCCTGCTGTAGGAGCTTTTTTCACCACAATGTTTCTTTCAGGGGCATAGCTAAAGGCTAAAGGCTCATGGGCCCTGGTACAAGAGTTCAGCTTGGGCCCCCCTTTCCTCAGTGCTTTGTGGCCAGGGGCAGAGAAGCACATAGCCTTCGTGCTGCCTGAGGCAAAAATTTAAACAGCACCCCCCCATGCCAAATTCTTGACCTAACCTTCCCTCCAGCCAGAGGTGTAACTTGACCAGCGTGCACTTTCTATAATACTGGTGTCTTCTTATGTGACACAAGGGTCTTTGGGCAACCTCAGGCTCCTGGGACGGTAGCAACTGCTACCTCTGCACCCCCTATAGCTATGCCCCTGGTTTCATTCATAGAAGAATTATGCAAAATGCCACATGAAAGCACCACAGTGTCTGTAATTCTGATGTCAATGAGGGCAGACTTGGTGAATATATCAATAGGTCATAAAACAGAATTATCATGACAGTGGCACTTCTTCTCAGAGTGTCCTCCTAGCTTTCTCTGTTTTACTGTGAGTTCCTCAGTCAATAGGTGCAACAATACATTAATACCTCACCCATCCTAAATAAAATAATAACCAAAAAAACATTTCAGGGTCGCATTTGACAGTAATAAGCAGTGATATAACTACTCCAGTTTTTGTGAAGACCAACTTTTGGGGTGCCTAATCATAAAATAAGTGAGGCTAGGAAAGGGGTGTGGTGTCATACAAAACTAGTTGTCCCTTAAAGAGCACTGTATGGAAGTGACCACTGTGCTCCACCCTTACCCCTAGCCCTGCCTACTTGCCTCGCGAGTCCTAATGACAGGGGACAACTGGACGGCAATCCCTAACTTGGAATAAGTGCAGGGATGACAGACAGACAAACAACAGGACGTGAACGGACCGAGTCAATACCAGGAAAGCTACAAAGTACAAAGGATTAAGCAAAGAATGGTCAGGAGAAGCCGGGGTCAAATACCAGGAGAGCAGAGAAGTACAAGAGGAGTCCTAAGAGAGTAGTCAGGTGGGAGCCGAGGTCACAATACCAGGACGGATGCGCAGTACAGGAGGATCAGGCAAAAGGATGGTCAAGGAACAGGATCAGGTAAGTATTCAGCAGTCCAACAATTAGCCAGGAACCTAGAAATTAACAGGCAACCTGTAGCCAGCAGGCTGCCTGTATTTATAGTGGGGAGTGAGGGTCATGTGACGTGGCCAGCGTCACATGACCGACAGACCAACCAGTCGAGCACCGAGTGATCAGCTCGGCGCTCAAGGCAGACTTAGGAGCAGGGAGCCACCCAGCTAGTAAAGCCGCCCTGGGAATGAGGTCAAACACAGATCCTCATTCCCAAAGCTAAGCAACAGGTCTGCGGGCGATGGGGGACCGAGTGTACCTTCGGAACCCCGTGACAGTACCCCCCCTTTTACGAGGGGCCACCGGACCCAAGACTTCAGGCGATGGCTTTTCAGGGTGTTCTAAATGAAATTTACGAACAAGTCTAGGAGCATGAACCTCCCTGGCAGGTACCCAAGATCTCTCTTCAGGTCCATACCCCTTCCAGTGAATCAGGTACTGCAAGGAATTACGCACCTTCCGGACATCCACTATTTTAGACACCACATACTCGACAGCATCATTAACAAGAACCGGCGGAGGCAAGGCTTTTGATGGTACTACCGGTTCAAAATATTTTTTAAGCAGAGATTTATGGAACACATTATGAATGTGGAATGACTCGGGCAGCTCCAACCTAAAAGATACCGGGTTAATCACTTCCGTGATCTTCTATGGTCCAATAAAACGAGGAGCAAATTTTTTAGAAGTTACCTTGAGAGATAGATTCTTGGAGGACAACCATACTTTATCCCCAACCTGAAAGTTTACCCCCCTTGAACGTCTCCTATCGGCCTTGAGTTTCTGAGAACATTGAGCCTTTTCTAGGTTCGATTGAACCCGGGCCCAAACTGTGCACAGTTCGGAGGAGAGTTTATCCGCTTCAGGGTTAGAGGAGGAGACGGACGATCCAGAATGAAAACGGGGATGAAAACCATGGTTACAAAAGAAAGGGGAGACCCCAGCGGAAGAATTGACACGGTTATTCAAAGCAAATTCAGCCAATGGAAGAAATTTCACCCATAATTGCTGGTCATCAGCAACATACGACCTCAAGAATTGTTCGACAGACTGATTAAGGCGTTCAGTCTGCCAATTACTCTCAGGGTGGTAGGCAGAGGAAAAAGACAATGAAATTTTACATTTTTGACAGAAGGCCCTCCAGAATTTGGACACAAACTGCACACCCCTGTCAGAAACAATATTTTCCGGGATACCATGCAATCGAACAATTTCTTTCACAAAAATAGACTCCAGGGTTTTGGCATTCGGGAGTTTAGACAGGGGAATGAAATGGACCATCTTGCTAAACCTATCCACCACTACCCACACTACAGTCTTACCCTCCGCCGGCGGTAGGTCAGTTATAAAGTCCATCGAGATATGGGACCAGGGTCTACAGGGAATGGGTAGGGGTCGTAGGTTACCAGCAGGGCGAGTCCTAGGTGTCTTGGACCTGGCACAAACCTCACAGGCTGACACATAGGACTTGACATCCCTAGTTAGAGTGGGCCACCAATAAGATCTAGAAACCAGATCCTTAGTGCCCTCAACACCCGGATGTCCACAAAAGGCAGAATCGTGACACTCACCCAACAGCTGGAGACGAAATTGTACGGGAACAAACAACTTATCTGTTGGGGTGGATACCAGTGCCAGATGTTGTTCAGACCTAATGCGAGCCGAGATATCCTGGGTAAGAGCTGCTAAGAAGATTTTTGCTGGTAGGATGGATTCAGGTGGTACCTCAGTAGGTTGAAAAGCCTGGAAGCTCCGAGATAATGCGTCCGCCTTCACATTTTTACTTCCCGGCCTGAACGTGATGGAAAAATCAAAACGAGTAAAAAACAGAGCCCATCTGGCTTGACGGGGATTCAACCTCTTAGCAGACTCGAGAAACATAAGGTTTTTATGGTCAGTGACAACAGTTACACAATGCCTTGCCCCCTCCAGAAAATGCCTCCACTCCTCAAATGCCCATTTAATGGCCAGCAGCTCCCTATTCCCTATGTCGTAGTTTCTCTCCGTGGGACAGAATTTCCTGGAGAAGAAGGCACATGGTCTCAGATTAGTGAGGCTAGCAGGACCTTGTGAAAGGACTGCTCCTGCGCCGTCCTCGGACGCATCCACCTCCACAATAAAAGGTTTCTCCTGATCAGGCTGGATCAGAATGGGAGCGCTACTGAATGCCTTTTTTAATTTTTCAAATGAAGAAATGGCCTCAGTAGACCAATTCTCCAAATCCGCCCCTTTCTTAGTAAGGTCGGTCAACGGTTTAGCAATTACGGAAAAATTCATAATAAATTTACGATAGTAATTGGCGAAACCTAAGAACCATTGTAAGGCCTTTAAAGAAGAAGGTCTTACCCATTCCTTAATTGCTAGTACCTTACCAGGATCCATCTTGAAGGCGTGAGGAGTCAGAACATGCCCTAGAAACAGAATCTCCTGCACACCAAAGACACATTTCTCCTGTTTAGAGGATAGCTGATTTTCCCTCAACACCTCTAATACTTGTCTAACATGAGACACATGGGATTCGAAGTCAGGAGAGAATATCAAAATGTCGTCAAGATAGACAATAACAAATTTACCTAAGAACTCCCTAAGAATGTCATTCATGAAGTTTTGGAACACAGCTGGGGCATTGCTGAGTCCAAAAGGCATCACCTGATATTCAAAGTGTCCTACCGGAGTATTGAACGCCGTCTTCCATTCGTCTTTCTCCTTGATTCGGATTAGATTGTATGCCCCTTTCAGGTCAATTTTGGAAAACCAGGTTGCCCCCAGGACCTGGTTAAATAAATCCGGAATCAATGGGAGGGAGTATCTATTCTGGACAGTGATTTTATTTAATCTCCGGTAATCGATACATGGCCTAAGACCACCATCTTTTTTCTTAACGAAGAAAAACCCCGCCCCCATAGGAGAGACAGAAGGTCTAATATGCCCTTTACCAAGGCTCTCCTTAATATAATCTTCCATGGCCTTGCGTTCGGGCATAGAAAGATTATAAATTCGTCCTTTAGGAAACTTGGCCCCCTCTACTAGCTCTATGGTACAATCATAAGGTCTATGGGGGGGTAGAACCTCCGGGGTTGGTGATGAGAATACATCAGAATATTCTCTAACAACAGAGGGTAAAGAATCAGACTTTACTGAGACCCCAGCCTGTACCACGGACAGGCACGAGTCACACTTAGGCCCCCATCTCACCAACTCCCCATTGGACCAATCTATAGTGGGGTTATGTAGTCGGAGCCAAGGCAACCCTAGTACCACCTCAGCAGGTAGGTTCTCCAGGACTAGAAGCGAACATCTCTCTGAGTGGCACACACCCACGGTTAGAGAAATCTCCGAGGTACATAAGCTCACCGTACCACCAATAAGAGGAGTAGCATCAATAGCCATGACATGGATAGGAGTTGGTAAGGCAAACATAGGAATACCCAATCTTCCAGCATACTCAGAGTCAATAAAGCTAGCCGCTGAGCCAGAATCAATAAAGGCCTTACTCGGCCATTTATCTACTCCCAGAGAAATCGTAATGGGTACCAAAAGCTTACATTTAGAAAATTCAGGGTGTACCTGGTCTTTAGGTTGCCTTGCCTTAGGAGACTTGACAGAGAGGACCTTCTTAGGACACTGGTTGATCCAATGGTCAGAATCTCCACAGTAAAAGCATTCTCCACGTCTGCGGCGAAGATTCCCTCGGGTCATGCCAACCTGCATGGGTTCCTCGGTGGAGACCTCAGCATTGTCTCTGGGATAGGCCTCTGGCTGGACCACCATCTGGGAAGAGAACTGTTGTTCCTGTCGTCTCTCTCTAACCCGTCGGTCAAGTCGGACAACAAGGGTCATCATCTCCTCTAAGGTCTCTGGAAGTTGATAACTGACCAGAAGATCCTTTAATTTATCAGACAGACCTGACCTGAACTGACTCTTCAGGGCTGGTTCGTTCCATCCTGAGGGGACACACCACCTTCTGAATTGGGTGCAATAATCCTCCGCTGGTAAATTGCCCTGAACCAGTGCCTTTAGAGCCGTCTCGGCTACTAGAGCCCTGTCTGGTTCATCATAGAGGGTACCTAGGGCCTGAAAGAACCCCTCCACAGAATATAAACAACTGGCGCCAGCAGGTAAAGAGAACGCCCAGTCCTGGGGATCACCCTGTAATCGGGAAATGATAATGCCCATGCGTTGACTCTCGGGCCCAGAGGACACAGGGCGCAAACGGAAGTAAAGTTTGCAACTCTCCTTAAAAGAGAGAAACTTCTTCCGGTCTCCAGAAAAGGTTTCTGGGAGCTTAATCTGGGGCTCAAAATGCGGACTGGAGGCCTGAGGAGTGGAAGAGCCTTGCCCTAACTCAAAAGAGCTGAGTTTTTCCCCTAACTCCTGCACCATCTGCGTCAGATTAGAGACATAGTCAGTCAAGGTCACCAGAGGATTCATAATACAGTGGTTATTGGGCCTGTTAATCTGTAATGGTCGCGTACACACACACACACACACACACAGGGGGGGAGAGAAGTGACCACTGCGCTCCACCCTTACCCCTGGCCCTGCCTACTTGCCTCGCGAGTCCTAATGACAGGGGACAACTGGACGGCAATCCCTAACTTGGAATAAGTGCAGGGATGACAGACAGACAAACAACAGGATGTGAACGGACCGAGTCAATACCAGGAAAGCTACAAAGTACAAAGGATTAAGCAAAGAATGGTCAGGAGAAGCCGGGGTCAAATACCAGGAGAGCAGAGAAGTACAAGAGGAGTCCTAAGAGAGTAGTCAGGTGGGAGCCGAGGTCACAATACCAGGACGGATGCGCAGTACAGGAGGATCAGGTAAAAGGATGGTCAAGGAACAGGATCAGGTAAGTATTCAGCAGTCCAACAATTAGCCAGGAACCTAGAAATTAACAGGCAACCTGTAGCCAGCAGGCTGCCTGTATTTATAGTGGGGAGTGAGGGTCATGTGACGTGGCCAGCGTCACATGACCGACAGACCAACCAGTCGAGCACCGAGTGATCAGCTCGGCGCTCAAGGCAGACTTAGGAGCAGGGAGCCACCCAGCTAGTAAAGCCGCCCTGGGAATGAGGTCAAACACAGATCCTCATTCCCAAAGCTAAGCAACAGGTCTGCGGGCGATGGGGGACCGAGTGTACCTTCGGAACCCCGTGACAGTGAACACATCTGAAGTCTAGCTTAGCCACCAATCCAGATAACACTACACCAAAACCTGTACCAATACCACTAAATTGGGACTGAATAATACTGCCATACTATTACTGAAAAAAAAACCACCATCTAATGTCCATATAATGGTAGATATATGCGTACATAGGTACGTAGTATAAGTGATTACAGTACAGTTATATCCAGTGACTTACATATATGCTCATGATCTCCAATTGGAGTCAGTCACTCTTCCCATGTTCTCCATCTGGCCCGGATCACCATGACGACTTCTTCCAGATACAATTTATGTCTGCAGAGTTTGAGGCAGAGACATTTTTGGATCCTCGCTTTTCCATCATCATCCCTAGTTTTCCCTAATCTACACTGTGGGGATTCAATCTGCTAGTTAGAATAAGCGGGCGCAGTACAGAGGCAAAATACAAGTTCGAAATTCAAACTTCAGTGTTTATTCACACATGGTGCCAAAAACAAAACGTCACTTTTGCAGTGTTGGTGTTACTTCACAGCCAATGGCAAGGTAATATAACAAAAAGTCACCTTGGTGGCAGTTCTGCCTCAGAAAGTCCAAATACAGGCTTTAGGCGGCCTGTTCCCCTGACACACGGGTCTCAGCTCTCCAGCCCAGCACAGGCCTCAGATCCCAACACACAGACATGGCTTCTGAGCCCAGCTGCCTATTTAAGGACAGCCAGGTGCTGCCAAAACGCGGACCGGCACTTAAAACCTGGTCTGGTATTTGAACTCACCTGGCTGTAAATCAGACCAGCAGCACATGCTGGGAGGAAAATACCTGTTTTCCCAGACCAAACCTCTTACAACACATACACTGTATCCTACTGATACCCTCCTATGCCTGTTGCTGTCCCATCTGCCCCGATTACAGTATCTATTAAGTGGCACAATGGCCCCAAAAACGTACTTTCTAATGGCAGCATAATTATAATAACTCCTCAAAATAATCCCACATAGACAAATAGTGCCCCCAAATATAATAGTGCCAGATACACAGTGCCCCATATAGTAACCCAGATGGTAATAGTGCACCACATAGTAAATGTGCCAGATTTTGTACCCCACAATGTAACAGTACCCTACATAGATATAATGCCTCTTTTGGGAACCCGCAAGGTAATAATTCCCCCTGAGTGCCCCCTAACAATTAATAATACCCCTGAATATCCCCTTAAAAAGTAATTGTCACGGACGTTCCCGCGACAGATGGCAGGAGATCGGTAAGACTGGCAACACGTGGTTTCATATGACATGCTTTCCGTTTGGATCAAATGACGTCTGTGTTGTTTCTGGTGCTTGCCACACCTTCTATCCCTATGTGTGGCTATTATGGTCATTTAACCTTCTCTATTTATTGTTGTTTCTCCCACTATGCTATGCGGTTTATAGCTTCTGTTGGAGTTGTGGATAGCTGGTGTGTGGATCTTGGCTGAGTTCCTGGTGCTGCCATAGCCACTTGAAGTTAAGTGTTTTTTTCCCTTTTGTATTTTGTTTGGGTTATTTTGTGTGTTGCATTTCCCTGTCATTTGTATTAAAGCCTGAGGGAGACTCCTATTCGTCCTTCCTTTTGGAGGAACAGGTTGTCTCAGTCCTGACATTAGTACCAGGGTCCTATAGGGTGAGTTAGGACACTAGGTATTCCTGTGTATGAACTCGCCTACCTCTGGGGTCTGTTCATACTGGTAGTCAGTCAGGACTTTTATTAGGGTTTTACTAGGAGGTGTCCATCTCCTTTCCCTAGTTTCCAGGCCTTATTCCCTCACTCCTTTCCCTCCTATGTTCTGTGTGGTGTTTGCCTCCCACACCTGAACGTGACAGTAATCCTTCCTTAAAAAGGGTTGTCCACCTCGGTGCCAGACCCCTTCACCTCGCTGGTGACATGATGCATGGGAGACACATCACTGTTGTGTCCAGTTATTGGCTGCAGCTGCACATATGATCTTGTCAAACTTGAAGTTTACAAGTAGGAACCATATTTCATCAAGTGCCCTGACTCCCCAACCATCCGCCACCCACTTCATGCACACTGCTGCCTCCCACGCTACCAAAACACCTAACAACATGGGCTCCACAAACACCATCAGGCAGGAGCGCCAACATCAGGGTGTGCCCAAGGGAAAAAAGGGTACGCCCTCCTATCACTGCACGGCCCTAGGATGCATCATTGTGATGGTTGCCACTGTCATCCATGTGTAAAGCTACTATTGCCATAGTTTCTACTATAGAAAATTGGGTAAATTGTATTTTAGCATGCCCAATCCTTTTATTCTATGAAGAGATAAGCTACCACCATAGGTGTCTGGTAGTAGCTTATTCTCCTCCCCAAGTGTGCATATATGTGGAGTTGGGAGGAATAGCTGTAACCTGAATGAACATTTGGCCATCAGCTATCAGAAAGGTGTACCCAGCTTAAAGTGGTGTTCCCACAAAAAATATTCTTCAATTTTCAAGCCATCATCTGGCTCTGAATACTTTTGTAATTAAAAATTTAGCATAGCCACTGAACTACTCAATGAAATGTATTTGTACAAGCCACCTGCTGTTTGTTCTTTTCCTTATTTCTCTGTCTGCCTCAGTAACATTGCTGAGGTGGTCGCACATGCTCAGTTTCATCCTGCAACTGCTAACAGCCCTATCTACTAGTATTGTGCACGAATATTCAAATAGCAAATTTTATTGCGAATATCGTCACTTCGAGAATTCGCGAATATTTAGAATATAGTGCTATATATTCGTTATATCGAATATTCAGCATTTTCTTTCATCTGAACACATGATTCCTCTCTGCTTCTTGCTTATGGGCCAATGAGAAGGAAGCAATATCAAGTTCACAACAATACTTAGTGCACCAATCAGTAATCTGTAGTCAGACCTGCTAAAATGTGAAGTTGCACGTAGTGCGAAAAAAAATTCTAATCACTGCCGATTAGCGAATATATTGGAGTACTTGACTATATCTGCATATAAAGCTATTGTAATGTTCTGCTCTGCCAACCATTTTCTCCAGTCTCAGGAGAAACTCACGGAACTTCTAACAGCTTGAAAAATGTAGCCAAAGTGACCCACGCCTGTATTTCGCGTTACGAATTCGCATTACGCGATTTTTACATTGCCGATTTTTTGCATTCAATAAAATAATCTCGAATTCTCGAAATTCGCGAATATATGACGAATAGTCTTCAAAATATTCGTGAAATATCGCAAATTCGAATATAGCCCCTGCCGTTTATCACTACTACCTACTATTAAAAGTAGGACATGCCCCCTGATCTGTCAGCTTGAAATAAATCTAGCAGGACAATTGGAGCAATAAATCGGGAGCTCTGGATCCATGTGAGGTACAGGGCTGATTCTAGCTTTGTTAGAAAGAGCTTGTCATTAGTGATGAGCGAATCGAAGTCCATGAAGTGGACTTTATCCAAATTTCAAAATAAATTAGATTTCCCGCGAAGCCGAGTTTTCTCGTGCTTCGTGGTAGCGAATCAATTTAACCTGAAATAGTGACAAAAACAAAAAAAATAATACTTACCTGATCCATTTGCTCACGACAGGCCAGTCACTGCCATCTTGCTTGAAGATCTTGGCAGAAATCCCGTGCGCGGTGACGTATGACATCACCAATGCCGGCTGGCATGGTGATGTCATCTCGGGCCGGGCAAGATTTCACGCCAGACCTTCAAGCAAGATGGTGTCATGAGCAAATGGATCAGGTAAGTATCATTATTATTTATTTATTTTTTAAAATTTTTACACGGTATTATTCTTATCTCATGCCGCGATCAGCTATGAACGCAGCATCTGAGGGCTACAATGATGAGGAGAGCGGCGCAATCTCCTCACCCTGTCATTGCACCAACTACTTACAATGACAAAGTAATTAGTCATGAAACACATTTTTTTCGAAATTCGGTAAAGCAGCCAAATGGAATTTTACTAAATTTCCCTCATCTCTAATTGTCATGTACTATATGATGTCTGATTTATTTTATTAAATGAATCATGAGATAACCTTTTTAACATAGGAGATGCCTACAGAACCTTATGTGTATGTATTCCCTTTCCCAACTCTCTTCTGACCCTGTCCCAGTATGTACAGCAAAGCTAGTAACTGTCCTAAAGAAAACTGAGCTTTTTGTGACTGTTTTAATGCTCGGTGTGAAAACTGTCATATGTAGAGGTATTTTCTATGGGTAGTCACTAGTGATGTCGCGAACATAAAATTTTCAGTTCGCGAACAGCGAACGAGAACTTCCGCAAATGTTCGCGAACTGGCGAACCGGGCGAACCGCCATAGACTTCAATAGACAGGCGAATTTTAAAACCCACAGGGACTCTTTCTGGCCACAATAGTGATGAGAAAGTTGTTTCAAGGGGTCTAACACCTGGACTGTGGCATGCCGGAGGGGGATCTATGGCAAAACTCCCATGGAAAATTACGTAGTGGACGCAGAGTCGGGTTTTAATCCATAAAGGGCATAAATCAACTAACATTCCTAAATTGTTTGGAATAACGTGCTTTTAAAACATCCAGTGTGTGTATACGATCAGGTATGATGTTGTATCGATCAGGTAGTGTAAGGGTTACGCCCGCATCACAGACATTGACAGACCAAACTCCCCTTTTAATGCACCGCAAACAGTTCATTTGCACAACCGCAAACTCCCCATTTGCACAAGGTTGGATACCAAGCTAGCCACGTCCCGGTGATGTCATTGAAGGTTTCTTCCTCCACCCAGCCACGTACAACACCAAGGGTCCCGAAAGGTCAATTGAATTGATTTTTCGAACGGGGAGATGGTTAAAAAAACGCTGGCTCCCTCCCCTTTGTTTTTATCCACGGTGACTGCGTCTGCGCCGTGCAATTTACTGTCACACCCGATATGAGTGGTATTTTCTGTAGTACTATTCTCATCAGTTTAATCCCTCTAACGTCCCCAATCTGGGTGCCATTTATTGAATAGATTTTTCGAACGGGGAGATGGTATCAGTGGTTGGCACTGGCAGTGGGCACACTACAGTCAGTAGAAGCGGGCCTGACACACACTGGCAGCAGGCAAGCAACTGAAATTACACTAAAGTGTAAAAATTAAATGCCTTATTTATCGGCAAGCTACTGTGCCACCCGGTATGAGTGGTTGGCACTGGCAGTGGGCACACTACAGTCAGTGGAAGAGGGCCTGACACACACTGGCAGCAGGCAAGCAACTGAATTTAGACTACTGTCTAAAAATTAAATGCCTTATTTATCGGCAAGCTACTGTGCCACCCGGTATCAGTGGTTGGCACTGGCAGTGGGCACACTACAGTCAGTGGAAGCGGGCCTGACACACACTGGCAGCAGGCAAGCAGCTGAAATTACACTAAAGTGTAAAAATTAAATGCCTTTTTTATGCAAAGTCCTGTGCCAGCCGGTATGAGTGGTGGGCACTGGCAGTGGGCACACTACAGTCAGTGGAAGTCAGCCTGACACACACTGGCAGGCAACTAACCTTAGATTAAAGTGTAAAAATTAAGTGCCTATTTTTTAAGCAAAGTCCTGTGCCACTCGGTATGACAGGGGTGGGCACTGGCAGTGGGCACACTACAGTCAGTTGAAGTCGGCCTGACACACACTAGCAGCAGGCAAGCAGCTGAAATTACATTAAAGTGTAAAATTAAATGCCTTTTTTAAGCAAAGTCCTGTGCCAGCCGGTATGAGTGGTGGGCACTGGCAGTGGGCACACTACAGTCAGTGGAAGTCAGCCTGACACACACTGGCAGGCAACTAACCTTAGATTAAAGTGTAAAAATTAAGTGCCTATTTTTTAAGCAAAGTCCTGTGCCACTCGGGATGACAGGGGTGGGCACTGGCAGTGGGCACACTACAGTCAGTTGAAGTCGGCCTGACACACACTGGCAGGCAACTAACCTTAGATTAAAGTGTAAAAATGAAGTGCCTTTTTTTTAAGCAAAGTCCTGTGCCACACGGGATGACAGGGGTGGGCACTGGCAGTGGGCACACTACAGTCAGTTGAAGTCGGCCTGACACACACTAGCAGCAGGCAAGCAGCTGAAATTACACTAAAGTGTAAAAATTAAATGCCTTTTTTATGCAAAGTCCTGTGCCAGCCGGTATGAGTGGTGGGCACTGGCAGTGGGCACACTACAGTCAGTGGAAGTCAGCCTGACACACACTGGCAGGCAACTAACCTTAGATTAAAGTGTAAAAATTAAGTGCCTTTTTTTAAGCAAAGTCCTGTGCCACACGGAATGACAGGGGTGAGCACTGGCAGTGGGCACACTACAGTCTGTGGGCCTGCAGCTCCTCACACACAGGCAGGCCAGGCAACTGCAATATGTATATAAAGGAAAAAAAAAAAAGCAGACTAATGTTGCAGCCCTAAAAAGGGCTTTTTGGGGTGCTGTCAGGACGCTGTCCTTACAGCAGAGATCAGATGAGTCTTTCAGGACTGGAGTGGACACTGAATTCACTAGCCTAGCTATCGATTTCCCAATTAAATCAGCAGCAGTTACAGTCTCCCTCCTCTCACTAAGACTGCAGCTTCAGAATGAATCTAAAATGGATGCTGTGCAGGAGGTGGGAGGGTCTGGGAGGGAGGGTATGCTGCTGATTGGCTGGAATGTGTCTGCTGACTGTGAGGTACAGGGTCAAAGTTTGCTCAATGATGATGTATAGGGGGCGGACCGAACATCGCATGTGTTCGCCCGGCAGAGGCGAACGCGAACAAGCTATGTTCGCCGGGAACTGTTCGCCGTCGGATAGTTCGGGCCATCTCTAGTAGTCACACAGACACAGATATTTCTGATGGGAATCATGGCACATTATTTGGACTGAGATGCTGTGCGAAACAAAAGCATGAGTCCTGCCATGAGTCCTGGTATACGAGATAAAGATCCGGCATGGTGCTTTATTCTGTGGCGGTGAGGCGGTTAATGCTGCTGGCAAAGATTACATTGGTAATGTGGGAATGGGACTTGCCTGGCACAGCTGTCTGTTGACTTCTGCAACCTCCAGGTCTTTACAAGATCAGAGGCATTTCATGAGGGATGTCAGAGTTCAGCTTCAAAGACTTTGATGTCTCCTGTTATTAAAGTTTAACAGTGAGCAGATGTATCAGCGTGCCTCTCAATCCATTCATGTACAGGCCTCTCACAGAAAACTCTCCTGCACTGCTGAGCTGCTCTTTTTCCCATGCCAGTCATTAGAGCAGACACTACATGCACCGTCCTCCATGCCAGGACTATGCAGCCCGTGGCCCCCTCCTTGCTCTTGACATCCAGTACATCTCAACATGGTTTCTAATTCATACCAGTTGCAGAGCTACTGTTAGTCCAAGCCTGATCTGGTCAAATATTTCTAAACTGTCAGAACATCATGAGTATAATGTGAGGAGCAGGTGGATGGGTGTCCAAAAGACTGGGTTGCGATTAACTCTTTCTGTATTGAAGAAGATATGATCAGCTTGACGTAACTTCACTGGGCCCCACAGCAAATATTTGAACAAGACTCCCCCTCCCCCAGCAAATTATTCGCAACCCCATCCTTCCATGCAGCCCTCACTCCTGTGGCTAGTCAACATCACTGTCTAAGACCAGGCCTGGAAGCCCCTCCATCCATTTCATACACGTATATACTGTATGTCATGTCACTGTATACATAACTCCCAACTGTCCTGGATCTGGCGGGACAGTCGTGGATTTCGGTGGCTGTCCCGTGGTCCCGGAACAGCGAAGTATGCCTCGCTCTGTGAAGGAAGCACATGTCTTTCATAACTACTGTGAAGTAGCACATATCGGGCATACCTACTGTCAAGGGGCACATATCTGTCATAGCTACTGTGAAGGGGGCATAATATAGGAATAGCTACTGTAAAGGGGGCATATCTGTGCATAGCTACTGTGAAGGGGGCACATCTGCAATAACTACTGTGAAGGGGGCACATACTGTATCTGCCATAACTACTGTGAGGAGGCACGTATCTTGCATAACTACTGCGAAGGGACACATATCTACCATAGCTACTGTAAGGGGGGCATATATCTGCCATAACTACTGTGAGGAGGCACGTATCTTGCATAACTACTGTGAAGGGGCACATATCTACCATAACTGCTGCGAAGGGGCACATATCTGACATAACTACTGTGAGGGGGGCACACATCTTGCATAACTACTGTAAAGGGGGCACATATCTGCCATAACTACTGAGAAGGGGCACATATCTGTCATAGCTACTGTGAAGGGGACACATCTGCCATAACTACTGTGAGAAGGCACATATCTGCCATAAATACTGTGAAGGGGCACATATCTGGCATTACCACAGTGAGGGGGCACATACTTGGCATAATTACTGTGAATGGGCACAGCAGGCATAGTTAATGTGAAGGGGGCCCATCTGGGCATAGCTACTGCGAAGTGGGAACATCTAGGCATAACTACTGTGAGGGGGCACATGTGAGCATTACAGCTGTGAAGGGGCACAGTATGGGCATAGCTACTGTGAAGGGGGCATATCTGTTCAAAGCTACGATGAAGGGAGCACATCTGGGCATAGCTACTGTGAAGGGGCACATCTGGGCATAGCTACTATGAAGAGGGCACATCTCTGCCATAACTACTGTTAGAAGGCACATATCTGGCATAACTACAGTGAGGGGGCACATATCTAGTATAACTACTGCGAAGCAGCACATATCTACCATAGCTACTGTGAAGGGGGCACATCTGCCATAACTACTGTGAAGTGGGCACATATCTGCCATAAATACTGTGAAGGAGCACATATCTAGCATTACTACTGTGAGGGGGCACATATCTGCCATAACTACTATGAGGGGGCACATATCTAGTATAACTACTGCAAAGCGGCACATATCTACCATAGCTACTGTGAAGGGGGCACATCTGCCATAACTACTGTGAAGCGGGCACATATCTGCAATAAATACTGTGAAGGGGCACATATCTGGCATAACTTCTGTGAAGGGGCACTAATCTGCCATAACTACTGTGAGGGTGCACATATCTGGCATAACTACTGTTAGTGGGCATATCTGGTCATAGCTATTGTGAACAGGGCACATCTGGGCATAACTACTGTGAAGGGTGCACATCTGGGCATAACTACTATGAAGGGTGCACATCTGGGCATAGCTACAGTCAAGGGGGAACATCTGGGCATAACTACTGTGAAGGGGGAACATCTGGGCATAACTACTGTGAGGGGGCACATATGAGCATTATTGCTGTGAAGGGGCACAGTAATGGGCATAGCTACTGTGAAGGGGCATATCTGTTTAAAGCTACAATGAAGGGAGCACATCTGGGCATACCTACTGTGAAGGGGGCACATCTCTGCCATAACTACTGTGAGAAGGCACATATCTGGCATAACTACTGTGAGAAGGCACATATCTGGCATAACTACTGTGAGGGGGCACATATCTAGTATAACTACTGCGAAGCAGCACATAACTACCATAGCTACTGTGCAGGGGGCACATCTGCCATAACTACTGTGAAGTGGGCACATATCTGCCATAAATGCTGTGAAGGAGCACATATCTAGCATTACTACTGTGAGGGGGCACATATCTGCCATAACTACTATGAGGGGGCACATATCTAGTATAACTACTGCAAAGCGGCACATATCTACCATAGCTACTGTGAAGGGGGCACATCTGCCATAACTACTGTGAAGCGGGCACATATCTGCAATAAATACTGTGAAGGGGCACATATCTGGCATAACTTCTGTGAAGGGGCACATATCTGCCATAACTACTGTGAGGGTGCACATATCTGGCATAACTACTGTTAGTGGGCATATCTGGTCATAGCTATTGTGAACAAGGCACATCTGGGCATAACTACTGTGAAGGGTGCACATCTGGGCATAACTACTATGAAGGGTGCACATCTGGGCATAGCTACAGTGAAGGGTGCACCTCTGGGCATAGCTACAGTGAAGGGGGAACATCTGGGCATAACTGCTGTGAAGGGGGAACATCTGGGCATAACTACTGTGAGGGGGCACATATGAGCATTATTGCTGTGAAGGGGCACAGTAATGGGCATAGCTACTGTGAAGGGGCATATCTGTTTAAAGCTACAATGAAGGGAACACATCTGGGCATACCTACTGTGAAGGGGGCACATCTCTGCCATAACTACTGTGAGAAGGCACATATCTGGCATAACTACTGTGAGGGGGCACATATCTAGTATAACTACTGCGAAGCGGCACATATCTACCATAGCTACTGTGAAGTGGGCACATATCTGCCATATATACTGTGAAGGGGCACATATCTGCCATTACTACTGTGAGAAGGCACATATCTGGCATAACTACTGTGAGGGGGCACATATCTAGTATAACTACTGCGAAGCGGCACATATCTACCATAGCTACTGTGAAGTGGGCACATATCTGCCATAAATACTGTGAAGGGGCACATATCTGTCATTACTACTGTGAGGGGGCACATACTTGGCATAACATGGACAGTGATATACCAGAGGGGGATCATTTGCAGAAATTCCCACAAAAAATATGTATTTTAATAATGGGCCATTTTTATGCGTCTTAAAGGGAATTTTTTTTATTTCCTATCGGTATGATGTATACAAATGTGCAGCACTCCACATTTTTGTATCCTGCAGAGTTCATTAAAAAAATGCATACGTTAACGTAAATTTTTTTCTACCATGGAACTGTATGGTGAGTCTGAGGCATCTGTTAACGCATACATTTTTGGTATGCATTAATTGGATGGCAAAAATAGGATGTGAACCCAGCCCTAGTGTCAGAATAAGCCACCAGTACACAGCGGAGCAGCGTGATGGAGAGGGGAGGCCGCCATGTACTGACAGAGCGCTACATGGTTCTGGTAGTCAGGGATGAGGACTGTTTCCCAAGGATCATTTTCTCCTGGGAAATACAGGGCACAGTATAATACACTAGAATCTAAATAATCTAAATAATAATACAATTAGGTGGTCATTGATTATATAGAAATACATCTATATTAGTCGTATTTCTGATTCAGATTGTGGCGCAAAGGTCCTTAGCACCGCAATCTGCATATTTTTCCCGCTCATGCCAGGTTTAAAAAAGGATAGCGTGGGCAGGAAAAGGGATACAGTTATGGCCATCCAGTTATTGGATCCCACCGCCATACATTGACCAGATAATACCTCTGTACAGTGACCGGATAACACCGCCATACCGTGACGGGATAAAAGGGTATAGGAGGGCACAGTACAGGGAATGAGTAGGGGCACTGCACAGGGTGTGGTAAGAGGGCACAATGCAGGGTATAAGGGGGCACAGTACAGGGTGAGGGGCACAAAACGGGGTAGGGGGCACAGTCACATGACTTTGCGACATTAGAAGGTCCTTATGGTGAATGCGATTCATACGCCAACATAATGAGAGGCAGAGATAAAAAAAATTAACTGTCGGCCAGTACAGCCCCCAAAAATTAGCCAATAGGCGTTCACCTGACAGCAAAGAACTTTGGATTCTGTGGCTGGAAGTATATTAGGCAGTTACAGGATAAATATGTAACTATCGGCCAGTACAGGCCCCAAAAATTAGGCAATAGGTATTCACCTGACAGCAAAGAACTTTGGATTCTGTGGCTGCACGTACATTAGGCGGTCACAGGATAAATACAGTATGTAACTGTCGGCCAGTACAGGCCCCAAAAATAGGCATTCACCTGACATAAAAGGCCTTTTATTCCGCTGTATATACATAATGCAAGGACCATTCTTCGTTCTGGGTTGTGGCGGATATGTGTGGGCTTGCATGAGGAAATTCAATTACATATGGTCATCACAGGTGTTGAATTCCTCCGAGATCCATGTCTCATTAATTTTAAAAAATGCGAGGTAGTCCACACTGTCGTGAGCTAGGCGAGTGCGTTATCGGTCACGATTTCCCCTGCTGCGCTGAACGTCCTTTCGGACGTTGCCAAGAGTTCCATGGCAAATTGTGCCATCTCTGGCCACAGGTCAAGCCTGCAAACCCAGTAATCAAGGGGTTCCTCGCTTCTCAGAGTGTCCACATCGGCCGTTAACCCGATGTAGTCGGACACCTGTCGGTCTAGGCGTTCCCTGAGGCTGGATCCGGAGGGCAGCTGATGATGGGTTGGCTGCAAGAATGATCTCATATCCGAAGTGACCAATACATCTTCAAACCGCCCTCTTTTTGCAGGCGCGGTAGGATTGGTACCTGCACCTGTTTCGCTGTGGGTGGAAATTTCTCTGCCCACAACAGCAGAATGCAGCATCTCTCGCAGCAAGGCCTGGAAATGCTACATTCTGACAGCCCTCTGTGATGCTGGTAACATGTCAGCCATTTTGTGTTTGTAGCGGTGGTTTAAGTACATTGCCACCCAGTACAGGTCCTTGACCTTTATGCTTTTTATACGGGGGTCCCTCTTCAAACACTGGAGCATGAAGGCCCCCATATGCACTAAATTGGAAGTGGTGGAGCGTGGTGGAGCGCCCCTAAAAGTTTAAAGCCTGCTCTTCTTGCTCCTCCTCCTCCTTTTCCCCCCCAGTCATCATCCTCCTCTGACTCCTCTTCAGACTCCTGCTGACTTGTCTCAGATGGAGTAGCCCCCCATGGAATTAATTCAGCATTGCGACTTCCTCATCTTCCAGCTCCTCGACGGCTTCATCAATGACACGACGCAATGCACGCTCCAGAAAGAAGGCGTAAGGTACGATATCACTGATGGTGCCCTGGCTGCGACTGACCAGTTTGGTGATCTCATCAAATAGCCGCAGAAGTCTGCATGCATCGTGCATGAGCAGCCACTGGCTCGGTGAAAAGAAACCAAGCTCACCAGAACCTGTCCTGCTGCAGAGTTCGTACAGGTAGTCACTAACGGCACGTTGCTGCTGGAGCAGCCTATCAAGCATATACAAGGTGGAGTTCCAGCGCGTCGGGCAGTCACAAATCAGACGTCTGACGGGCAAGTGGTGTCGCCGCTGAACGTCAGCAAGGCGAGCCATGGCCATGTAAGATCTTCTAAAATGGCCAGAGATTTTCCTGGCCTGCCACAAGACGTACTGGGCCCTGGGGTATTTGGCAACGAATTGCTGCACGACTAAGTTCATGACGTGTGCCATGCACGGCACGTGTGTCATTTTGCACTGTTTCAGCGCACTCAGCAGATTGGCACTATTGTCGCACACCACTTTACCAACTGTCAAATTAAGCGTGGTTAGCCACTGATCGGCCTGTAACCGCAAAGCTGAAAGCAGTGCAGGACCGGTATGGCTCGTGGCGTCCAGGCACAACAGCCGCAGCACAGCATGGCAACGTTACACCTGGCATGTCGAATAGGTTTTGGGGAGCTTGGGGGGTGCAGTGGAAAAGGCTGTAGCAGTGGAAAAGGAGGTGTCACTCGAGGAGTAGACAGAGGATAGAGTAGGAGGAGGAGAAGAAGAGGCCATCCTGCATGCAATCCGTGGCGGTAATACCAAATCCACATGTGCCATGGGTTACATGCTTGACGGCCGTCAGAAGGTTCACCCAGTGGGCAGTAAAAGTTATGTACCTTCCCTGCCCGTGTTTGCTAGACCACGTGCCTGTGGTCAGATGTATCTTGGCACCGACACTGTGTGCCAGAGATATATTAACTAGTCGCGTGGTGTCAAAGGGTAAAAGGGAATCAGCCTGGCCAAAAGGAGTAATAAGGGAGCAGGTCACCTCCTTCAGCTTCCCTAATCCTCTCCCTGACTCCTCACCGTATGAGCGGACCCCGATGGTAGGACGACTCATACTCAGGATTCAGGGAGAGGATTAGGGAAGCTGTAGGAGGTGACCTGCTCCCTTATTACTCCTTTTGGCCAGGCTGATTTCCTTTTACCATTTGACACCGCACGGTGGAAAGATGGTAAAGCCAGGAGCAGAGAACCACCAGCACACACCAAGCCTGGAGGAACACTCAGCTACAGGCTTCCAGCAGAGACTAAATAGCCCAAGCAGCCACACCCACAAACACATAAACCCAGTGTTCACAAAAAAATAGGAAGGGAGTTAACCCTTCCAACACCAGACAGAGGAAGGAAGCCACTTAAAGGGGAAGTGCACACACAAGCAAACTAAGCCACACGTTACCACAGGCAATATTTCCTTCCGGGGACCTTCCATTGCGGTGTGCCAATGGCCACAAATTTTCTAAAGGCCTCCGAGTCCACCAATTTATATGGCAGTAGTTGGCGGGCTAGCAGTTCCGACAAGCCAGTGGTCAGCCGTTTATGCGGATTATCTGGTGTCATCATTTTTTTACGCTCAAACATTTGGGCCACAGAAGCCTGCCTTGTGCCAGATGAACGCGACGACGGCGAGGAGAGAGGAGAAGAGGCAGGGCATGGAGCGCTGGGAGTGTGGTTTTGTGGGTTTTGACGACGTTGCTCCCACTGGGCTCGGTGATGGGAGGCCAGGTGCCTTCTTAAGGTGGTCGTCCCTAGGTGAGTGTTGGGCTTACCGCGACTTATGCGTTGACAGCACAGGCTGCAGATGGCAACACTATTTTCAGTAGCTGACATGTTAAAAAAAAGCCCACACTGCGGAGACATGTGCCGGAGTCCTGGGAGCGCCAGATGTGACCGTGCATGGTGCATGGCTCGCTCCTGATACATTTGCAGTCTGCTTTTGCCGCCTATGCACTGCGAGTTCTGCCTGCTTCTCCTCCCTCTTTGCTGCTCCGTCTCTCCCTCTGAACTCCCCTCCTCTTCCTCTCTTGTGGGCACCCACGTGACGTCTATCGACATGTCATCATCGTCACCTTCATCACCACTGACATTAGAGATCTCGTAGTAGGCAGCAACAGCGGGAACCACCCTCCTTGGGCTGATCTGGGTACTGTCGTCAGACTGCTGGGTGATGGCCGTTGCTGCCTCCTCTTCCTCATCTAATGCCAAGAATAGCTGCGCATCGGTAAGGTCTGGGAATGGATGGGAAAATAATTCCTCTGACTCGAGTGGAGGGGCTATGGTGGTGGTGGTGGTGTCTTTGGGGGTGCACACAGCAGAGAGTGAGGTGGGTACAGATACAGAAGAGGAGGGTGCAGATACAGAAGATGAGGAGGGTGCAGAAGCAGAAGGCTGAGCGAGCCACTCAACCAACTCTGGTGCGTCCTTTGACGTAATCGCACGCACCTTCTCCAACTTCCTACTTAGGCTCCGGCCTGGTGCACCTGCCTGACCCCTACCACCCCTGCGGAATGGCCTGCCTCTTCCTCTGCCTGTCATTTTCAAAATGACGCTGTGCCAAAGTACCTAGAGAAGAGCAGTATTTGTGGAAGCAGGTATATCGCAGGCCTCAATCAGTTGTTAGTTGAAACAGGTATATCAACCTCAAGCAGTAAGTATATCACACCCCTCTGTGTATCACACCTATCAATAGCACAAAGTTACCAGTCCTTAAAAGGACTTTTGTGGCCCTATTAGCTAGGGTTTCGTGTCCCTAAGTTCCTAACAGCCTATCCCTGCTCCAAAATGCAACCTCTCCCTACAGTGGTAAAATGCATAATGTAAAATGGCTGCTAGACCGGGTTCTGTTATAGGGTTGGGGGTGTGCCCATGTGCTAAAACGTCTCAATTGGCTGTCCTGTCCCACCTGATGGATGTGTCATGGGTCAAAGTTCGGCGCAATGCAAAAGAATATGGCGCCAGCGGACATCGCCATATGTTCGGTGAATCGCGAACAAGCAAAGTTCGCTGCAAAACGACCGCCGGACAAACCGCAAGGCCATCTCTATAGGCATAGCCACTGTGAAGGAGGCATATCTGTGGATAGCTACTGTGAAGGGGGAAATTCTTGACATAACTACCGTGAAGGACACACAATGTGGGGCTAACTACTGTGAAGGGGACACATGTGGGCATAAGTACTGTGAAGGAGACACATCTGGGCATAACTACCATGAAGGAGGCACATGTGGGCATAGCTACTGTGAAGAGGGCCAATCTGGGCATTACTACTGAGGGGGGCACATGTGGGCATTACTACTGTGAAGGGGACACAATGTGGGCATTACTACTTTGTTCTACCATAGTATGAAAAAAATTGCCACATATATTGTCTCTCTTTGTGTTTTTAAAAAGTTGGGAGGTATGCTGTATTTACCGTCACTGTATATAAAGTTATTGTATAACACTGTTGAGGAGGCCATGAAAATAAAATCTTCATAGGTGGGCCCCTTCTGAGTTTGGACCCCATAGCAGCTTCTTCCCCAGCTACGCCCCTGACGACCCTACTACAATTAATGCTATCATCCACCCTCAGTACACATAAAGTACAATGACTAACGTAAATGCCTTTAATGTTTGATTGGGTGGAATGCTGACTCTGGCACCCCTGTAATTGTCAAAATGAGGTTCTATTGGCTCACAACATATTTTCATCGCAATGCCCATTCTAAAATTTGCTATGGGGCCTAACCTTTTCTAGTTACGCCCCTGCCACCATAGAACGTATGGCTTGTTTTTTGCGGGACAAGTTGTACATTCTGTTATACCACCATTTAATATTGCATACAATGTTGTGGGAAGTGGGAAAAAATTCCAAATAGGGTGGAATTTGGAAAAAAACAACAACGTAATTCTGCCACAGTTTTACAGTTTCTATTTTTAACGTGTCTACTATATGGCAAAACTGACTTCATTGCTGCTCTTCATTGTCCAGGGCAGTATGATTACGGCAATACCACACATATCGTTTTTCTTGCGTTTAAATACTGAAAAAAAATTAAAACTTCTGTAGTTTTTTGTGGGACGATCTATAGTTTTTGCTAATACCATTTTGGGGTATGTATCACTTTTTGATCACTTTGACATTTTTTTTTCCCTTTGTCATTCACCATGCAGGATAATTTTTTTTTTTTAAATTTGTTAATAGTATGGGTGTTTTTGCATGCTATGATGCCCATGAGTTAATTTTTTTTTTTTGGGGAAAAGTGATTAGAATTTTAATATTTTTTTATATTTTTCAAAACTTTTTTTTTTTTTAAACTTTTTTTTAGGTCCCTAAGTGGACCACAACTTTCAATTATTATGCATATGCACCGCCAGGTGGGCACTATACTCTACCACAGTGCAAGAGCTGAAAGACCTGTGATGACATCACCGTTATGTGATCAGCGCAGGTGCCAGCAGAGTTCAGCAGTGGTGAAGTTCTGAGCCTTACAAACCTTGGGAGTTGTAGTCCTTTCCTCTTATACTTCCTCTCTCACTTGTCCACTGCTATCCCATAATCACTGCCTGGATATGCTTGGTATTATAGTTGTCACCTTTTATTCCTCATCCCTGTAATGTCCTCTGATATCACAAAATAACAGCTTGGACATGGTGGGAGTTGTAGTTCTCTCCTCTTATACTCCCTCTCTAAATTGTCCTCTGATATCCCATAATGGCCTGGATATGCTGGGAGTTGTAGTCCTCACTCTTAAGCCTTATTCACACGTCCGTTGTTTCTTTCCTGATCTGTTCCGTTTTTTGCGGAACAGATCTGGACCAGATCTGGACCCATTCATTTTCAATGGGTCCTGAAAAAAAATCAGACATTGAGCTGTCCGTTTTTTTTCAGGACCCATTGAAAATGAATGGGTCCAGATCTGGTCCAGATCTGTTCCGCAAAAAACGGAACAGATCAGGAAAGAAACAACGGACGTGTGAATGGACCCTTACACTCCTCTCTGAAATGTGCTCTTATAGCCCATAATAATGGCCTGGGCATGCAGGGAGTTCTAGTCCTTTCCTCTTATATCCCCTCCCTGAAATATTCTCTATCGGATATCCCATAATACCTACGTGGATATGCTGGGAGTTGTAGTCCTCTCCTCATATACCCCCTCTCTAAAATATCATCTGATAGCCCATAACTACCTGGACATTCTTGATGTTGTAGTTCTCTCCCCTTATACCTCATCCCTGTAATGTCCTCTGTTATCACACATTAACAGCCTGGACATGCTGGGAGTTGTAGTCCTCTTCTCATACCTCCTCCTTGCAGCATCTTCCGATATCTTATAATAACAGCCTGAACATGCTGGGAGTTGTAGTCCTCTCCTCTTATACCTCCTCCCTGTAATGTCCTCTGACGCTGGTATATAGATGACAGTTTCCATGTGTTGTCACCCACTGTCCCAGGTATGATGTTCTCCTTTTGGGGGTTTTGGAAAGTGGTCACCCAAAATAATTCTGGGTGCCTGGGTTCAGTCAAATGATTAGGTGATTGTGTAATGGACTCTCAGAAGGGTAAGAAATTTGTAAATAACTGTATTCTATACAAATATGAATAGTCTGTAAATAATAAAACAATGATTATGTCCAGCATACATGTTGTAAATGATGGAGCGCTTTCTGGCAGCGGTCACTATGACAACTACCCTCGATAACCACTAGGGCGCGCTCCACACTTCTAGATTTACATCAGCAGGAGAGACATGGGCAGCAGGCTCCTCCACCGCACACACGTGTGGTTTAAACTACACTTCCCAGAGAGCTTTGCGGCTGAAGCCCCCCCAGAGGTATGGCCACTCGTGCCTGTGTAGCGTACTGCTATGATGTACAGTACAGGCAGGATGGAGGGCAGCTGAAAGACTGGATTGCTGGAAGACACGTCAGCTGTGCGGAAGGGAGCATGAGCTGCCTGGTGTCTATGAGGAAATCAGGTGAGAGCTGCCGGGTGTAATGGCTTCTGTCCCTCCAGGGGGCCCATAGATTAACCCTGTGTGTGACTTCATGGCATAGAGCTGTAGTTCTAGTGCATGTACTGTGTGATGCCAGTGGCAGCCATACAAGTGGCTGTAGGTATGACCGCCCCAGCACAGCCTGACATAGCCTTACATGTATGTGGTGAAAGCTGGGGACACGCGCTGCCTACAACAGTGCGGAGAGCAGCGTGACTTCCGTTATTTCCTATGGGAAATATAGTCACATGCAGCCTCGCCGCACCACAGACATGTCCGGAAATGAGACACTAGTCACTAGAGATGTTGTGTTCTCATAGAGAATAATGGACGTCATACTGCGACTTTATCGTGTCTTTATGTTAAACATGTTTTTAAAGAACCTTCGGTGATGTTATACTAACTTTGTTTGAGCAATTTTGTTTTCAGGTTCGGCGTACAAGGTTCGGGTTATCTAAGAATTCCGTCATGGATTTCGCTACCACGGACCGTAGCGCAATTCTATGACCGCATGCACCACGGAAGCCTATAAGAGGCATTCCGTCATAATAGAAGTCCTGTTCTGGCGGACCCGCTCCTATCCCTGGAATGGCTATTTTTGGAAGATGGCGATGAAGCCATGCAGGCACAGTGCGCTCTCCTTCACTTTGGGGGACCCCATTCTTGACATAGGTGTGGGTCCCGCCTCTGGCACCCACTTCTATCTGACATCCTCGTGCAGGGATGGCCAATTTGCGGTTCTTCAGATGTTTCAAAACTACAACTCCCAGCATGACCAGTCTGCCTACAGCTATCAGCCTACATCAGGGCATGGTGGGAGTTGTAGTTTTACAACAGCTGGAGAGCCGTAGGTTGGTCATCCCTGTCCTAGTGATATGCCATCAATGTCCCAGATGGGACAACCCCCTTATAAAAAATCCTGCAGTTTTTGCACTGGCCCCTACGCCTAATTATTGGCATCGCTTCTTAGTTTGTATAGATCACTTTTCAGCAATCGCAGCGGAGAGCGTCACAGCCAGGGAGAAAAAAACACTCGCCTTCTCCCTGGCGGTAGCGCTCTCCGCTGTGATTGGACCGCGGCACAGCCAGGAAGAAGGAGAATCCCATTAAGGAACCCTGGCGTCTCCTCCCTGTACCGATGCTCAGGATTAACATACTGAGCGCGAAAATTGCAGCGGGGCGTAGGAGCAATATTTTAAACAATCAGGCAGGGTGGCAGAATCAGCGGGTGGGGGGGCTTTGGGGGGGATGGGTACCCCACCCCGCAAGTAAAGGTATTTATCTCAATTAATAAAAAACCATGAAAGGTCCTCTTTAACATATACGTCATGTATAGGACAAAAGCGTGAACACAGCCCTAGGCATTTACCGTCTTGATAACGCAGCCTCACTATGACCTATCTCCTCGTACATGACATTTTATTTTTTACGTCCACAGAACAATTTTTTGTGTCTCCTGAATTTGGAGTAAAGCAATGGTAGAGCAGATTATCGCTAGGGATCCACTAGCAGGAGATCTGAAATGCAGCCTCTTTGTGTCTGCCCTCCGCAGCTACAAGAGAGACTCCGTCCTAAGACCGTTTCCTCCCTTCTATACCAGTGACGAATACAAAGACTTCGACACCTTGGTGAGTACATCATCCGTACGTGCCTCCGTTGTCAGTTATTGGATTACCTGCAACACAGAGTATCCTCCATTATGGCCCCTTTTCACATGAGCGAGTTTTCCGCGCGGGTGCAATGCGTGAAATGAACACATAGCACCCACACCGAATCCTGACCCATTCCTTTCAATGGGTCTGCGCACATGAGCGTTGTTTTTAATGCATCATTTCTACGTTGTGTGAGAATCGCAGCATGTTCTACATTCTGTGTTTTTTACGCAGCCCTGGCCCCATTGAAGTGAATGGGGCTTCAGTGAAAAACGTATTGCTTCTAGATGTAATGTGCTTTTCACTGATGGTTGCTAGGACGTGGTGTCCAGGAGGCCGTCCTATCAGTGACTCTATGACTGTGTATACAGAGACAGCTGTCAATCACTGATAGGACCGCCTCCTGGACTTCAAAGCCAAAATGAGCAGGAATTTAAATGGATAAGTTAAAAGTTTTACTGAATCTTTTCCCATAAAACCATAGATCAGTCTGCTCAGCTCCTCCTGCTCTATAACTTGCTCCCTAAGGATTATTTTGCATTTTCATGGCTACAGGTTCCTTTTAAATTCTGAAGTCTGAATAATAAAATAAAGAGCTCCATGCAGTCATCAAATCTGAAACTAATGTTATACTAGCTTCTAGCTACCTACAGGCGTGGTAATTTGTGAAAGCCACTTATTGAGCAATCATTTTGAGTTTATTGAATGTTCCTTAGGCCCCTTTCAGACGAGCGAGTGTCACACTCCGGACTCGCAGCATGAGTATGCAGATGCTCCTGTCCTGACCTCCCAGCACTGCCGGGGTCACATAGCATTATATTAATTTATGATGCTGTGTAACCCTTAGATTTCTGGGTGTAGTGTATAACTCTGACAGCATTATGTTATCCAATACATTTCAGAACTGTAAGGGTTACATGGCATCATTAATCAATATAATGCTTTGCGACCCCAGCAGTGCTGGGAGGTCAGGACGGATGCTCTCCCTGACACACGCTGCGAGTCCGATGCGTGGGACTCGCTCGTGTGAAAAGGGGCCTTATGGTTTATACTAAGAGGTGTAATACTTAATGAGGATTAAGCTTATTTTTAGAATTATTTAGAGAGAGTTTGTTACCAATAAATTCACAGTTCAACCAGGCACAATGCCTTGTAGGTCTAGCTCAGCTGAATTTAATGATCACTAAGCAATCCGTTTCTTCATTCTGGAGAAAAAATAACTTTTAATCTTTATGCGAATAAGCAGTAAAGTGCACTGAGGTCGGGCCCAAGTCACTCTGTGCACCCTTGCTCCTCGTGCAATCCATCCCAGCCCTTTGCTCTCCTTCCTGACTGACAGGGTCAGGTCAGGTGAGATGACTATGCAGGAACCTGGCCCCATAATTCAAGAAGTAGAGGGAATGGCTGGCAGAGGAATCAGGAGGAGCAAAGGTGCACAGAGTGGTTTGGACCCGCCCTGGGTGCACTTTACTACTTATTTATGTATGAAATTAAAGTACACTGCTCAAAAAAATAAAGGGAACACAAAAATAACACATCCTAGATCTGAGTTAATTAAATATTCTTCTGAAATACTTTGTTCTTTACATAGTTGAATGTGCTGACAACAAAATCACACCAAAAAAAAATGGAAATCAAATTTTTTAACCCATGGAGGTCTGGATTTGGAGTCACCCTCAAAATTAAAGTGGAAAAACACACTACAGGCTGATCCAACTTTGATGTAATGTCCATAAAACAAGTCAAAATGAGGCTCAGTAGTGTGTGTGGCCTCCACGTGCCTGTATGACCTCCCTACAACGCCTGTGCATGCTCCTGATGAGGTGGCGGACGGTCTCCTGAGGGATCTCCTCCCAGACCTGGACTAAAGCATCTGCCAACTCCTGGACAGTCTGTGGTGCAACGTGACGTTGGTGGATAGAGCGAGACATGATGTCCCAGATGTGCTCAATTGGATTCAGGTCTGGGGAACTGACGGGCCAGTCCATAGCATCAATGCCTTCGTCTTGCAGGAACTGCGGACACACTCCAGCCACATGAGGTCTAGCATTGTCTTGCATAAGGAGGAACCCAGGGCCAACCGCACCAGCATATGGTCTCACAAGGGGTCTGAGGATCTCATCTCGGTACCTAATGGCAGTCAGGCTACCTCTGGCGAGCACATGGAGGGCTGTGTGGCCCTCCCAAAGAAATGCCACCCCACACCATTACTGACCTAATGCCAAACCTGTCATGCTGGAGGATGTTGCAGGCAGCAGAACGTTCTCCACAGCGTCTCAAGACTCTGTCACGTCTGTCACATGTGCTCAGTGTGAACCTGCTTTCATCTGTGAAGAGCACAGGGCGCCAGTGGCGAATTTGCCAATCTTGGTGTTTTCTGGCAAATGCCAAACTGTAAGCACAACCCCCACCTGTGGACGTCGGGCCCTCATATCACCCTCATGGAGTCTGTTTCTGACCGTTTGAGCAGACACATGCACATTTGTGGCCTGCTGGAGATCATTTTGCAGGGCTCTGGCAGTGCTCCTCCTGTTCCTCCTTGCACAAAGGCGGAGGTAGCGGTCCTGCTGCTGGGTTGTTGCCCTCCTACGGCCTCCTCCACGTCTCCTGATGTACTGGCCTGTCTCCTGGTAGCGCCTCCATGCTCTGGACACTACGCTGACAGACACAGAAAACCTTCTTGCCACAGCTCGCATTGATGTGCCATCCTGGATAAGCTGCACTACCTGAGCCACTTGTGTGGGTTGTAGACTCCGTCTCATGCTACCACTAGAGTGAAAGCACCGCCAGCATTCAAAAGTGACCAAAACATCAGCCAGGAAGCATAGGAACTGAGAAGTGGTCTGTGGTCACCACCTGCAGAACCACTCCTTTATTAGGGGTGTCTTGCTAATTGCCTATAATTTCCACCTGTTGTCTATCCCATTTGCACAACAGCATGTGAAATTGATTGTCACTCAGTGTTGCTTCCTAAGTGGACAGTTTGATTTCACAGAAGTGTGATTGACTTGGAGTTACATTGTGTTGTTTAAGTGTTCCCTTTATTTTTTTGAGCAGTGTACATTTTGTCCAGAAGGAAGCGCCAGAACACTAAAGGTGGATTTGCACTGTCCAACTGAATAGGCAATTATTGGGAAGTGTTCCTTCCCAATAATTGCCTGCTTGTCAGTGTGGGTGAAGAGCTGCATTTACATGAAGCGGTTACCTCCACTGTAGGGGGGTGGCAATGGTTACTGCTATCGCTTATTCTCATACAGATATATTGTTTGTGGGCAGCAGATCGCTGTTCACACAGCACGATTTAATGTTCAGAAATGATGATTGCGGTTTCCACATGAAATATCATTTCACCTGATGAATGAGTGTCCTATCTCGTTCATCAGGTGATCTGCGGCAGGTTTACACGGGCCGATTATCGGGAATGAGTGTCGGGCTGAAATTCAAGCCGTGTACATCGGCCATAAATGAAAGGTATCATTACTTTCTAATCTGTATTGAAGCCTGTCTTTGTTTTTGGTAGATCGCCGACACCAACGTCTTACCCAGTCTCCAGGACTTCATCCAAAACAAGTCGAAGTTAGACCAGAAACTCCTCAGCCTGTTAAGCTGGGTTCTGTCAGAGAAGCTTTTCACCATCAAATGCCTCAAAAAGGAAAAGGTAAATGTGTTCTTTAAATGAAAAGAATAAAAACAGGCACTCACCTGCTGGTATGTCTATAGTAGATAATGTTTATATAATAAAATCACACGTAAAATAGAATATAAAATACAAAATACAATGTATCATAAAATCAATATGCACTGGGATCAATGGTCTTGGCACATATAATTTGATCTTGTTCAATCTATATATAGCTAGCAGGATGGATATATTGCTTGGTGACAATATGCTTCAAAGAATACTTGCTTCAATCAGTTAAATTACTAGAATAAACTAAATACCCGCCAAAAATAATTCATATAATTGTGCATATAAGTGATTAGTGAAATCAATATCCTGTAAATGTAATCAAACAATCAATGTCCTGTGAAAAAAAAGTCTTCTTATGTGAAAGCTATGTCCATACAATATATCACTGATGTGGCAGTATAGGTCAACGGATTTCCTCTGTTGGTATTATAAGTTTCAACAGCATACAGAGTCCGCACTCAGGGTTAAGTAAGGCATATATATTAGAGTATAAAAGATGATCGGGTTTAGTAATTGGGGCGTCCCCCTATTTATAAACCCTCTTACCTTACCCTATAGAATGCCTGTCGCTTATATAGTTGATGCTCCAATAGTTGCTGGCTCCTTTGTATCTCCCAAAATAGGATCCGATACTTTTAGTTTCCTGCTTGTTGTTTTCTGGCCTCGGCGTTCCACGTAGCCACTGAGGAAGAGGGAGAACCCTCGAAACGCGTCTGGCTGGTCCTGCGAGTGACAAAACTACCCACCTGAACCTGAGCAAAGACCTATCCAATATTGGTCAACATAAGATCTCCATACAGATCCAAACGCCAGTGAAAGAGAAGCTGGCTCAACCTATCGCGAGATTACGCGAACCCTGCAGAGTGCTTCCTGGATGGTGACACGCAAGGAGACCACGTGGAACGCCGAAGCCAGAAAACAACAAGCAGGAAACTAAAAGTATCGGATCCTATTTTGGGAGATACAAAGGAGCCTGGTTCTGTTGGGTCTCACATTACCTCCAGTTGAGACAATTGAGAAAACAAGTATTAAACATCTGTCACTTAAAACTGTGTTTCTGGTGCCTATAACCACAGCAAGATGGGGTGAGCGAAATTTAACCCTTCTCAGTTAGGGAAGATGCGTACTTCAGTATATATTGACCTCACGTTCCTGGAGATATTTGATAGTTCTCAGCATATGGTGCCGTTGTGGAGGCGAGGGGAAAAACTGAATTAGTCTTACTGGTAGTTCCCTTTTCACGAAACCTCCACAACTGCACCGCCTAAGTTTTTAAGATTGTTTATTAACCTATTATAAACCCTGTTAAACAATAAGAGAGAATGGTTGTATGCATTTAGGGCCTGTCAAGTCTTGAAGACACTGAAGATAGTATGTAGGTGGGTCCTTTTTGAAGCCTCCTGTCCCTGCTCGGTAGGAGGAGGATAATCTCGGGGTATGGTGCCGTTGTGGAGGTTTCGTGAAAAGGGAATTACCAGTAAGACTAATTCGGGTTTCTGCTGTCACCACAGGCACCCTTTTATGTTGCTGTGTGGTGTAAAATAAGGACCTCTGTAGGACTGTAGCATGTCTTAAATTATGTCCAGTAACTCGTACTTTCATTTACAGTGATGGAAATTTCTTGAGTAAGTCATTCAGTTTTAAAACAAACCTAGTTTTATTGTATGAGTTGATTGATGTACCCGTGTGCATTTTAGCATCACTGTCTCTGAGTAAGGTCTCACATGGTGGAATGTTTTTTTTTGCTGCAAATCGAGGGCACTTCCACAGCAAAATCCAATTGTGTTATATACAGATTTTTGCTATGGATTCTCCCTATTTCACCCTGTATATTGAACGGGATCCGTTTGGAATCCAGTTTTTTTTTTTTTTTTTTTTTTTTTTCTGACAAAAAAAAAATCCAGATGTGAACAAGCACTAAACTGTGAATATAAGTGTTCAGCAAGGAACAATATCTGTACTCATATTGGAAACATACTGCACCCCAGCCTTGAGCTAATGCTGCCCCGTCCTTACTATTTTAGTTTGAGGAAATCCAGGCCTTGCCCGGCTCTCCCAGCCTTGCTCTGCCGACTCCTGACTTCCTGTTTGAAATACAATACTGCGAGAAGCTGAACGCCAAATTCCAGGAGATACGTGGCGAGATGGATGTCATGTATGCCCTGCACGGCAGCCGTCTAGAGAACTTCCATTCCATCCTGCACAATGGCTTGCACTGCCATCTAAACAAGGTGGGACAAAGTTGCATGCTGAGATGCTAATATCGCACATTGAGAACACTTGATTTGGGTATTTGTAAGGCTCTGTTCACATCATGATTTAAGTATACGTCACATCTATATGTTGGAAGTATTGCCCGAGGTATACATTTTGAAATATGCCTCTGAACAGCCCTACAATGTCATAAATCATCCATTGACCACAATGCTAGAAAAACATATACTGCGTGGTATATGTTTTTGTTTTGCAGTGGCCCACAGTACAGGAAAATGTGCTGCAGATTCGTATTCAGTTAAAAAAAAAAAAGTTTGTAGACACATATTACCTTGTTAGTCTCTTTTGGGTGAATTGAGACCCATGGCTACGTTCAACGTATGCGCTGGGAGCTTTCTGTCCTTTCCAGTTATATTCCTTTCAGAGATAAGTAGCACCAGTGGTGGCTCTCGCATATCTCTCCAATATGACTTAAAGAGGACCTTTCACTTGTAAAAACTATGTGAACTAAGTATGCTGCCATGTAGAGCGGCGCCCGGGGAGAAAAAAACCTCTCAGGCTGTGAGCTCTGCGCTGCGATTGGCCAGCGCTACAGCCTAGGAGAAGGAGACGCCCACAGGACAAGGGAAGACCCGCCTACTATAACTTACAGAGCAAAGGTACCGGAGGGCATAGCTGGAGAACGGAGCGGCGCCCGGGGATAATAGTAAGTGCGGTGAGATCCCCGGGCGCCGCTCTACATGGCAGCATACTTAGTTCACATAGTTTTTACAAGTGAAAGGTCCTCTTTAAAATTTTGGTAGTATGTTGTGGTGCGAGGTCATCTTAACCCCTTCGCTACCAACGGCATACATGTACGGCGCTGGTGGGGTCTTTAAACACGTGCGGGCACCATAGTCGATGGGTCTCTGCTGTTTCAAACAGTAGAGGCCCGCGACAGTACAGCCTTTAGATGCTGTGTTCAAGTGTGATCAAGGCATCTAAATGGTGAAAAACCTGGAAGCTCATGCTCCCCGTGTGGCAATCAGGGATGCCAGTCATTATTTCTAATAGGCTGGGTCTCTTTAAAGAAACACAGCATATTAGAGCTGCAGTTTCTATATTGGGTAGCAGGTGGCAGGCCAATATAGGAGATCAACAATTAGAGCATTACTATACTCCTTATAGGAGTATAGTAATAGTCTCTAAAAAATGAAATGGGGAACATTGTAGCCTCCTAGAGGGGTTACAAAAAAAAAAAATAAGCATCATGGGCATCACCGCGTATGAAAAAACTCGTATGAATAAAATATAAAAATATTTTTCTAATACGGTGAATTCCGTAACGAAAAAAAGTATCAAAATAGCTATTCACCATTTTTTCATCACTTCACTTACCCCTAAAAATTTAACAAAATGTGGTAAAACAAAAAGACACACAGACTCCAAAATGTTATAAAAAAAAACTGCAGATCATCTAGCAAACCATGAGCCCCCACACAGCTCAGTAAGCATAACTATAAAAAAGTTATGGGGGTCAGGATATGGTGAGTAAAAAAAAAAAAAAATAAAGTTTTGATTTATTTTTTCTGTATTTAAACATATAAAATCTATACATATGTGTTATCATTGTAATCATTCTGACCCAGAGAATGAAGGGCACAGGTCAGTTTTGCCGCATAGGGAACCCCGTAGGGACAAAATCTGTAAAACTGTGGAGGAATTGCGTTTCTTTTCCAATTCCACCCCATTTAGAATTTATTTCCTGCTTCCCACTACATTGTCTGCCATATTAAATGGTGGAATTAGAAAGTACAACTTGTCCTGCAAAAAACAAGCCCTCATATGGATATGTGAGCGGAAAAATAAAAAAGTTATGGCTCCAGGAAGACAGGAAATACAAATAAAAATGCAAAAACGAAAAAAACTCTGTTATCCTAAGGGTTAAAGTACCTCCATCATTCAGAAAACTACTTTGAAGGAACATTCAGGTCCAAAATGATCCCATGTTGTGCTTAGTGCAGGGCTTGAAGGGGCAACATATGACAGTGATTGTCTCTTTGGTTTTCTTTGGCTCCCTCCCTGTGTCATGCTCCACCCCTTAGGAGCAGTGCTATGCACAAAACAGTGTATACTTTTTGCCTGAAGTGTTCCTTTTAAAGGGCATCTGTCAGCAGATCTGTACCTATGACACTGGCTGACCTGTTACATGTGCACTTGGCAGCTGAAGACATCTGTGTTGGTCCCATGTTCGTATGTGCCCGCATTGCTGAGAATAATCTTTTAATATATGCAAATGAGCCTCTAGGAGCAACAGGGGCGTTACCATTACACCTAGAGGCTCTCTCTCCAACTGCCACGCTCTCTTCGCTTTGATTGCCAGGGATTCACGTCCCCACCTATCCCTTGGTTGAACTTGATGGACTTATGTCTTTTTTTTCAACCGTAATTACTATGTGATTGTGTTTTAGCTGCCTGGCCCTGTCACTCAAAGTGGAGAGGGCAAAGTAGTTGCAGAGAGAGCAGAGCCTCTAGGTGTAACGGCAACGCCCCCGTTGCTCCTAGAGGCTCATTTGCATATATTAAAACTTCATTTTTCTTAGCGATGCAGAAACATGGGACCGACACAGATGCCTTCAGCGGTCAAGAGCACATGTAATAGGTCAGCCAGTTTCATAGGCACAAATCTGCTGATAGATGCCCTTTTTAGTTATCTACAGGTGAAACGCGAAAAATTTTAATATCGTGCAAAGTTCATTTATTTCAGTAATGCACTTAAAAGGTGAAACTAACATATGAGAGACTCATTACATGCAAAGCGAGATATTTCAAGCCTTTATTTGTTATAATTTGGATGATTATGGCTTACAGCTTATGAAACCCCAAAGTCACAATCTCAGGCACCCTTTGCTCAGGTGGTATGGATTAATTAGCTGACTAGAGTCTGACACTTTGAGCCTAGAATATTGAACCTTTTCACAAAATTCTAATTTTAATTTGCATTACTGAAATAAATGAACTTTTGCACAATATTCTAATTTTAAGTTCCCTCTGTATAACTTTTGTCCATGGGTGTTTTCGTTTCTTTCTTCTATGTCTTTAACATGTATTCTCTTGGTCTTGTAGACCTCTTTATTTGGAGAAGGCACTTACTTAACCAGCGACCTGAGCCTAGCTCTTCTGTACAGCCCGCACGGCCATGGCTGGTCTCGCAGCATATTGGGCCCAATTCTTAGCTGTGTTGCAATGTGTGAAGTGATCGATCATCCTGATGTTAAGTGCCAAGTCAAGAAAAAAGGTGAGAGATGTTATCTTGTGTGCGTCCACAGAACATAAGCAGTTTAGTTGTTTGACTTCTTCATTTTTTATTTTATTTTTTGCTATGACATGTTCACTCTCATACTTGCTTTTATACATTCGTATTGATGTGTATTTTTTATTTACTTGGTGTCCATTCTGCTCAGACTCATCTGAAATCGATCGGAAACGAGCCAGAGCAAGGAACAGCGAGGGGGGAGATGTTCCAGAGAAATACGTTGTGGTGACCAATAATCAGTTGTTACGCGTGAAATACCTTCTTGTGTATTCTCAGGAGCAGCCGCAGAGGAGGTGAGTGCTCCAGTCGTTATTTTCTGTTAAAGCGGATCTCCTATTTGCCAAACGAGGCGCAGAAAATATTTTGTTGGGCTAATAGGAGAAGTCAGATAATACCCCGGACACGTAATTAGGAGTCTGGTGTGTTCATGAGGTGATTGACTGCTATGTACAGTACCTGCAAGCAGAGCAGCCCATTATATCACTGAGAGCATGTGGGAGCGCTCCCCTCGTGAACACACTGGAGTCATAAACTTTGGGGGAAATTTATTAAAGGCAATGTGTCGTCAGAAAATTAACGTTTCTGGTGTTCTTGTATCTTTAATAAAGAGTTTTTTTAAATAAAATACAATACAAATGTATAGTCAGATATGTACAAATTCAACCAAAGCTAAAGGAGGTAGGTGAACCAGACAGAGACATTACCATGCAAAAACAATGCACGTAAACCTTCAAAAGAGATGCCCCTGTTAAGCATACAACTATACTACATATACATGTATTAGTGTTTTTTATCAAATACAATACAAAAGTATAGTCCAATTTGTACAGAATCAACAGATCAGTAATATATTATAAGACTATCCAAAGCTAAAGAAGGACATTACCGTGCAAAAATAATACATGTAACCCTTCAAAAGGCAAAAATCACTTTCTATATTTGATACAAATGTATATAATCCTGCAATTTTCACACTGGCCATTAGGTCTAATGATTTCCTGTTCTGTACAGGTAAGGGTGGGTTCACACTAGCGTTATGGAGTCCGTTATGGCTTTCCATTATAACAGGGTTATAACGGAACATAACGGAATCCTCAAGACGGAAGGACGGATCCGTTTTGCTGCCCATAGACTTGCATTATGACGGAATGCAAAACGGACGCCTTTAAAAGGCATTCCGTTTGCTCTCCGTCCCAATAGAAGTCTATAGGAATCAAAACGGATCCGTCTGGTTCCCGTTATGCAAGACGGAAAACAAAGTCCTGTCGACAGGACTTTTTTTTCCGTCTTGCATAACGGGACCCAGACGGATCCGTTATGTTTTCCCTTAGACTTCTATTAGGACGGAGCAAAACGGAATGCCTCTTAAAGGGAACCTGTCACCGGGATTTTGTGTATGGAGCTGAGGACATGGGTTGCTAGATGGCCGCTAGCACATCCGCAATACCCAGTTCCCATAGCTCTGTGTGCTTTTATTGTATAAAAAAAACCATTTGATACATATGCAAATTAATCTGAGATGAGTCAGAGCTTGAAAATATGACTTCTCTGGTCACACAAGTAAGATATGACTCTTATGTTAATTTGCATATGTATCAAATCGTTTTTTTTACACAATAAAAGCACACAGAGCTATGGGGACTGGGTATAGCGGATGTGAAAGAGGCCATCTAGCAACCCATGTCCTCAGCTCTATGCACAAAATCCTGGTGACAGGTTCCCTTTAAAGGCTTCCGTTTTGCATTCCATCCTATGGATTCCGTTATGTTACGTTATAACCCTGTTATAACGGAAAGCCATAGCGGACTCCATAACGCTAGTGTGAACCCACCCTAACTTTTCAGTAGCTGTTATCGTTATCACCACAGACAGAATTACAATGATAAGTAACACCTCTCAATAGATAACACAGGATCCACCATTCACAGTTGGAGAGATTACTGCTTATCTGCTCGCTCCTGACCTCTGCACAGGTCACAGAGCATGCCTCGAAAACTCTCCCATAGAAGTCAATGGGATGAGCTCCTGTCCGTTGTCTATGGACCATGGGGCTGCTCTCAAAAGACATATAGTCTTGACATATTTTATGCCTAGTCGCCAGTGTGAAAATTGCAGGATTTTATAAAAAAAAATTCAAATCTAGATAGTGACATGGATTTTTATTTTAATTTTTTTGTTAAATCACCGAAATCTCTAAAAGAAATACAGTATGTTTACCAAAAATGTGATTTAAACAATTGGTCATTTTCTGATGACACGTTCCCTTTAAAACTGGTGTAAAGTAGACCTAGCTTAGTTGCCCATAGCAACCAATCAGATTCCACTCTCATTTTTCAGACCTCCTTTGCAAAATGTAAGTTGGAATCTGATGTTTTGATAAATCTGCCCCGCATAATGTCTGATATAGTCTTTGATTGTTCCTGTTAACAGAACAAAATAATATTTTTGTGCCTTCATGGCTAATAACAGTAAATTGGATGTGGCCCTATGCTCTACTACTCTTACATAGTGACAGATCCGCACTAAAGGAGTTTTCCTGTTTTACTAAATTAAAGGGAATGCATTATTAGAAAATGACCTATTGTTTTTTACTATCTATATTTAACCAACAAATTCTGCAGTTTTCACACTGGCCACTAAGCCTAGTAGTAGGCGCCACTTCTTTGTCTGTACAGATCACTTTACTGCAGTCAGTGCTTATCTATACACAGAGGTGATATCATTACAGGCAGGATTAGAATGACAGATAAGACTGGATCCACCATTCACAATAGATGATTGTTAACAACGATCTATTCTTATCTAGTCACAGAGCATGCCTAGAAATCTATGCTATAGAGGACAATAGGGTCACCTCCTGACCATTGTGCTTATGGACCATGGGGCTGCACTGTTAAGAACAGCTCAGGCAAGATGGCCGTCCCCATAATCATGTTCAGAAATTGAATTTAAAAAATCTGCAATCAGAAAATAAAACCAGATTATAAAAGAAGGATTGTGTTATCTGGTTTTTAACTGGCAGATACAATTTTTAGTAACCTATTTCCTTTAAGTTTATTCATTGTAAAATGGAAAGTAATGCTGATTTCTAATACACGTTGGCAACCAAATTTGTGGTTTCAAAATCTCTGATTGTAGTCATTGAATAGAAATCTTCATTCTTTGATTCCTGAGGATAAAACTCTGGACAGCACAGTTTGTTGCGAGAGAACGCAAGTGACCTTTTTGTATCTGTAAAAAGCCATATACCTGTGTGATCTTCCCAAGACCAGACAGATTATCAGTTTATGGCCAGTTTTAAATGATCGTATTCAGTGTAAGAAATTCTGCTCCGTATCAGAGGTATTTTGCATCCCGAATCCTACTCCTATGACATAGAACCATGGCGTTATAATGATTTAAAATTTGGTGTCTCTCTGCCAGACCTCAACTCTAATAATTTGTATTGACAGCAGTAACACGCGGCATTATAAATCATTATAATGCTGTGGGTCCTTGTCATAGGAGCAGCCTTCAGGACGACAAATATCTCTTACACACAGAACGTATTTCTTGCACTGAATGTTTGTGTGAAATTGCCCTATGGAATTGTGGCAAGGATTATTTTTAGTGGTTCTATCCCTTTAATTATTCCTTGGGGGGGTACTATCTCTCCTTGGGGAGAGCGCCTTAATCGGCATGAGGAGACTTATAAGCTATACAAGCTCCTCTGGAATTCTTGGAAGAAAGGGATGCAAATTAGCTCTTAACAAGCTCTGCCTCTGATGCCATCAGATGTAAGGCAACTATCCTATAAGTCAATATTTGACCCTTTAGTAGGCCTTGAGACATGACTCTAATATTAAATAAGCCAGCATCTCATCTGCAGACACCTGTTTTAGGTTGAGTGCTCCTCATCAGTGCAGAGAAGAGAATACTGGCTTAATTGGGTGAGAAACCTAGATCAGGACTTGGGTGTGGGGGGGGGGGGTGTACTATGTCTCCTTGGGGAAAGAGCGACTTGAGGAAGGTATGCAAATGAGCTCTTAAGAAACTCTGCCTCTAACGCCACCAGGTGTAAGGTAGCTATCCTGTAAGTCAATGTTTAATGTTAAATTAGCTCTTAACCCCTTCAGGACCGCCGCCATACATGTACAGCGGAAGTTCGGTCTTTAAACATGGCGCCCACTCCCACGTGCAGCTGGTGCCATAGCCGCCAGGTTTCTGCTGTTTAAAATAGTAGAGACCCGCTTCACATGTAGGCTAATCGCATACATTTTCCCCTTCAGATGCCGTGGTCAAATGTGACCACAGCATCAGAGCAGTCCGGAAGCGAAAGCAGCGCTGTTACATTGCTCTAATAGCCCGAAGCTTTAACCAGGCTTCTAAGTTTATTAGAGGAATATACCAATACAGGCCACTAGTATTGTTATATTTAGGGATGAGCGAATCGACTTCGGATGAAACATCTGAAGTCGATTCGCATAAAACTTTGTTCTAATACTGTACGAAGCAGGAGCTCCGTACAGTATTAGAATGTATTGGCTCCGATGAGCTGAAGTTATTACCTTTGGAACCAAACCAGAGTTCGGGAATTTATTTTTTACAGTACAAATTCATTTATTAAGTTATTACGCGAAGTCTCACGAGACTTCGAGAAGTAATAACTTCGGCTGATTGGAGCCAATACATTCTAATACTGTACGGAGCTCCTGCATTGTGAACAGTAGTAGAACAAAGTTTTATGCGAATCGACTTCGGATGTTTCATCTGAAGTCGATTCGCTCATCCCTAGTTATATTGAAAATTAAGTATTCAATGATGGCTATATAGCCATCAATGAACACAATGGGCAATCTAATGATTGCCAGTTATTGTCACCCAGGGTGACTTAAAAAAAAAAAGTAAAAAATAAAAAGTTTTTAAGAATATAAAAGTTCAAATCACCCCCATTTTCTTAAAATAAAAGTACTTAATAAAAAATAAAAACATCATGGGCGAAAATGCCCATACAATTAAAATATAACAATATTAATGGCATATGACAAATGGCACAACTGGGGGGAAAAAAACAGAAAAACAGCCAATTCGCCATTTTTAAAAAAATTTTTTTTTTTTAAAGTGATCAAAATGTCACACACTTCAAATTTTCACTGAAAAGTACAGATTGCCCTGCAAATAATGAGCCCTCACACCGCCCCATATACATAACTGCAAAAAAGTTTTACCGCATAGTGAACGGTGTAAAAAAATAAATAAAAAAAATTCAATTTAAAAAAATAACTTTTTCACCAATTCCACCCCATTTGGAATTTTTTTCCCACTACATTATATGCAACCGTAAATGGCGCCATTCGAAAGTACAACTTGTCCTGCAAAAAATAAGCCCTCAAAAGGCTATGTGAGTTAGGACTATGGGAAGGCAGGGAGTGAAAAACGAAAACGCAAAAATTTAAAATCACAGGGTCCTTTAAGAGTTAACATTGCCATTACCTACCCATTTATTTGAAAATTGCAGACGTTTTCATCATTTGATGACTAAAGGTCAGATGTTGAAACAGTAATGCCTGTTTAAGCTTCACAGTACTGGAAGGCTGGTTATGGTTGGAGCCGTGGAGGACTGTGGAGAGCTGCCTATATGGGTGACCAGCATGTAAAACGAATGGAATAGGAATTGATGCTATTCTTGGGTTGTGTCTAGCATTGCAGCGCAAGTGAATAAGGCTTAGCTACGATAGTGGGGAGTTGCCGATGGACAAGAGTGGCGCTATTTCCGGGAAAAAAATCACATAAAACGTTGGTGTGTACAATAGCGCTGTTAGGTTATCGAACTATATTTAAAGAGGACCTTTGCAATGAAAATCCACCCGAGTGTTAACCATTGGGGGAAGGGTGTCCATGCACAGTCTAAAACTCTCCCATCAGTGCTGCCAGTGTCAAACTGTACAGGGACCATTCACGGTGGCTCAGTGGTTACCACTGGTGCCTTGCAGTGCTGGGGTCCTAGGTTCGAATCTGACCAAGGACATCATGGAGTTTGTATGGGTTTCTTCACTTTTCCTCCAACACTGCAAAGACATACTACTAGGGACCTTAGATTGTGAGCTCCACAGGCACAGCAAGCAACGATCACCTCTGTAAAGTGCTGTGGAATATGTCACTGCTATATAAGTGAGTAAAATGAATAAAGAAATAATCGCACGCTGCTGGCAATTCATTTGTGAGCTTCTAGTAGGAATTATAGTGGAATAGCACAACATAGAGTATTAAGACTACATCCTCCAGAATTGTCCTTACATGAGGAATGCAAGTAGTTACTAAAACGGACATGTCAGGAGCGGTGGCAGCGCCTCTTTAATTACCTCACTACAAGAGCTCCAAATGTAGCCGAACTCTTGCAGTATCACCCGTTCTCGTATGTCCCGTTTTTCTGTATGTGTCCATGGTTTGTATTGTTCATTGTAGATGTATCTCTTAAACCTTTGCGCTTTCTTCATTTCTTCCTTTTCACTCACGCAGGTGCAGGCAGCCATCCTGGTTTTCAAGCCATCGGTTTGCTATCTTAATGACTTTGTACCTCTTTGTGCTGATTCTCATTGGGTTAAGCGGTTCGAAGACTTTTATGCATCACTGGAACAGACTTTTAAGCTGAAGGCCTTGGTCTTTTCTCTGCAGACTGCACCAGAAGCCTTAGCTATGGATTTATACCATAGCCATTCGGACTTTACGCTTTAACTTCTTCAAGCAAAAAAAAAGCATTCCAATTCTTACAAACTTTGATGTCATTCACGAGCGGCATGGAAAAACCGAGAGTCTTTTTTATTTTTATTAATATTCCTACAGAAACTTGGAATTTTAATATCACTAAGCAATAGAACAATCTAAGATACACGAAGAAGATTCTAAAGGATACGTGAAAAAGTGCACCTTAACTGAGACCTGGAGCTAAAGTTCTAAAGACTTTGATGATAAAAGTGTAACTGTTTATATTGTCAGATCAGAATATAAGTGGCACAGCAATGTTAGGTTTTCTGCTGCTCCCATTCACATTTAACAGCCGAAAAATATAACAAAACTGACTTTTTATCCTCATCGTAGACATTGGTAATTAAATACTAATGTCATTCTTGTAAAATGTGTTATTTATGAGTGATGGAATGAGACCTGCATGTACACTCGGGATGAAGTTCCAGACCAGGATTTTTCCTACAGTCTAATAACAAAACAACAAAAAAAAAAAAATATATATATATATATATATATATATATATATATATATATATATATATATATATATATATATATAAATATCTGTAATATGGTGTAAACTTGGGCTGTCTGGAAAAAAAAAATTTAAGAAAACCTAGTTGGTCCAAATTTCGCCCAAATTTTAGACAGATTCTAGGCGCAGACACATTAGGACACCTAGGCCAAAGTATCTACGTCAGGCCTCATGCACACAGATGTATTATAGTTCAGTACAAGCTCCAAACTGAGCCGAATATGGCACCCATAGCACAGAGCCCATGTGTACACTTTATCACTTTAATCTGCTGGATTCCATACAGATTGAAAAAAAATTGAAGCATGCTTGTAAGGGGGGTTAGAAAGTTATGGGTGTACCTGCACACGGTACCCAACTGGAGGTGACTCATACATGAACATCGGTTTAGGGTACTTTCACACTTGCAGCAGAGGATTCCGGCAAAATGTATGCAAGCTGATGGCTTTTGTCAGATGGATCCGGATGCGGATCCGTCTGACAAATGGATTAAAATGCCAGATCCGTCTCTTCGGTGTCATCCGGAAAAACGGATCCGGTATAAATCTTTTTTGCATTTCAGACCGGAATGCCGGATCCGTTTTGCCGGAACACGACTGATCCGGCACTAATACATTTCAATGTAAATTAATGCCGGCAAGTGTTTCGTCTTTTTGGCCGGAGAGAAAACTGCAGCATGCTGCGGTATTTTTTCCGTCCTGAAATAGCAAAAAGACTGAACTGAAGACATCCTGATGCATCCTGAACGGATTGCTCTCCATTGAGAAGGCATTAGGATAAAACTGATCATTTTTTTCCGGTATTGAGCCCCTAGGACGGAACTCAATGCCGGAAAAGAATAACGCTAGTGTGAAAGTACCCTTATTCAGATTGAGGTGACAAGCATACGGTTAGTCTCTTAGAAAGGGCACAAACATGATGTTGCGGTATTGTGGCGCAGAGCTTGGTGGTTACATGCGCTTAAATGTGAGGCACAGGAGTTGGTGGTTATCAGTAGCATTAGAACTGTCTCTATATGCAGGTTCTATAATATATCTACAGGTGGTTTCCAATGGTATCTGAACAGTCTCTGTACTCCTCAGGTGTTTCTATACACAACAAAAGTCATCTGTCAGGTATCTGGGTGTAGTGATCCCGGTCCGGTCCAGTGAGTAAAACTCATTTGTTAAAGGGGTATTTTCTAGTTGTGATAAGTTATCCCCTATCCATACGATGGGGGATAACTATTAGATCGGTAGGTGTCCTTCTGCTGGGACCCCCCATTTATCACAAGAAGTGGTACCCCATACTGCTTGGAGCCTCCCGAAATAAACAGAGCAGCAGGTCAGGCATGTGCTTTGCAGTTCCTGTCGCTCCATTAATCTCTGTGGGATTTCCAGAGACAGCCAAGTACAGAGCCTGGGTATTTCTTTAACTCACTATAGAGATGAATGGGGTGGCATTGTGCATGCCCCACCTGTTGCTCCATTCATTTTGGGGGCTCCAAGGGGTAATTAAGTCCCTGTGCTCATGATCGGAAGGGTCCCACCGGTAGGACCCGCAACAATCTAATAGTTGACCCTTTAAATCTTCAAAAAATGGTGAGGAATTAGACACTATGGACAGCTTTCACATGGGAAAATGTATTTTTTACTTGTGGTAAGGCTGGTTACAGCCTGGATTTGTGGGTGGGGCTGCCCTCTATATAATCCCAAGCGGCCTCACCCTGGGGACGGTCGCTTCGTGCTTCTACCTCCAGCCCGTTCCGTCACTTCCGGGGTTCCCAGCCTACATCACTTCCGGGTAAGTCACGGCTCTCCTTAAACGGGTCCTTCCCTTCCCAGGTTGGGTGGAGATGCTGTTTTCCGGTTATCTAATGTACCATTTCGGGCTCAGGACTTAATTTATGAGCTTGTTGTTTATACCTAGGTGCTGATAAATTTTTCCAAAATGAACAGGGCTGCAGTACCATCAGATATCCAGTCTTCCCGTTCAGCCAAGTAGCTGCTCAGCTTCCTGAATTTCTTCAGGTATCACGCACACGTCATTTTGTCTGTTTTCCATGCTTCTTGTCTCGCTCTCACACATCATCTGTAGTCTCCCTGGATCGCCCAGGTTCGTTCTGTTTCTGTCATCCTGGATCACCCAGGTACACGCTGTCTCTGTCATTCTGGATCGCCCAGGCTCACTCTCTCTGTCATCCTGGATCGCCCAGGCACACGCTGCCTCTGTCATCCTGGATCACCCAGGCCCGCTCGGTCCCCGTCATCCTGGTTCGTCCACTCACGTTCCGTCCAGGCCTTCCTAAGCACGTCGGGTCCACTTACACGGACACTTTCTCCAATTTGTCTTCTACATGCACCTCCAGGGTTAATTTTCAGCCTGATTCACTCGGGTATTCTTGTTGGCCAGTGTCCACCTGAATCGCTCAGGTCCACGTACTGGCTGTCTTTTCCTAAAATAACTCAGACGGCAGACACCATCAGGGTCCATCTTAGTTTCCACCCCATACCTTTCCGGTGCCTTTCCTGAAACCTCTCAGGACATTTAACAGCCTGGCACCTGCCTGAATCGCTCAGGCCCATGTCTCCACCATGTCGCTCGGGTCTCCTTTTCTATCACGGCACGTACACGTCCAGGATCGCCCAGGTTCAGGTACTTCATCCTGAGTCACCCAGGACCTCACTCGATTCACTCAGGTCCATTCGGCTTGTCACCAGATTCGTTTTTAGTTCCTCTAGTCACCAAATCACCCGACTCCGTCCTCGGCACATTCCGGCCCTCTTTTCCCGGCAATCCGCATCTTCAGGTCCTCCCTCTCATTCATTTTTTCGCCACTCTCATTCTTCCTTGCTCCCCGTCCACGGTCCTCCGTTCCCTCTTCTTCCTTCTCTTCCCGGCTCCCCTAAAGCGGTGTTTATTAAAAAAATAATAATAATAAAATAAAATTGGTACAAGTACTTTTTCAGTACACCTGACCTGGGGGTATCTACAACTGTAATTAGTTATAATTGCATGTATTGTTATGTATTTCATTTATTTGGCAGTACATTCCAGCCGAGAAGGTATGGTTGGCATTGGTTGGCAGGAACGGGGCTGGCCGACCTGTTTCTCCATTCTTGGTGGGAGTGGGCTGGTCCTGCTTCTTGCTAGGGAGGGGGGGAGTTCAAGTATGGAGACAGAGAGAAGAGGAAGCACATGCCAGAGCTTCTACTCCTGGGAACAATAGATGAGACCAAAAAAAAAAAAAAAAGAGCTTCAAGAAAGCAGCTGAGAGACCAGACACCGGTGCGGGGTCAGGGACTGCAGCTCTTATTCCCATCACCTATACTACCACTAGCCCAGGTCAAGTTCAAGTCTGAACCTCCAGTGGACCCCTATACCCACAAGTGCCAATCAATTGCTCCACAATCGCTCTATGCCTCCTCGACAGGTGCCAGAAACTGCACCTTCCATTGCTGCTACTAGATGTAACACAAGTTATCCCTTCTAGTGTAGCTGACTCCATGAATGTTGTCTTGGTAGTGGGGTTTGTTGCCGTGCTATTTTCCGGTTTCCTAATGTACCATTTTGGGCAAATCTTTCTTAAAACAAGCAGGGCTGCGGTACTGTCTGATATCCAGTCCTCCCGATTAGCCAAGTAGCTGCTCAACAGCTTCCTGAATTCTTCAGGTATCACGCATACGTCTTTTGTCTGTCTTCCCTGCTTCTTGTCGCACTCTCACATCATCTGATGTCTCCCTGGATCACCCAGGCCCACGCTGCCTCTGTCATCCTGGATCGCCCAGGCTCGCTCTACCTCTGTTATACAGGATCGCTCTGTCATCCTGGATCGCCCAGGCTCGCTCTGCGCCTGTCATCCTGGATCGCCCAGGCTCGCTCTGCGCCTGTCATCCTGGATCTCCCAGGCTCGCTCTGCGCCTGTCATCCTGGATCTCCCAGGCTCGCTCTGCGCCTGTCATCCTGGATCGCCCAGGCTCGCTCTGCGCCTGTCATCCTGGATCGCCCAGGCTCGCTCTGCGCCTGTCATCCTGGATCGCCCAGGCTCGCTCTGCGCCTGTCATCCTGGATCGCCCAGGCTCGCTCTGCGCCTGTCATCCTGGATCGCCCAGGCTCGCTCTGCGCCTGTCATCCTGGATCGCCCAGGCTCGCTCTGCGCCTGTCATCCTGGATCGCCCAGGCTCGCTCTGCGCCTGTCATCCTGGATCGCCCAGGCTCGCTCTGCGCCTGTCATCCTGGATCGCCCAGGCTCGCTCTGCGCCTGTCATCCTGGATCGCCCAGGCTCGCTCTGCGCCTGTCATCCTGGATCGCCCAGGCTCGCTCTGCCTCCGTCATCCTGGATCGCCCAGGCTCGCTCTGCCTCCGTCATCCTGGATCGCCCAGGCTCGCTCTGCCTCCGTCATCCTGGATCGCCCAGGCTCGCTCTGCCTCCGTCATCCTGGATCGCCCAGGCTCGCTCTGCCTCCGTCATCCTGGATCGCCCAGGCTCGCTCTGCCTCCGTCATCCTGGATCGCCCAGGCTCGCTCTGCCTCCGTCATCCTGGATCGCCCAGGCTCGCTCTGCCTCAGTTATTCTGGATCGCCCAGGCCCTCGTTGCCTCTCTCATCCTGGATCGCCCAGGCTCGCTCTTCCTCTGTCATCCTGGACCGTCACTTTACTAACTATCCGGTGCCTTCCTGAATCACTCAGGTCATTTCACAGCCCAGCTCCTGCCTGAATCGCTCAGGCCCTTGTTACCTCCTGTGTCGTTCGGTTCAAATAAATATTTCCCTCCTAACAGTGTTGGTAGTCTTTTTGCCCACTTATTCAGGCCTACCCCGCACTGGCTCCAGGCACAGTTCAGCCAGATAGATCATGGAGGGCTGGTAGGCATCCCTCCCTACTCCACGCTCATGTACACCTCAGCCCAGACCACAAGTGGTAAGGCTGGTTACAGCCTGGATTTGTGGGTGGTGCTGCCCTCTATATAATCCCAAGCGGCCTCACCCTGGGGACGGTCGCTTCTTGCCCCACCCTCCCGACCCTTCTTTCCTTCATTTCACTCTCCTGGGTGGCCCACTTATTCAGGCCTACCCCGCACTGGCTCCGGGCACAGTTCAGCCAGATAGATCATGGAGGGCTGGTAGGCATCCCTCCCTACTCCACGCTCATGTACACCTCAGCCCAGACCACAAATATTAGTGGTTTCCTTGGTTTCAGTCCTCAATCTTCATTAATTTTTTTAACCTACTGATATTCAGTTTGCAATCTGCTCCTAGTAACTGACTTTTCTCTATGGACATGTCTGTCCTAATAATACATGCTGGGTGTTAGGTCTGTGTGTCCAGGATCCTATTGTCTTCCCTCTGATTTGTGTGTGCTTTATTATTTATATATAACACGGATGGCCAACCTGTGGCTCTCCAGCTGTTGCAAAACTACAACTCCCAGCATGCAAAGACTGCCTACAGCTATCGTCCTACAGTAGGGCATGGTGGGAACTGTAGTTTTACTATAGCTGGGGAGCCTCAGGTTGGCCATCCCTGATATATAGCCTATGTGATCTGCCCTACTTGGATGCCTTCTCTACACTCTAATCTGCCATGCACAACTAAGGCCTCTTGCACACGACCGTATGGGTTTTTCAGAGTTTTGCGGTCCGCTTTTTACGGATCCGTTTTTCTGTATGCCGTATACAGTAATTACATAGAAAAAATTGGGCTGGGCATAACATTTTTAATAGATGGTTCCGCAAAAACGGAACAGATATGGAAGTCATACGGATGCATTTCCGTATGTGTTCTGTTTTTTTGCGGACCCATTGACTTGAATGGAGCCAAGGACCGTGATTTGCGGGCAATAATAGGACATGTTCTATCTTTCAAGAGAGCAGAAATAGGGTAACGGAATGCATACAGAAATGAATGGTTCCGTATAAGGACTATGTTCCAGTAAGTAGGCTGAGCTTTTCTACTATACCCATGTTATTTGTCCTCTGGTCAAAATAAGCAAACTTGCAGCCAGCATCAATTTTTATGTCCCGGCCTCTTCAAGACCTGAAATGACATAATGCCTGGTTAAAGAGGTTCTCCAGGAATTACCGTATTTTTTGCCCTATAAGACGCACCTGCCCATAAGACGCACCTAGGTTTTTGAGGAGGAAAATAAGAAAAAAAATATTTTGAACCAAAAGGTGTGCTTTTGGTGGGTTTTGAACAAATGGTGGTCTGTGGGTGACACTGTTATGGGGGATCTGTGGGTGACACTGTTATGGGGGTTCTGTGGGTGACACTGTTATGGGGGTTCTGTGGGTGACACTGTTATGGGGATCTGTGGGTGACACTGTTATGGGGATCTCTGGATGGCTCTTATTGGGGTCTCTGGATGGCACTGTTATGGGGATCTGTGGATGACACTGTTATGGGGGGGATCTGTGGATGACACAGATATAGCATCTCATGCTATGTGTCATCCACAGATCCCCTCCATAACAGTGTCCCTGTAGTGTGAATAACCCCCAATACAGGGGGTGGGGGTCGCATCTGGTTTTATAATGACAGCGGGGCCCGTGCAGTGACTGTATTCTACTACACTGGCTCCGCTCACTGTATATAATCTTATCTATAATTGTAGGCATTGTTAATATATAAAAATTCAGGGTAATCAGCGCTCAGTAGCAGAGAGGAGGGAGGAGGCAGGCCGGGGGAACGGGCGCTGGCAGCGTGAGTCACTACGTCACGTGCCTGCGCCGCCCACTTTATGAATGAAGCAGGCGGCGTGGACGCATGACGTAGTGACTCACGCTGCCAGCGCCCATCCTCCCGGCCTGCCTCCTCCCTCCTCTCTGCTACTGAGCGCTTGTAAGTAATACAGGTGCTGATTACCCTGAATTTTTATACATTAACAATGCCTACAATTACAGATACAATTATATACAGTGAGCGGGGCCCGTGTAGTAGAATACAGTCACTGCACGGGCCCCGCTGTCATTATAAAAGCAGATGCCGGCCGCCAGCCCCTCCTCCCTCTCATCTGATACACCCGCCTCGCGGCGTGGCGTATCATTGAAAATTTGGCAAAATGCAGCATTTGCCCCATAAGACGCACTGCTATTTCCCCCCCCACTTTTACGTCTTATAGGGGCGAAATATACGGTAAAAAAAAATCAAATACTTAAATATTATTTTATAATAAATATATTCACAAATACCTTTCATTACTTAGAATGGCTTGTTTTGTCTAGGGAGCAATCATTAGGAGAAATAAAATGGCTGCCGTCCTATCAGTACACACAAAACCTGTCCTAATCATAAAGAAGGACAAGTTACTTCACCACAATGAACCATAGTGCTGCCTCATCCTCCTCTCTGCTCTGCTTGTCAGGAATCATGATCCTGAATACAGGTGAATCTCTGTGGGAATGGAGATGATGAGGAGACATGAGAGGAGGGTGAGGTGTGGCTAATGAGCAGCAGCACTTGTTTACAGTCTCCATTACCACAGCAACACATTACCACAGTCTGTCATCTGATAAGTTGAGAAGAGGAGCAGGATGAGGCAGATCTTTACCTCAGTGTTGTAAAGTAAATTGTCCTCGTGTGATCAGAACAGGTTTTGTGTGAACTAATGGGACAGCGGCCATTTTGTTTCCCCTGATGATTGCTCCCCAGACAAAACGAGCAATTATAAATAATGAAAGGTACTTGGGAATATATTTATAATAAAGTAATATTTTAAGTATTTTAATTTTCTTAATTCCCGGAGAACCCCTTTAAGATTAACTCTGTGTAGTTGATCCAAGAATTGCAGATACCAGACATGAGAACTACTTCACCTCACTGGTTAATAGACTGATTTGAGTTTAGAGACGTTTCATAGATTTTTCTTCTTGCTTGTCAATTACACAATCTGTTCCGGCATCTAGACTCTGCTGCGACTCCAAATCACACTGTATGTTGTCTATTGCTTTTGACTGATCTTGATGATTTTCTTTCTGAACAGGATGTCGGGCATTGACTTAGAGAGCCCATGGGGCCACAGGTAAGTGGCCTTTGTACGTTATCTTCACTAATGTGTTATCTGTACAATGCTGAAATTGATTTCAATAAGCTATCCCAGTCAGATGATTTAGTAGAACCCCCTGTTCTTTTACATATGGCATACTGTGCCCCCTAATTAGAATCACATGTATGTTAATATCAGCAGTCACCAGGATCATATAAAGACACAATACTGCAGGCTTAATTCATTTATTGAGTAGTGTCACTGTGAGGTTTAAGAACGTACAGTAGGGAGTACATTATTCCTTATAATAACGTACCTGTACACCGTGGCCCAGATTTACTAATGTGTCTGCGTCAAAAAAGTGGCACAATATAGCACATCTACACTTTTCCAACATGCTGGACAAGGGGTTGGGGCTTAAGATGTGCAATTTTGCACCAACATTTCAACACCATGGTGGCCTATCAATCTGTCTCAAAGTAAGGCCTCTAGCACATAACCGTATGGCTTTTTCAGTGTTTTGTGGTCTGTTTTAAACTGATCCGTTTTTTGTTTCAGTAGTGTTTTTACTTCCGTTCCGTTTTACCGTTTGGTTTTTGTTTTTTGCGGATCGCAAACAGAAGTTTGGCATATACACTATACAGTAATTACATAGAAAAATTGGGCCGGGCATAACATTTTCAATAGATGGTTCCGCAAAAACGGAATGAATACGGAAGACATACGGATGCATTCCGTATCCATTCTGTCTTTTTTTTTTTTTTACAGCCCCATTGACTTAAATGGAGCCATGGAACATGATTTGCGGGCAATAATAGGACATGTTCTATCTTTGAACGGAAACGGAATGCATACGCAGTACATTCCGTCTTTTGTTTGCGGCCCCATTGAAATGAATGGTTCCGTATACGGAACGCAAAAAACGGAACGGAAACGGAAAAAAAAAAACATTTGTATGCAAGAGGCCTTAGTCAACCAAGTAGTATAGAGTCTATCCGTGCATCACATTTATCATCCAGCCTGAGCGCCTGTGATAAACCTGGTGCAGGTCTACACAGCTTGTCTAAGCTTACGCCAACTTTAGGATTAGTAAATCTGGGCCCTTGTTTAAAAGGGTCAGAGCCAGACTTGGGAGAGGACATCTAAATGGGTACTGTTAACCCTTCCCTTCCTTAATGACCAGACAGGGCACTGATGAAGCTCTCTACCCATTTATAGTGAGAACTTTGCAATCAGTAGCTGCAGAGTCCTCTTTATGCCGTCCCTGCACTCACCTCTATTATCAGAGCGAGGAGGAATCAGGAGGGTGAACCATCATTCAGCTTACTTCTAATAACCTTCGAGGTAAGGGAAATAAGGAGTGTTTAGGAGGAGCAAGCTATGAGAGAGAGAGGGATGCATGCCGAGCAGTCTGTGAGAGAAGGGTGCATAGGAGCAAGTGTGGAAGGGGTCTTAAGTAATAGTCTGTGTAAGAGAGGTCTTGAGAGAGAGCAGAGCAATATTTGAGGGCACTTTGCGACAAACCAAGTGGCTGGGGCAATATGGGGTAGCACCAGGTACAGAATTAGGGATATCAGTATGGGGCGTTTGTGTCGGTGTGGTGGGGGTGGCATATGCTATGGGGTTACTCTTAAGACCATAGGAGTAGGGTTTCGCCAATGTATTCTTCTGAGACGTCCAAATGGCCTCTTAAAATATTAAATCTAGAGAACCCCGTTCTCCCCAAAAATATACAGACCTCCCAGAAGAGCTAACAAGTCTCTCAGACACAGCATGGGTGCGGCTACTTTGAATGTGGTACTGGGATACTTCATCATTAGATACAGCCCCGACACACAGATTCCTTAGTAACATGAAAACTATATGAAGGTCTTGGTTCCTTTTAGCAGCAGCAGTGGGTGTATTACTTCACTAGGCCACTAGATGTCCCTATCTCTCAAGTAACTTGTGATAGTCAGACAGATGCGTTTCGTCTACATTGCATTCTTGTTGAATAAAGAAGAACAATATTTGCTCTCTGCTACCTTCTACCTTTCTGGAAACAGATGCATTGTTAGAGGTGCTATACACTCCATTCGATGATATAGTCCATTTAAATAAAATTATTCTGATTTCTAATAGACAAGTTTCACATTTTGATCCAGTAGATGATGAAAACAGCTTTTTATGCTTTGTTCCTTTAAGCAGAACAAAAAAATATATATATATTCTAAGTTAACTTGTGTGTTTCTATGCTGATTACTAAGTGAAAGACAAGAGTAGAAGTTTGCCATGCTAGGTGGTCCAGCGCCTGTACAACCAGTCACCCTGGAGCCCCCTGAATGAAGCTGCAGATGCTAGTGTGTCTTTGATGTTGTGAATCTCATAGCAACACTGACCCCTAGGTCAAACACAGATTGCTGGCAACCAGATTACAAATACAATATGTTCTGTAGCTGGCAGGGACATGACAACATTGTAGAACCTGAATTTGTCCACAGCGAAGTGTTCTATTTAATGACAGACCTCCTTTTTTTTTTTTTTTTTAAATACATCTAAAATAAAACAGATACAAACCGTTTTCTTTTTTTCTTCTTACAAAATTACAATTCAGAATTAATATTATTTTAACTTCCCCTTAACCACCCATTGCCCACCCCTCCCTACCCTTGCGATGCGTCTCAAATCCCAATATCACCCTAATAAAGGCGAGAGAGGAGGTCTCTCTCGACAGACCGCCTTAAAAACTGTAAGTTTTATTAAATGCTTTAATTGAAGAAAACTGGTGGCAATTAATCGACTCTCAATCAGATTTTTAGGGTACCTGCACAGAGGTGCTGGATGACAAACAGGAATTCCACACGGATTTGTGCGCAGATTTCTCCACGTTTCCACATCAAATCTGTATCAAAATCCACGTGTTACTTAGTTATCCAGTTAAGGCTATTTTCACACTAGCGGCAGGACGGATCCGACAGGCTGTTCACCCTGTCGGATCCGTCCTGCCGCTATTTCGCCAGACCGCCGCTCCGTCCCCATTGACTATAATGGGTATGGGGGCGGAGCTCCGGCACAGCACGGCGAAAGGCCGCCGGACTAAAAGTACTGCATGTCCGACTTTTTAGTCCGGCGGCCTCTCACCGCGAACTGCCGTGCTGAGCCAGAGCTCCGCCCCGTCCCCATTATAGTCAATGGGGACGAAACGGTGGCACAGCGAAATAGCGGAAGGACGGATCCGACAGGGTGAACAGCCTGTCAGATCCGTCCTGCAGCTAGTGTGAAAGCACCCTAAGCCTGATATCCTGCAAGGATCTGGAGGAAGGCAAAAAACTCCATGAGGTAGAAGCCAATTTTCCTCATTTAAGTGAAAAAATTCCTTCCCGACTCCAATCAGGCAATCAGAATAACTCCCTGGATCAACGACCCCTCTCTAGTAGCTAAGCTATAGCCTGTAATATTATTACACTCCAGAAATACATCCAGGCCCCTCTTGAACTCTTTTAGTGAATTCACCATCACCACCTCCTCAGGCTTTAGTTGCCCTCCTCTGAACCCTCTCCAGCTCTGCTATGTCTGCCTTGTTCACAGGAGCCCAGAACTGTATACAGTACTCCATGTGTGGTCTGACTAGTGATTTGTAAAGTGGTAGGACTATGTTCTCATCACGGGCATCTATGCCCCTTTTGATGCAAACCATTATCTTATTGGCCTTGGTAGCAGCTGCCTGACACTGGTTTCTACAATTAAAGGGGTTATCCAAAGTCTAACAAATTCCCCCTAGTGCCCGGGCCCCTCATATAGATTATACTTACTCTGCTCCCCGGTACCCGAGTCGCTCCTGATTCCCGCACAGCTGCCGCTGCATCTCCCCATCGCGCAGATCAAAACATCCGGTAACATGGGAAGCAGCCAATAGGCTGCAATGGGGTCGAGCCTCCCTAGCATCACGGTGGGGGATGCAGAGGCAGCCATGCAAGGATCAGGAGTGATGCGAGTGCCAGGGAGCTGGCATTGGAAGGAATGTTTTAAACATTGGATAACTTCTTTGCTGTTCAATATAATTCCTATGTCCTTTTCCATGTCAGTGTTACCCAGTGTTTTACCATTTAGTATGTACGGGTGACTTGCATTATTCCTTCCCATTTGCATAACTTTACATTTGTCAGTGTTAAACCTCATCTGCCACCTATCTGCCCAAGCCTCCAATCTATCCAGATCCCTCTGTAGTAGTATACTGTCCTCTTCCGTGTTACTTTACACAGTTTAGTGTCATCTGCAAAAATTGATATTTTACTGTGCAAGCCTTCTACAAGATCATTAATAAATATATTGAAGAGAATAGGGCCCAATACTGACCTCTGAGGTACCCCAGTAATGACAGTGACCCAATCTGAGTGTGTACCACTAATAACCACCCTCTGTTTTCTATCACTCAGTTTTGATTGATTATAGCTTTTCTAATATGTATTTTTATATAGGTGTACTTTTGTCTTGACCAGGTATTAATATATATCTTCTTACATATTATTATTATCATTATTATTATCTTGTATGTGGTTTTACATACACATATATATGTATAGTTTGTATGTACATGTGAGCCTCCTTGAGATTTAATTTTAGGGGCACTAGCCCCCCCTTTTTTGCCCCGATCCAATATGTTGTCTGGGACCGACGGCAGGTGGAACGCACGCTGTTCGGCGTGCGTTCCACATACGTCATGTATCCCATGGCGCCTCCCACCATTCGAAGCTCCGGCGCTTTACTTGTGGACTTCCTGTCTGGCAGCAGAATGGAGCGCACGCCGACCCGCGTGCGTTCCGCGGTTGCCATTGCTTCCTTGGGGCCTCACTTGTTGTCCTGGAGTTCCGGTTTGTCCAATTGGAACGCACGTGTCACTGTGTGCGTCCCTTAGGTCCCGCCCCTCCTTCCACTCTGGTTTGCTAATGCGGAGCTACAGCCTTCTTTATCCCCCCTTGCGAGAGGTGATATATATGTCTCTATGCAGGGCAGCCTGTCGTGTGAATTGTACTATATATATGTGTATGGATTTGTTATTTAGATGCTAATCCAAGGCCAGATGGAGCACCTCTATGCAAATTGTATGCGTTCCACTGACGTCACATCCGGTCTTTCCGGCTACTACCTAACTCTGCTCAAAATTCTTATATACATATGTATATGTCTCCTATGTTTGATTTAGGTACTTGCAATATCATTTGCCCCCCAAGGGGACTACTGTGAGACCGTTATAGATTGATTTTTACACCATTGAGATCACTGTGGGTGATGTCATTTCTGTAGCCACGCCCACTAGCTTTTGGCGCCGATTTTCGATTTGTTTTGATTTTTTCATTTGGTATATATGTATCTGTAGACAACTACTCACCTTATCTATCTGCTCCTGAGGAAGGGGGATTTTATATGGACCCTGAAACGCGTTGAGCTTGTTTTATTCTCAATAAAGAGAGATTTTCATGAAGCAAAGGATCCGCCTGCTGTTTCCATCTTCACCGCAGATTTGGTCCGCTTACCTGGATCTCTACCATTCTACGAACGACCTCGGATCAGGGGGGTATCACCCCGAGTGTCCTGAGTTTATCCTGGAGGTGACCCCCCTTGTGAAGTGAGTGGAAAAGCTCTAAAGCTTTTATCATTTATTATCTGTTTTTATCCATTGATTACCTCTATATATATATATATATATATATATATATATATCTATTCGCATTCAATATCACAGATTGGAAATTTGGCGCTCATCCTTCTCCTTCCCGGTGTCGTTTCCTTCACCTAACGGGTTACGGATTTTGTTGTTTTTTCTGTATTATTCTATCATTGAGCCAGTTACTTACCCACATACAGACGTTTTCTCCCAGTCCGAGCATTCTCATTTTATTTATTAACTTTTTATGTGGTACAGTGTCAAATGCTTTGGAGAAGTCCAGATATACGACTCCACCCCAGTTAAGTCTAGAACTTGCCTCTTCATAGAAACTGATTAGATTAGTTTGTCATGACCGATCCCTCATGAAGCCATGCTGATATGGCGTTATTCAGTTTACCCATTACAGATGTTAGACTGGGCTCTGTTTTTGGACCCTTTTTGAATACTGGCACCATATTTGCTATGCGCCAATCTTGTGGCACGCTCCCTGTCAGTATAGAATCCTTAAATATCAGAAATAAGGGTTTGTCTTTGACTACTTAATTCTTTTAGAATACTTGTGATCTTTGTTGTGGATTTGATGAAGATTTTCTGCTAATCTTATCCTTGCATTGAAAAGGTCAAAATACACACAAAAAAATGCATAAAGGGCACTTTCAGAGAAGTGTGTCCAGTGAGAAAAACACACTCCGTGTGTGAGCGTGATTTCCCATTATGGACTCTGCTCCTTTCACAGGACCACACAGCATTATAATGACTTATAATGCTGTGTGTCTCTGTCTGACCTTGCATCTACTGAATCATACTAACATAATGCTGTCCTATCTTGAGGATAGGATATCAATGTTGTACTCCTACACTTTTTTCCCCATTCACAAGTGTATCCTAGCCTTGGTTTTCATTCTGCCCACACAGATCGCTACAATCTAACTCTTGAAAAAGCAGTGGATTATTTAAAGGGGTTATCCCATGACTATTGTAAAAAATTTAAATAGGACATCATATAGTACAAGACAACCTCTTTTTAATATAGCTAGAACCAGCCCTGTACCTCACATGGTTCCAGAGATCTCCCCATTCATTGCTCTGCTAGATTTATATTAAGCTGGCAGCTCAAGGGGAGTGTCTTTTCTGCTGCAGCTCAGGGGGCGTGTCTCAGCTCTCCCCCTCACAGCTCAGGGGGCGTGTCTCAGCTCTCCCCCTCACAGCTCAGGGGGCGTGTCTCAGCCCTATCACAGCTCAGGAGGCAACTGAAGGATGAAACTGAGCATGTGCGGCCATCTCAGTGAGCAGGACAAAGAAATACGAATAAAAACAAACAGCAGGTGGCGCTATACAGATATATCTTATTGTATAACTCTGTGGCTTTTAATAACATGCAATTACAAAAGTACTCAGATCCAGGTGCTGGTTTAGAATATTTTTTGTGGGACAACCCCTTTAATGGGATCCGCTCAGAAACATTGCTCCTCCATTCTCCTGTTCATGACAGACAGTCCCATTTACTTCAACTTGAATCAAATGCAAGAATAACACAGATTGATATTCCCTTTAGTATAAAATATCCAGATTAGCGGTAGGGATTAACATTTGCTCATCTCTAGTTGTTTCTTTTACTATTTGGCACTGAAGTACATTGCAGAGCAAAAAATCTGTGCTCTGGATATTCTGATCTCAAGGATTTCTCATGTAGCATTACTCTTTGATGTTAACGCATGGGGGCAATTAGTATATTGGAAAACTGTCGGGAGCTGCCGCTCTTCTGTCACTTTCCTCTGTATTTTTGAAATACCGTAATTGAATCTTGATTGCTGCCAACAAATGATCAGATCAACAATGAAAGCACAGAAAGTAACAATAATGGAGAGCTCCCTTGTCACAGTCTTCTCTCTGCGACCTTCACTGAGATATGTACCAATATAAAGCATCTTTCTTGTGATTGTAGACACATTTCTGTTTATGCATTGCTTCAGTGAAGTTAAAATCCTGTCCAGAATGGTGATACAGTTAAGGTGGCTTTAGACGAATTGATAATTGTCTAGATTATCAGGATCGACCGTTCCTGCGAAGGCTCGTTCCTGATAATCTGGCCATGTATATATGCCAAAGTGGGATGTTGAAAGGCTGATAACCTTGGTGCAGGAAAGGCCCGAGCTGTGGGACACACGCACAAATGTGTACCTAGATCGGGTGAAGAAGGAGGTTGCCTGGGAGAAAGTGGGACGGCGTATGAGGTGAGCAGAATGGGAAAAAGCCGTTGCCAGGGGTAGAGATGTCGCGAACATAAAATTTTCCGTTTGCGAACTTGAACCACCATAGACTTCAATAGGCAGGCGAATTTTAAAACCCACAGGGACTCTTTCTGGCCACAATAGTGATGGAAAAGTTGTTTCAAGGGGACTAACACCTGGACTGTGGCATGCCGGAGGGGGATCCATGGCAAAACTCCCATGAAAAATTACGTAGTTGACGCAGAGTCGGGTTTTAATCCATAAAGGGCATAAATCACCTAACATTCCTAAATTGTTTGGAATAACGTACTTTAAAACATCCAGTGTGTGTATACGATCAGGTATGATGTTGTATCGATCAGTGACAGACCAAACTCCCCGTTTAACGCACCGCAAACAGCCGCAAACAGTCCATTTGCACAACCACAAACTCCCCATTTGCACAAGGTTGGATACCAAGCTAGTCATGTCCCGTTCCTTGTCCTCACTGACGTCATTGAAGGTCTCTTCCTCCACCCAGCCACGTACAACACCAAGGGTCCCCGAAAGGTGACAACAAGCCCCTTGGGACGCCTGCTGTGGTTGGGCTTCCACCTCCTCAAAGCCACCTTCCTCCTCTGACTCCTCTTCTTCAGACTCCTCTCTCTGCGTTACCGCAGGTCCAGCAATCGACGACGACAAGGCTGCTTCTGGTGGTGATGGTGACCACAACTCTTCCTCTTCATGCTCATCTACGGCCTGATCCAACACTCTTTGCAGGGCACGCTCCAGAAAAAACGCATATGGGATGAGGTCGATGATGTTGCCTTGGGTTTGACTGACCAGGTTTGTCACCTCCGCAAAAGGACGCATGAGCCTACAGCCATTGTGCATGAGCGTTCAGTAATGCGGCCAAAAAATACCCAGCTCCGCAGAGGCTGTTCTCCTTTTTTTTTTTTATTAAAAAAATCTGTTCTTACCAGTTTAATCTTTGTTTTGTCCCCTATCAGGGGCCGGTGTATGGAATAGAGTTTAGGAACCGGGAGATGGAAAAAGATGGTTGGTCGGTACTCTTCCATCTAATTTGGGGCATTGCGCGTGTGCCGTGCAATGTACTGTGCCACCTTATATGAGTGGTGTGTTAAGTAGTACTATTCCTATCAGGGGACGTGTATCGAATAGATTTTAGACAACCGCAAAGAGTTGCCAATAGTTGACACACTCATGACATAAATTTTTTTTTTAACGATCATGAAGGGGAATTGACACATGTATGTGCCTTTTTTTTTGTTTTGTTTTTGCAGCCACAGTGCAGCACCAGCGGACAGAAAAATTGATGTTTTCCAGGCAAAAAGTGCACTAAAACATTGCGGCTTGAACCCTAGTTGGTGGTGGATAAGTCACGCAAGTCATCCGGCATGCAGAGATTAAATACAGCAGCGTGTGGACCATTTTTAGCCCAAGGCATCTCATCAGGCCTTTTTTAGTCAAATGCATCCCCCACTGTCAGTCCCACTGTCACGCCTCATTCATCTTAATAAAGGTGAGGTAATCTAGACTTTTTTAGCCTAGGCGACTTCTCTTGTCAGTGACAATACCTCCTGCTGCGCTGAAGGTCCTTTTTGACAGGACACTTGAAGCGGGGCAGGCCAGAAGTTCTATCGCAAATTGGGATAGCTCAGGACACAGGTCAAGCCTGCACACCCAGTAGTCCAGGGGTTCATCGCTCCTCAGAGTGTCGAGATCTGCCGTTAAGGCGAGGTAGTCTGCTACCTGTCGGTCGAGTCGTTCTCTGAGGGTGGACCCCAAAGGGCTGTGGCCATGCGTAGGACTTAAAAAGCTCCGCATGTCCTCCATCAACATCACGTCTGTAAAGCGTCCTGTCCTTGCCGGCGTGGTCATGGTAGGAGGATTACTTTCACCTCTTCCCCTGTTAGATTCCCGTTGTGCTGTGACATCACCCTTATACGCTGTGTAAAGCATACTTTTTAACTTGTTTTGGAACTGCTGCATCCTTTCCGACTTCCGGTAATTCGGTAACATTTCAGCCACTCTCTGCTTATACCGGGGGTCTAGTAGCGTGGCCACCCAGTACAGGTCGTTCTCCTTCAGCCTTTTTATACGAGGGTCCCTCAACAGGCATGACAGCATGACAGACCCCATTTGCACAAGGTTGGATGCCGAGCTACTCATGTCCTGTTCCTCGTCCTCACTGATCTCATTGAAGGTCTGTTCTTCCCCCCAGCCACGTACAACACCACGGGTACCAGATGGGTGACAACGAGCACCCTGGGATGCCTGCTGTGGTTGGTCTTCCTCCTCAAAGCCACATTCCTCCTCTGACTCTTCTTCCAGCGTTGCCGCAGGTCCAGCAAGCGATGATGATAAGGCTGTTTCTGGTGGTGATGGTGACCACAACTCTTCCTCTTCCTCTTCACCCTCATCTACGGCCTGATCCAGCACTCTTCGCAGGACACGCTCCAGGAAGAAAACAAATGGGATGAGGTCGCTGATGGTGGCTTCGGTGCGACTGACTAGGTTTGTCACCTCCTCAAAAGGAGGCATGAGCCTACAGGCATTGCGCATGAGCGTCCAGTAACGTGGCAAAAAAATACCCAGCTCGGCAGAGGCTGTCCTAGCACCCCGGTCATACAAGTACTCGTTGAGTGTTGAATGCCAACGTGTCGGGCTGTCGCAAATCAAGCGCCTCACTGGCATGTTGTTTCGCCGCTGAATATTGGAAAAGTGCGCCATGGCCGTGTAGGAACGCCTGAAATGGCCACACACCTTCCTGGCCTGCTTGAGGACGTCCTGTAAGCCTGGGTACTTATACACAAAGCGTTGTACGATCAGATTCAACACATGTGCCATGCACGGCACATGTGTCAACTTGCCCAAATTCAATGCCGCCAACAGATTGCTTCCGTTGTCACACACCACTTTACCGATCTCCAGTTGGTGCGGGGTCAGACACTGATCCACCTGTGCGTTCAGGGCGGACAGGACTGCGGGTCCGGTGTGACTCTCTGCTTTCAGGCAAGTCAACCCCAAGACGGCGTGACACTGTCGTATCCGGGATGTGGAATAGCCCCTGGGATGCTGGGGGGTGCAGTTGATATGGAACAAGAAGCAGCAGCAGAAGAGGACTCAGCCGAGGAGGTTAGCGAAGAGGATAGAGCAAGAGGAGTAGAGGAGGTGGCAGCAGGCCTGCCTGCAAGTCGTGGCGGTGTCACCAACTCCGCTGCAGAGCCACGCATTCCATGCTTGGCAGCCGTCAGCAGGTTTACCCAATGCGCAGTGTACGTGATATACCTGCCCTGACCGTGCTTTGCAGACCAGGTATCAGTGGTCAGATGGACCCTTGCCCCAACACTGTGTGCCAGACATGCCATGACTTCCTTTTCCACAATAGAGTACAGGTTGGGGATTGCCTTTTGTGAAAAAATAATTCGGCCGGGTACCTTCCACTGCGGTGTCCCAATAGCTACAAATTTTTTGAAGGCCTCAGACTCCACCAGCTTGTATGGTAAAAGCTGGCGGGCTAAGAGTTCCGACAATCCAGCTGTCAGACGCCGGGCAAGGGGGTGACTCTGTGACATTGGCTTCTTACGTTCAAACATTTCCTTGACAGACACCTGACTGTGGGCAGATGAGCAGGAACTGCTGAAGGTGAGAGGTGGAGTGGCGGGTGGTTGAGAGGGGGGAAGGAGGACAGCAGTGGTTGACGTGGCTGAAGATGCTGGACCAGGAGGAGGATGGTGGCTTTGAATGCTGCTTGTACTCATGTGTTAATCCCATAGGTGTTTGTGATGTGAGATCATGTGCCTTCGCAAAGCAGTTGTACCTAGGTGGGTGTTGGACTTCCCACGACTCAGTTTCTTTTGGCACAGGTTGCAAATGGCATCGCTGTTATCAGAGGCAGACACACAAAAAAAATGCCACACTGCTGAGCTTTGCAATGACGGCATTCTGGGGGTGGCAACAGCATGCGTTGATTGGCGTGCTGTCTGGCTGACCCCCGGGTGCCGATACATGCTGTCTGACTGTGCCACTAGCTCCTTGCGACGAACTCCCCCTGCTTCCAAACTCGTCTCCTCCTCCTCTCTGTCTCCCCATCTGAACTTTCCCCCTGTTCTTCTTCTCTTCTAGCGGGCACCCACGTGACATCCACGGACACATCGTTATCATCAACCGCTACACTTGTATCTGACAACTCAGCAACAAAAGCTGCAGCGGGTACAACATAATCATCATCACACCGTACGTCCATGTGTGTAATGCTGCCTGACTGAGACATATCCCTGTTATCTACATCCTCTGGCAATAATGGTTGCGCATCACTCATTTCTTCCAAGTGATGTGTAAATAACTCCTATGACAGATCAAGTGAAGCGGCTGTGGTGCTAGTGTTGGTGGTGGCGGCGGGCGGGCGAGTGGTAACTTGAGAGGTGCCCGAAGCTGAGCTGGAGGAGGATGGTGCGTCAAGGTTCCGAGCGGAAGCTGTAGAAGAATGGGTTTCCTGTGTAAGCCAGTCAACTATCTCCTCATTTTTCGAGTTCAGGGTACGTGGCCTCTGAACACTCGGCATTATTCTAGGGCCAAAGGAAATCACAGCACCACGACCACGACGGCCCCTGCGGGGTGGCCTACCTCTGCCTGTCATTTTTTTTATAGATTAGTGGTACTATGCGTGCAAGGTACTGTGCCACCCTATATGAGTGGTGAGCAGTGGGCACAGTACAGTCTGTGGGCCTGACACACACTGGCAGGCAACTGCAATTATATTACAGAGAAAAAATTAAATGACTTTTTTTATCTGCAAGGTGCTGTGCCACCCTATATGAGTGGTGGGCAGTGGGCACAGTACAGTCTGTGGGCCTGACACACACTGGCAGGCAACTGCAATTATATTACAGAGGAAAAATTAAATGACTTTTTTATCTGCAAGGTGCTGTGCCACCCTATATGAGTGGTGGGCAGTGGGCACAGTACAGTCTGTGGGCCTGACACACACTGGCAGGCAACTGCAATTATATTACAGAGAAAAAATGTAATGACTTTTTTATCTGCAAGGTGCTATGCCACCCTATATGAGTGGTGGGCAGTGGGCACAGTGCAGTCTGTGGGGCCTGACATTCACTGGCAGGCAACTGCAATTATATTACAGAGAAAAAATTTAATGACTTTTTTATCTGCAATGTACTGTGCCACCCGATATGAGTGGTGGGCACTGGCAGTGGGCACAGTACAGTCTGTAGGCCTGACACACACTGGCAGGCAGCTGCAATTATATTAAAAGGTAAAAATGTAATGACTTTTTTATCTGCAAGGTACTGTGCCACCCTATATAAATGGTGTGCACACAGTACAGTCTGTGGGCCTGTGGCCTCTCACACACGGGCAGGCATCTGCAATATATATATATATATATATATAGAAAAAAATACATTAAAAGCAGACTGATGTACCAGCCCTAAAAAGGGCTTTTTGGGGTGCTGTCAGGACGCTGTCCTTACAGCAGATGAGTCTTTAAGGACTGGAGTGGACACAGAACACTGGCCTAGCTAACGATTTCCCTATTAAATCAGCAGCAGCTGCACTGTCCCTCCTCTCACTAACACTGCAGCTTCAGAATGAATCTAAGATGGATGCTGTCCTTGCTTTTTGATAGGAGGTGGGAGGGTCTGGGAGGGAGGGTATGCTGCTGATTGGCTGGAATGTGTCTGCTGACTGTGAGGTACAGGCTCAAAGTTTCTCAATGATGACGTATAGGGGGCGGATCAAACATTGCATATCTTCGCCCGCCGCGGCGAACGCGAACAAGCGATGTTCGCCGGGAACTGTTCGCCGGCGAATAGTTCGGGACATCTCTAGCAAGGGGTCGTGCGGAATTAGGTAAGTGTCTTGGCCCTGTGTTGTTCTTTATGATGTTGCTAGTACTTATATCTCTTCAGATTCATGTCCCTTTTGTGGGCAGGCTTAATTCTGTTGATGTATAGTCTTGTGTACACGGCATGACACTTTGCCATGGGCCACAAAGGCCTAGAGAATAAGGCACCTATTCTAGAGACCAATTTCCTAGCACTTATCAAATGGAGAGTCAAGAAAAAGGGGAGGAAGGTAGGGGGATTTCAAGGTTCAAAGGGTTCGGACGAAATATAGACAATGGGAAGAAACAATTTAATAAACGTGGGGAAAAAGTATCTTTAAAATAAAAAAACATTACCAACCATGAATTTATAGACTAAGATTTAAGAAAACCCCCAAAATTATATAAACCAAATAAGTGTTATATAGGAAGATCAAACGTCTGTTTGAAAAGTAAGGTTTTCAGTGCACGTCTGAATGAGAGAAGACTGGGAATCATTTTCAGGGCCAGAGGTAGATGGTTCCAAAATCTGGCCCCTTGAGCCGAAAATCTACCTCCACGTCTGATCTTGTTAACTTGCGGGATGTTAAAATTCGCAGAGTTACTAGACCTCAATGTCCTCAATGGGGCGTACCTGGTGAATTTACGTCGCAGGTACAAGGGCCCCACACCATGGAATACCCTATGCATGAAGCATCCAATCTTGGATACCCACCATGTATGTGCAGTATTTTGGTGACGCACGTAAGGGCCTATTTACCTCACAACCACATGTTTTAATGGCTGTCCCAACCTTACCTCATGCCCACAGTAGTACTGTATACCCAGCATGTATGTGCAGTATTTTGGTGACGCACGTGACCCTGTTTTAAAAAATGGCCAAAGATATGTGTATACTTCACATATCCTAAAGTTTTTGGAAAACAAAGGCCTAGCATAAATTATCTTGTCCTTACTGGATAGAAACATAGGATAGCCACAGCTGCCCTAGTGTACCATGTGCTGTATATTTGGCCCTTGTTTAGTTGTTTATTTGCCCTTTTTATTTTTATTTTTTTCCATAATTTAACCCCTTAAGGACACAGACTTTTTACACCTTAGGACCAGGCCATTTTTTGCAAATCTGACCAGAGCCCCTTTAAGTGCTGATAACTTTAAAACGCTTTGACTTATCCAGGCCGTTCTGAGATTGTTTTTTCGTCACATATTGTACTTCATGACACTGGTAAAATGAAGTCAAAAAAATAATTTTTTTTGCACCAAAAAATACCTAATTTAACAAAAATTTGGAAAAATTTGCAAATTTCAAAGTTTCAGTTTCTCTACTTCTGCAATACATAGTAATACCCCCAAAAATTGTGATGACTTTACATTCCCCATATGTCTACTTCATGTTTGAATTGTTTTGGGAATGATATTTTATTTTTTGGGGATGTTATAAGGCTTAGAAGTTTAGAAGCAAATCTTGAAATTTTTCAGAAATTTACAAAAACTCAATTTTTAGGGACCAGTCCAGGTCTCAAGTCACTTTGCGAGGCTTACATAATAGAAACCACCCAAAAATGACCCTATCTAAGAAACTACACCCCTCAAGGTATTCAAAACTGATTTTGCATACGTTGTTAACCCTTTAGGTGTTGCACAAGAGTTATTGGCAAATGGGGAGGAAATTTGAGAATTTCATTTTTTTGTCTAATTTTTCATTTAAACCCATTTTTTCCACTAACAAAGCAAGGGTTAACAGCCAAACAAGACTGTATCTTAATTGCCCTGACTCTGCCGTTTACAGAAACACTCAATATGTGGCCGTAAACTACTGTACGGCCACACAGCGGGGCGTAGAGGGAAAGGTGCGCCGTTTGGTTTTTGGAAGGCTGATTTTTGTGGACTGGTTTATTTACACCATGTCCCATTTGAAGCCCCTCTGATGCACCCCTAGAGGAGAAACTCCCTAAAAGTGACCCCATCTAAGAAACTACACCCCTCAAGGTATTGAAAACTGATTTTACATACATCGTTAACCCTTTAGGTGTTGCACAAGAGTTATTGGCAAATGGCGATGAAATTTGAGAATTTCATTTTTTTGCCTAATTTTCCATTTTAACCCATTTTTTCCACTAACAAAGCAAGGGTTAACAGCCAAACAAGACTGTATCTTTATTGCCCTGACTCTGCCGTTTACAGAAACACCCTATATGTGGCCGTAAACTACTGTACGGCCACACAGCGGGGCGTAGAGGGAAAGGTGCGCCGTTTGGTTTTTGGAGGGCTGATTTTGCTGGACTGTTTTTTTGACACCATGTCCCATTTGAAGCCCCCCTGATGCACCCCTAGATTATAAACTCCATAAAAGTGACCCCATCTAAGAAACTACACCCCTCAAGGTATTCAAAACTGATTTTACAAACTTTGTTAACCCTTTAGGTGTTGTACAAGATTTAATGGAAAATAGAGATACAATTTCTAAATTTCACTTTTTTGGCAGATTTTCCATTTTAATATTTTTTTTCCAATTACAAAGCAAGGGTTAACAGCCAATCAAAACTCATTATTTATGGCCCTGATTCTGTAGTTTACAGAAACACCCCATATGTGGTCGTAAACAGCTGTACGGGCACACGGCAGGGCGCAGAAGGAAAGGAATGCCATACAGTTTTTGGAAGGCAGGTTTTGCTGGACTGTTTTTTTTTGACACCATGTCCCATTTGAAGCCCCCCTGATGCACCCCTAGAGTAGAAACTCCAAAAAAGTGACCCCATTTTAGAATCTACGGGATAGGGTGGCAGTTTTGTTGGTACTAGTTTAGGGTACATATGATTTTTGGTTGCTCTATATTACACTTTTTGTGCGGCAAGGTAACAAGAAATAGCTTTTTTGGCACCGTTTTTTTTTTGTTATTTACAACATTCATCTGACAGGTTAGATCATGTGGTAATTTTATAGAGCAGGTTGTCACGGACGCGGCGATACCTAATATGTATACAATTTTTTTTATTTATGTAAGTTTTACACAATGATTTCATTTTTAAAACAAAAAAAATGTTTTAGTGTCTCCATAGTCTAAGAGCCATAGTTTTTTCAGTTTTTGGGCGATTATCTTAAGTAGGGTCTCATTTTTTGTGGGATGAGATGACGGTTTGATTGGCATCTATTTTGGGGTGCATATGACTTTTTGATTGCTTGCTATTACACTTTTTGTGACGTAAGATGACAAAAAATTGCTTTTTTTACACCGTTTTTATTTTTATTTTTTTACGGTGGTCATCTGAGGGGTTAGATCATGTGATATTTTTATAGAGCCGGTCGATACGGACGCGGCGATACCTAATATGTATACTTTTTTTTTATTTATGTAAGTTTTACACAATGATTTCATTTTTGAAACAAAAAAAATCATGTTTTAGTGTTTCCATAGTCTAAGAGCCATAGTTTTTTCAGTTTTTGGGCGATTATCTTTGGTAGGGTATGATTTTTGCAGGATGAGATGACGGTTTGATTGTTACAATTTTGGCGTACATGCGACTTTTTTGATCACTTTTATTACCTTTTTTGGGAAGTAAGGTGGGCAAAATTTCAATTTCATCATAGTTTTTTATTTTTTTATTTTTATGGCGTTCACCGTTCGGGTAAAGTAACATGACCGTTTTATAGATCAGGTCGTTATGGACGCGGCGATACCAATTATGTGTAGGGAATTTTATTTTTTTCATTTTTAATCAGTGATAAATGTGTTTTTTGATTTTTACTTTTTTTTCACTTTTATTCACTTTTTTTTTGACCCAGACCCACTTGGTTCTTGAAGATCCAGTGGGTCTGATGTCTGTATAATACAGTACAGTACAATATATATTGTACTGTACTGTATTTTACACTTTGTCTGAACAGATCTATGCCTTTTAGCACAGATCTGTTCAGCACCATCTGTTGCCATGGGAACCTTCCCCGTCTGCTCAGTACTGCTCAGAACTGCGCAGACGGGGAAGGGTAAGGAGGGGATCTGTCGGGGGGCTGTCTGGGGGCTCTCTCCCTCCCCATCGGGGGGCTGCAAAGGCACAGCAGCCCCCCGATGGGAGAGGGAGGGAGCTCCCTGCGCTGTTAACCTTTTCCATACAGCGGTCCGTACGGACCGCTGTATGGAAAGGGTTAAACGGCTGACATCGCATCGCAGATGTCAGCCGTTTATACCAGGGTGCCAGCAATGTGCTGGCACCCTGGTATACCCACTAGAAGCCAACGATTATACAAGGGGAGGCGGGCGGGGGATCGCGATCCCGCCTGCCGCACCGCCCGCCTCCCGCACCGCCCCCACCGCCCGCAACCCTCCCCCTGCACCTCCCGCCACCATAAAATCATTCGGGGGTGCAGGGGGGGTGAATAAAACGTTATTTTAGGCAAATAAAGTTTCTGATCCCCGCAGTCAGGGACCGCGGGGATCAGAAAATGCAGAAATCGCAGCAAACCGCAGGTCTGAATTGACCTGCGGTTTGCCGCGATCGCCGATATGGGGAGGTCACGGGACCCCCCCCGCGCATTTAGCCTAGGTGCCTGCTCAATGATTTGAGCAGGCACCGGGTTCCAATCAACGCCGGCCGGGCGGCAGTGATCGGAACAACACATGACGTACCGGTACGTCATGTGTCCTTAAGAGGTTAAAACATGTTTTATGTTATTGTGTACAATGACTTTTTTCTTGTTTGCTGCTTTCACAGTTAAAAAAAGAAGACCCGCTGGAATAGTTGCCGCGACCAAATTCCGGCAGGAGTGCAACGAAAGGGGCCGGAGTGGTGAGGGCTCATCCCGAAAAAGGCCATACATCTATTCCTCACAGCTTCAATTTCTGAGGCCGGTGATGGACTTGAGGCCGTAAGTTTTTTGTATAAAAATTGAAAGTTAATTTAAACTGTTAATGTGATTGCCCACTGTCAGAATATATTTAAAAAAAAATTAAAGTTTTTATGTGAATTTTTTTTTTTTTTACATTTTTAATATTGGTTAGCTTTGTGAAATGTTTGCCTCACACTAATTACACTTTGAAACTATTATTGCACCTTTTCACAGGGGTTGAAATGTAATTTGGGTACAATGCATGCAGGGAAAGCATTGCACCCGCATTGTATATGTACCCTTTTCAAAAAAAGATGCTGTGCAGATATGGCGAGATTTTGACGCACCACTTGTGTGGTGTGTGAAAATGCCAGCCTGCTGTAAGATTGTGCAATTTTATTGCTACACAGGCCCCATAGAAATGATAGCTTCTGTGTTAAATCAGAACGCATAGCCAGGAAAGTGCATATACATTTGGTGTAAATGTCTTGCATGTTTGCTAGGAGATGATAGTGATGATCAACGTTGGACCTCATTAAAATAGGCAACGGCCCGTTGCAGATGAGTGTTTATCCCGCTGCCAGTCTACTATTGAGATTCTGCGCGGACCTTCCAGCATTGCCGGGGTCACGTTCATTTTTATACAATTATGATGCTCTGTTAACCCTTTACACATTTGTAATTTCTAGTAGAACCCTGGCATAATAATAATGCCAGTCTAATCCCATACATTCATGAACTGTTAGGCTGGTTTCACACGGGCGTTGCAGGAAAAGGTGCGGGTGCGTTGCAGGAACATGCGTGATTTTTCCACGTGAATGCAAAACATTGTAATGCGTTTTGCACGCGCGTGAGAAAAATTGGCTGAGGAGGAGAAGCGGCGCAGACAAACCGACGCTGTTCTGGAGGCGGCACCTGATAGTGATGGACTGGCGGAGGCGGAGTTCCCAGCGCTTCCTCCCAAAAGAGCTAGGCGTTCAAAGCGCAGGGGTTCTCCGCCTCCCAGGTCTGCTTATAGGCGGGCCCATACTAGTGACAGCCGGGTTAGGAGCCGCGCGTCATCTCCTGTTGCCCAGCATCGTCATCAGAAGCAGCCGACGTGGGGCAAAGCTTTCGGCAGCAATTTTAGTGCAGCAGCTCAGGGGATCATTTCTTTGCAGCCTAGCAGCGGATCAGCGCCGACCGGAGTACAGCAAGATCAAGAAGTCCTATGGGTCAGCAGCTTACCTGGCAGTATGGAGGAGCGTCCATCCACACAGCAAGTTGGACATCCACAGGTCTCAGGAGGCTTCCCCAGCAAGATTAAGCTGAAGATTCCTCAGTCCGCAGTTCCTGGACAGGAGGCTCCACCTAGGGGTGAGATACAGAAACTACAGTCAATGCCTGATTTGTTTAAAAACCAAAAGTTTGTTTCAGGTTTGTGTTCTCTTTTTGCAGATTTTCTGCAGAAGGAGAATGTTGCTAAAGTCCTTACCTTGTGAGGTGTCGCCTTTAGGCTATCACTTACCCCTAAATGTGAAAGAAAGGATATGGCGCATGGAATTCATTGATCTTATGTCTTTATTGCCATCAAGTAGGGAGCAGGTTAATAAGAAGGAAGATAAATCAGAAGAGGTTAGAAAGCGTAGTGTGCCGCGGTCATTTAATAATTGGCTGCAGGCCTTCTGTATCTATGCGTCTGTCCTGGGTGAGAAGTTTCCAAGCAAGTGTTGTGGACTTTACCAGCACTTGAACATAATCTTGGAAGCTTATAGAAACTTTGGAGGGATGGCCTGGTTTAGCTACGATGAGAATATTAGGCAGAAATTGGCCATCCATCCTGCATTGAAGTGGGGTATAAAGGACATTGGTCTATGGATCAATTTAATGCTTCCTCAGCGGACGAATGTGGTCAAACAGGCTCCTTCTCAGATGTTGAAGAAAGGAGTCTGTTTCGCCTTTAATGAGAGCACTTGCAAGTGGTTGACAAATTGTAGGTACAAACACGAGTGTTCCTTTTGCGGTGGCACACACCCAATGTCCAAGTGTTTTAAAAGGAATGGTAACTTTCCTTCAACCAGGGAGCAACTTTCAAAAAGCCTCGACGCCAGTGAAGCTGGAAAGAATGCTCCCGTGGTTAAAGGAATACCCAGACAAGGAGATAGCTAGATTGATTTCTGTTGGTTTTTCTGAAGGTTTCCCAGTTCCTGAATTTAAAGGGGAAGGTTGTTTAATGGTTAAGAATTTAAAGTTGGTTGAGATGTTTCCTGATGTGGTTCGCTGTAAAATTGCAAAAGAATTAGCTAGTGGGAGGATTGCGGGCCCATTTAAATGTGCGCCTTTTGTAAATTTTAGAGTATCACCTTTGGGCGTAGTTCCAAAGAAGAAAGTTCGTGAATTTAGGTTGATCCATCACTTGTCTTTTCCTAAGGATAAGTCGCTTAATGATGAGATTTCTAAAGAAGAAGCATCTGTTGAATATGCCTCTTTTGACCAGGCAGTGGACTTATTGAGGAAATTCGGTCAGGGTGCTTTGTTAGCAAAGGCTGATATTAAAGTGGCTTTTAGGTTATTACCAGTTAGTCCAGTGGGTTTTAATTCTTTGGCGTTTTGTTTTGATAATGATTTTTATTTTGACAAATGTTTGCTTATGGGTTTTTCTAAGTCATGTTCTTATTTTGAATTGTTTGCTTCTTTTCTTCATTGGGTTGTTCAAGTTTCAGTTCCTGAGGGAGGGGTGTTACATTATTTAGATGATTTCTTGTTTGTTGGTTATGATGGTTCTAGTTATTGTTTAGATTTGTTAAACTGTTTTTTTGATCGGTATCAATACCGATCAATGCTGGGTGGACTCGGTCGTCATTGGTTTTATTGGTCTAGTACTTGATCTTGGTTCATGGTTTATTATTAGAGATTTACTGGTTCATTAAATTTCGGTAACCCCATAATAAAGCAACACGGCCTAATTTTTCCAATAAAGTGGTTGGTGTTTTATTTATTAGTTATATTTTGGGTTGGGTTATTATGTGTCCTATGTCCTCCATGCAATTATTGAACCCTATAGCCATGTTAAAATGGTTAAAAAATGAAATTCAACAAAGATAGAAACCAAACACCAACTTAATCAGTGAAGAAGTCGTTATTTTTGTGTCTGGTGCAAACCTATAGTTTCCTAAAAACGCAACACAATCGCAGTCCAAACTAACCTAAATTGCAGTCCACTCACACGACTTACCACCACTGCACCCGGCAATCTTCTGGCCCCAATCCACCCAACCAGTGTGAATCCTGGCAATCTTTAAATTACAGATTCCTAAAAAAAGCAAAGAATGAAAATTCACTTTTGCCTTTTGTGAGATACCACAGGGGTGCTCAACGTGCGTCCTTTCTGCTGTTGCAAACATGCAGCTCCCAACATGCACTTGTGTAGGCTGATAGATGTAGCTTGTCTAGGAATGATGTCAGTAGAACTTTAGCAACATCTTGATGAGCTGGCTAGATCTTCATTGGACTTGAAATCAGCACTTGGTTAGCTCCACGATGTGTCAAGGCCCAGCAGGCTTTGTTATTTTCAACTGGATTTTTGCAGTGTCCAAAACAACTGTCCTAAAATGGTTGGTTGATGCTTGGTGTACTTACTGTTTAATAAAGGTGTAACTTTACCATTAGGCTCCCGTTTGATATTAATGATACCTCACCTTATATAATAGACCTACAGCACTATGTTTGATGAAAGGATTTTGTGTGTTTGTTTAGTAAATTTGACCAATACATTAATTTTTTAAAATTTTTATTTAATCTATATACAGTACTGTGGACAGCCTGGAAGAACCCGAGGACTCGGATGTTGGTGGAGACGAAACTCCACTTGTTTTTTCACCAGAGCCAAGTCCCACATCCACACCAGCTGAAGAGCCCACTCAACCGGCCATGGCAACAACAGTCGTGACCGAAGGGAGTCCTCAGACATCCCCACAGCGTCGGCCCAGGACAAGGAGGAGTACCCGCCAGTCAACCACTGGGCTAGTAACTCGGGAAATGATTGATGCCCGGGTTATTGAGTTCCTAGCCCAGAGGAGGAGTGAGGGCTAGGACGAAGCCTTGCTGAGGGGTCTCGCACACTTATTGCGTGGTGTCCCCAGAGCAAGACAATTTATGTGTAGCCGGGGTGGCTATAGTTTTTGAACTTTTTTCTCAGGAAAATCCAGGCGATGTTCTATCGCAATTGAATAATTTAAGGGTGCAAAACATGCTCCAACAATCACTCCATGTCACCAGCTACCCCCCACAACCACCCCATGCCCAACCTACTTATGGGCCGAATCCTTTTCGCTGGCCCACAGTTCCAAATCCACCAGCAGGCCATCCATCTTCTGTTGGCCCTTTGCCATCAGAGGCCCAACGACCTCAGGCACAACAGGCCGTGTCCTTTACAAACCTCGGCCCGTTCAGTCGCGATTTGTTTGATTTGTAAATAAGTGTAGTGATCAGCAATAACAAATTATGTTCTTTATTATGTTCAATTGTGTAATACAAGATTATTGTGTGTTTCTTTTTGGGGTGGGCTTTGTTTGCACTAAAATTGACGTTTTCAAAAAACTATTCGTTTGATTTTATTTGTCAACTAAATGTATATTAGGTCTACCAAAAAACAGCCCTCGACATACCAATCAAGCTTTTTGGTTGAGAAGAATAAATAAAGGTTATATAGTAAACACTAATGGGGGCCAATACAAAGATATGTTTGGACCCGGATCAATATAACATCATTTTATTTGATTTAAAAAAATATATATAATAAAAATAAAATAAAAACGAAAATCTATACTATAAATAACAGACTGGTCTTTACATTATCCACCTTCAACTTTGATTGGAATATTTTGTTTGAAACAAACAATATGATGTTGTAAGGATCCATGTGGAAGCCAACATTTTCAATTTGGGATGTTCTTAGTTCGGAGACACATTATAAATTTACAAGTTAGTTTGACGTCATAAAGACACACACACCATAATGAAAGTATTAACATTTTATTTATAAAGATATCCTTGTCGCAAAAATATTCTGTACTTGAGGTATTAGAAGAATTTTGGAACCATATACCAAAAATTAAAAATATGTTTATCAAAGTGTACTTTCATAAACATATTTATCCATTATACAGGGTGGGCCATTTATATGGATACACCTTAATAAAATGGGAATGGTGTATTTGTGAGTAGCTAATATCCGCCGAAGGGATGTTCGACTAATGCCACTCTCCAGTGACATGCGGTGAATGCTACGCTGTGGGCTCTTGCTGAATGAAGCTAGGACAGCCACTGATGTTTCTTCATTAGAGACAGATTTCATGTGTCCACATTTTGGCAAATCCAACACTGAACCAGTTTCACGAAACTTAGCAAGCAGTTTGCTAACTGTAGCATGGGAGATGGGTGGTCTCGTAGGGTGTCTTGCATTGAAATCTGCTGCAATGACCCGGTTACTGCGTTCACCAGACATCAACACAATTTCTGTGATTCAATCATAAGAAGTGTGGAGCTTAAAGAAAATGGTTTTGTGAGATGTCTCCCTGGGGCTACTGCTAGAAGAGATAGAAGACGTATTATTAATATTGTTAAGCAAGCAAAGCAGGAAGGGGACGTGGATGTTCTTGTCCATCTAGGGACAAATGACCTGGCTTGCAATGAAGTGTCAGAGGTGAAAAAATCTTTTATCACACTTGGTAATGACGTACAGGATTTTGCATCCACCATTTCATTTTCTGAAGTTCTGCCTGTGCATAATGTTCAGAATGATAGGCAGAGGCGCATAAAGGAGTTCAACATATGGCTTGGTAAATGGTGTCAAGAGCAAGGATTTGGCTTTGTTTCTCATGATAGCTCTACTTGGAATAGAAAGGAACTGTACAAAAAAGATGGTTTGCATCTTTCTCTCAAAGGAACAAATGTACTTAGTGAACAACTCCAAGAATTTGCGAAAGAGTATTTAAAACTAGGAAGGGGGGACAAAAGAGTGAAAATAAAAGAGTCCAATTGCCCCCCGAAACAATGCCAGAACAGGTCAGAAGCACAGAGGTTAAGAAATGATAAGCTCAGAGTCCTGTCTACAAATGCTCGCAGTTTAGGTAAAAAAATCAATGAACTTGGGTCAATAATGGCATCTGAGAATGTAGATTTAGTGGCTGTTACGGAGACATGGTTTAATGAAAGAAATGACTGGGACATAACCATACCAGGGTACTCTTTATACAGAAGAGACAGAGAAGGCAAGAAAGGAGGAGGAGTGGCCCTGTATGTGAAAGATAGCATTAAATCTAACCTAATACAAGTTGGTGAGGCCAACATAGAGTCAGTTTGGGTTACGTTGCAGTTTGCTAACCATGCAGTAACTCGTGTAGGTGTGATATATAGACCACCTGGTCAAGTTAAAGAACTAAATGATCTACTAGTTGAAGAAATAGCTAAAATGACAATGAAAGGAGAAGTTATCATTATGGGAGATTTCAATCTTCCAGATATAAACTGGAAAACCAAAATAGCAAGTTCTACCAGGAGTACAGATATTCTAAATTCCCTACTGGGGTTATCTCTACAACAAGTGGTTGAGGAGCCAACCCGGAGGGAGGCCATTTTGGATTTGGTATTCACAAACGGGGATTCGGTATATGATGTCATTGTAGGCGAAACCTTGGGATCTAGTGATCACCAGTCAGTGTGGTTTAATATAAGAACTGTGAAAGAGTCCCACCACACAAAAACAAAAGTTTTAGATTTTAGAAAAACAGACTTTTCAAAAATGAATTTAGTCATAAATGAGTCCTTATCAGACTGGAACGGATTACATGGAGTCCAGGAGAAATGGGACTACTTAAAAGGTGCATTATTGAAGGCAACAGAAAATTGCATTAGACTTGTCAGTAAAAGCAAAAAAAGGAGGAGACCAATGTGGTACTCAGCAGAAGTGGCCCAAATCATTAAAAATAAAAAGCTGGCATTTTGTAATTATAAAAAAACCCAGAGCAATGAAGATAAGGAAATCTACAAGATTAGGCAGAGAGAGGCCAAGCAAGTTATAAGAACTTCTAAAGCGCAGGCAGAAGAAAAACTAGCTCAGTCTATGAAAAAAGGGGATAAGACATTCTTCAGATATATAAATGAAAAAAGGAAATTAAAACAAGGAATAACTAAATTAAAAACAAAGGACGGAAGGTATGTAGAAGAGAATAAAGGGCTAGCCGACTGCCTTAATGAATACTTCTGTTCAGTTTTTACAAAAGAAAAAGGAGAAGGACCTCCACTAGAAAGAATGACTATTAAATCGTTTGATGCATGTATCTTTACAGAGGAAGATGTTCTAAGTTTGCTGTCTAAGGTGAAGACAGATAAGTCACAGGGGCCTGATGAGATACACCCAAAATTATTAAAAGAGCTTAGTGGTGAGCTGGCAAAACCGTTAACAGATTTATTTAACCAATCATTAGTAACAGGAGTCGTCCCGGAAGATTGGAAATTGGCAAATGTCGTGCCCATTCACAAGAAAGGTAGTAGGGAGGAATCGAGCAACTATAGACCAGTGAGTCTGACATCAATAGTAGGCAAATTAATGGAAACCCTATTAAAGGATAGGATTGTGGAACATCTAAAATTCCATGGATTGCAAGATGAAAAACAACATGGGTTTACTTCAGGGAGATCATGTCAAACAAATCTTATAGATTTTTTTGACTGGATGAATAAAATAATAGACGGTGGAGGTGCAGTAGACATCGCATATCTAGATTTTAGTAAGGCTTTTGACACTGTCCCACATAGAAGACTTATCAATAAACTGCAGTCATTGAGCATGGACTCCCATATTGTTGAGTGGATTAGGCAGTGGCTGAGTGACAGACAACAGAGGGTTGTAGTCAATGGAGAACATTCAAAACAAGGTAATGTTACCAGTGGGGTTCCACAGGGATCTGTACTGGGACCGATTTTGTTTAATATCTTCATAAGTGATATTGCAAAAGGCCTCGCTGGTAAGGTTTGTCTTTTTGCTGATGACACAAAGATATGTAACAGGGTTGATGTTCCTGGAGGGAAACGCCAAATGGAAAAGGATTTAGGAAAACTAGAAGAATGGTCTGAACTCTGGAAACTGAAATTTAATGTGGATAAGTGCAAGATAATGCACCTGGGGCGTAAAAACCCAAGGGCAGAATATAGAATATTTGACACAGTCCTGACCTCAGTATCTGAGGAAAGGGATTTAGGAGTAATTATTTCAGAAGACTTAAAGGTGGGAAGACAATGTAATAGAGCAGCACGAAATGCCAGCAGAATGCTTGGATGTATAGGGAGAGGTATAAGCAGTAGAAAGAGTGAAGTGCTTATGCCGCTGTACAGAACACTGGTGAGACCTCACTTGGAGTATTGTGCGCAGTACTGGAGGCCATATCTCCAGAAGGATATAGATACTCTAGAGAGAGTTCAGAGAAGAGCTACTAAACTAGTACATGGATTGCAGGATAAAACTTACCAGGAAAGGTTAAAGGACCTTAATATGTATAGCTTGGAAGAAAGAAGAGACAGAGGGGATATGATAGAAACTTTGAAATACATAAAGGGAATCAACTCGGTAAAGGAAGAGAGCATATTTAAAAGAAGAAAAACTACCACAAGAGGACACAGTTTTAAATTAGAGGGGCAAAGGTTTAAAAGTAATATAAGGAAGTATTACTTTACTGAGAGAGTAGTGGATGCATGGAATAGCCTTCCTGCAGAAGTGGTAGCTGCAAATACAGTGAAGGGGTTTAAGCATGCATGGGATATGCATAAGGCCATCCTTCAGATAAGATAGGGCCGAGGGCTATCCATAGTATTCAGTATATTGGGCAGACTAGATGGGCCAAATGGTTCTTATCTGCCGACACATTCTATGTTTCTATGTTTCTATCCGCTCCTCACGTGTTAACCTCGGCGACATGTCAATGGCTGTAAACAAAGAGAAACTTGTAAATAACTCATGAAAGAATAAAGTTACGTTAAAACCAAGCATACCATTGTTTTTCGTGTGAAATTCCCAATAAGTTTGATGTGTCACATGACCCTCTTCCTATTGAAAAAACGAAAGTTGGATTCAAAATGGCTGACTTAAAAATGGCCGCCATGGTCACCACCCATCTTGAAAAGTTTCCCCCCTCACATATACTAATGTGCCACAAACAGGAAGTTAATATCACCAACCATTCCCATTTTATTAAGGTGTATCCATATAAATGGCCCACCCTGTATTTGCCTTTAAAAATATTTTGGTCCCAAAATCCTCAGCCCGCAAGCCCACGTCAAGGGTCCTCATTCTCTTGCGAGTCCCTACACTCAACTACAACATAAATTCAATTAGCTATCTGACAAAATAAAAACAACTAGCGAGCACAGAAGAAATTAAACACTGCCACGAATAGCGTCCATCTGCCATGGCAAGGACCCCTCTGGGCTGGAAAATTTGTCTGCATAGAGTTCACGAACTGCAATGCCTGCAGTCCCTGGTCATCTATGCAGGGTCCTATCCAATCCCAAAACTGTTGACGACGGAAATTCATCCATGTCAACAGAAGAGAAAGCCTCGTGAATCCTGGTGAAGTTGTGTAGAACAACACAAGCCTGAATCACCAGGGTAGCATTCTCCGGATCCATCTGTATAGATGACAAAAACACCCTCCATTTGCTAGAGAGTATTCCAAAAGCGCACTCAACACACCGACGGGCACGAGTCAAGCGGTAGTTGAAAATACTCCTCCTGACATCCAAACCACGCTTTGGAAAGGGCCGTATAACATGGTTAGTCAATGCAAACCCTTCATCCGCCACGATGACAAATGGAGCCAGCGGACCTGCATATCCGGGCAGTCTTCTGGACTCGGGCAGGGCAAGCTGGTTGGCACGAAGCCGCTCACCCATTCTAGAAGCACTAAAGATGCGAGCATCAGCAGTGCTTCCATAGGACCCGATATCAACCATTATAAACCGGTAGTTACTGTCAGCAACAGCCATAAGCACTACCGAAAAATATTGTTTATAATTGAAGAAACGGATCCCTGAATGTGGCGGCTTCTTCATACGGATGTGCTTGCCATCCATTGCCCCAATGCAGTTTGGAAACTGGGCCGAAATATTGAACCCCTCAGCAATCCGAACCCAATCATCCACCTTCGGCTGTGGCATCACCGTCTCTCGGAGTTGATGCCAGATGACATGGCAAGTGTGACGCGCAATCCGAGAAATTGTTGAGGTTCCCAAAAGAAACTCAAAATGCAGGGATGCAAAAGAGTTCCCAGTTGCAAGGAATCTGTAGAAGAAATAAAAAAATAAATCAGTAAACAGCTTAAAAAAGGGAACATACAATGCATGTTTCCTCTAATGCTTTATAAGACACGTGTTTCAACAATGTCCATTCATAAATAACAACATTCACAATAGGATTTGTTGTGTTTGAAAAAAACACTAGTAGCAATTGCGGTGTGGGCACTACTTCCACAAGCTATGTTACCCCAACTGTGGTAACGCCATTCCCAAGCAGAATGTATGGCCAAATGAAGGAAGAATTTAACAGTCTGCATGATGATAAAGTTAAGCAAATCCAAAAGAAAATCCGGTTTTAAATACACGACTACCTTTGATCTTGGCATCTTATGTATCTGTGATTTATCACATTAAAAATAAAAACATCACTGATACATACATATTATGGACTAAGAAAGGTAACGTCCAAAGACCAGGCTATTTTGCTAACATGGTCCTCATGCCAGAAGCAGTGCACATTACTGTTTGAACTATAAAAGTACTATACTGCTTACCTCAACGTGACGATGAGCCTTTCCTCCGGAGAAATGCTGCGCCTCATATTGGTGTCCATAAAGGTAAGGACAGTATGTAGAGACGACAGCAAGCTATCAAATGTAGACACTGACATCCGACAGAACGCAAAGAACTTCTCTGGATGCTGGCGAAGATCTTGGTAGAGGGTATGAAAGTGTCCTTTTCGGTAGCGTTGGGAAACAATGGGATGCACCCAAAATCGCCGCCTTCTAATCGGTTCCTCGTCAAACAAAAGGGAGCGCTGTCCCCATCGACGAGAAATAAGCCAGTGCAGTATGACCTCTTCCTCAGAGTCATCCGCCATGGTGAACCCAAGACGCAAACTGAGAAGCAAAGATCAGCAAAGCCAACAACACTCTGTACCCTGTGAAGACTACAGAAAATGGCCGCAAAGCACTCCTTCCTTTAAAAAATGCGGATCGCTGTTAGCTGTCCGCGAAAAAAAACGGAAGACACACGGAAACACAACGGTACCGGATCACGGAACAACGGAACCCCATTTTGCAGAACGGAACACAACAACGGTCGGGTGCATGAGGACTAAATGTGTGTTCACTGAGCGAGCAGCCGACGATTCCTTCCCGACAATCAGTCGCTCCATCGGCCCATCTAAACCTGCCTTTAGGCTCTGGTAACACATGTCTGTGGCCTCCCTTTAACATATACTCTGGAATATGTATGCCTGTGACAGCTCTCATAGAGTGGCATCAATCACCCATAGGGTCCAATCGTAAAAAAACAAAAGGACCTTTCACCGATTATTACACTATGAACTAAGTATACAGACATGGAGAGCGGCGCCCGGGGATCTCCCTGCACTTACTATTATCCCTGGGCGCCGCTCCGTTCTCCCGCTATGTCCTCCGGTATCTCCGCTCACTAAGTTATAGTAGGCGGAGATTCCAGTCCCTAAGTTATGGTAGGCGGAGTCTGCCCTTGTTCTGCTCTAGCACTGGCCAATCGCAGCGCAGAGCTCACAGCCTGGGAGGTTATTTTCTCCCAGGCTGTGAGCTCTGCAATGCGATTGGCCAGCGATACAGAAGAACAAGGGCAGACTCCGCCTACCATAACTTTGTGACCCGAGATACCGGAGGACATAGCAGGAGAACGGAGCGGTGCCCAGGGATAATAGTAAGTGCAGTGAGATCCCCGGGCGCCGCTCTACATGTCTGTATAGTTAGTTCATAGAGTAATAATCGGTGAAAGGTCCTCTTTAACATCAATTTTTTTTCTTACTGGCTACCAATGAACGGATTAGTCTATTACTTATTATGTCTTCATTTTTATTGGTATATTGATATATACCAGCCAGATGGAGGCTACCTTCATCTGACTTTTGGGGCTCTATGGACATGCTTAGTGTGTATTTTGGGAGTGTACATGTTGAAAGTATCCCAGAACAAAACTTTTAACTCTTAGTACCATGTGATTGTGTGGCGTGGCTAAACTCAATGTGGACATGTTATAAAAGCAGAGATAAAAGGAAATCTATATTCCCTTTCTCTGTGTCTTCTATGACTTTTTGGTCAGTCTTTACAGTGTTTTGGGATTGTTCCTGAATAGAAATGTGTTCTCTATCCTCAGGATAGGGCATAAGGGTCTGATAGCGGGGGTCCAACTGCTGGATACCCCACTGATCATGAGAAAATGGAACTGAATAGACCAGAATTCATTCTGTATGGTAAGGGGCAGACTTTACCTCTACACAAACTAAGAAAATGGGTTGACTGAAAAAAACTAAAAACTAAATGGGTGGACACAGCACCCATGCAACCGGTTTAGCTGCCCAGGCGCCCAGCTATATAGCAGTAGCAGAAATACCCTGGCGGCACTGCTAAGCTGAGAGGCTGGCTTAACCGTTAAATGGGGAGGAACTTGTTAATACGACAGCACCCCCCTGACATAACTTTGCTTTGGGCCCCAAAAATGCCAAATCTGCCCCTGTCTATGGGACTGCTAGAGAGAGCAGAGCATACTGATCTGTCTCCGACTGTGATAGGTGGGGGTTCCAGTGGTTGGACCGCACTCGATGCTGTGGATATCAGATACGTTTCTAACTTGGTACAATCCCTTTATAGCCATAATGCAAAGATGAACAGGTGCTGGTGGCTTCTTATCTGGCAGAGGGACCTTTCTGTCCGCCTCATGCACCAGGCCAAAGTGAAGTTAAAACCTCTGCACTCTTCATAGCTGCAAAGCTGAATGTTGGTGATGTCTCTATATGGGGCATTGTGATAGACGCAAATGGCATACTTTCTGATATAATATCCACTGTATCTAGATCATTTAGTGCAGAATTATTTGAGGACTGTCTGGCAGTATTATTTAGGGATTGCAAATAAAAAACAGGATACATTGCATTAGGTGATTGATGGTACCACGCTCTTCCTGCACACAAGGGGTGAGGGTGGTTGTACCTACGTTTGATTCCAGATTGATGGAGGGTATGACTCAAAGTATTCAATAATCATCTTCCATGGCTGTGTGTGTCAGCTCCATCACTAATTTCCAGAGGTCAAATATTTTCAGCATATGATCAGATAAAGAAAATGTATTCTATTATTTGTGGGGCTAGTAATCCCTGGGAAATCGCTGCTTATGAATACAGCTCTGTGAACAGACATCTCCTCTTCTCGGCTGCTTTGTCTGAACTTGAAAAGACTCCTAATAGTGTAACTTGGTATCCCACTGGTCATGTATGGCGCTGCAGGTGACCCAGCATCTATGGGCATGGAATCAGGGTATTACATTATTCATTAAGGAGCAATGTGTAGGGCATGAATAAACCATTAGAAGCGTCACATTGTTCTATACACACTTACACATACATGTGTGCTCTGGATTTATACAACTACCATGAATGTGGTTCTGTAAAACATTATTATTCATGCTATATGGTTGGTAGCTTATGATATGTGTAAGGCCTCATGCACGCGGCTGTTCCGTGCATTGGGGACCACAATTGCGGTCCCCAATGCACGGGCAACATCTGTGCAGCGGGCCTGACCCTTTCAACTTGAATGGGTTCGTGGTCTGTCCGCACCGCAAAAAAATATGACATGTCATATTTATTTGCGGTGCAGAACAACGGAAAGAAACACCACGGAAGCACTCCGTAGTGCTTCCGGTGTTCCGTTCCGCATCTCCGGGATTGCGGACCCATTCAAGTGAATGGGTCTGCATCCGTGATGAGTGGTGCACACGGCCGGCGGCCGTGGATTGCAGACCCGTCGTTTGCCGCCCAACGGCCGCGTGCATGAGGCCTAAGTCTGAGAGAATAAAAATAGTCCAAAATATACACGTAGCAGAGTTGAGTTATCATTTAGCAAACAATAGAAAATTATATATTATTTTGTAATTTTACGCAGGGCGGATGCCGGATTTACAATGCAGAATTGTTGTGCAGGTTAACGGGATCGAATGTTACTATGAAGCTCTTTCCCAATAATCTGCCTGTATAAATGTGCCACCAATGAGCTGATGAATGAGCAAAACTCTCATTCATTGGGTAAAAATGTTCTTTGTGCAGAACATTAAATCATCGTTTCTGGGCAGCATTGTGCTGGGTTAACAGTGATCTGCTGTCCAGAATCAATGACTCCGCAGGAAGGCAAGCCATTGAAATAGCTATCACTCGTCCCTATACAATGGGGGTGATCACTGCTAAATGCAGCTCGTCACCTCCACTGACGAGCAGGCAGTTATCAGGAAGGAGCTGTCCCTTTCCTATAATTGCTTGCTCATTCAGCACATGTAAATGCACCTTAAAGGGGTTGTCTCATTTCAGACAATGGGGACATATCGCTAGGATATTATCTGATATGTGTGGGTCCCAGCCAGCTGACACCCACACCTATATCTAGAACGGAGACCTGAAAGTGGTGGAGGGCGCACTGCGCAGCCGCCCTCCATTCATTTCTATGGGGCAGCCGATACAAATAACAGATACAAGATGGAATGTATTTGGGGTTTTTAAAACATTTTATTAAATAGATGATAGAAATGGAAGTGTTCCCTTTTGTATCCATCATTTAGTACATTCAATGGATAATTTTTTTTCTTTTTAATAATAATGGAAAAGTCATCGCAGATGTGAGTAAGCCCTTATGCTTTGCAAAATAAAAAAATATATATTTAAAAAATAAAATAAAAAATGTAACTTTTTCTTAATTTCCCCGTTGATAGAACTGTGTAATGGCTTGCTTTTGGGGGAAGAGCTGTAGTTTTTATGGACTTTTTGATTACTTTCTATTCCAAGAGTCAGCAACCTTCGGCACTCCAGCTGCTGTGAAACTACAACTCCCAGCATGCACAATTGTTTAGCTGTTCTTCTATCTCCCATAGTAGTGAATGTAGTATTCTGGAAGTTGTAGTTTCTGAACAGCTGGAGTGCCGGAGGCTGCTGATCCCTATTTTATTATAGGTCAAAAAAAAAACAAAAAAACATTGTATATCATTGTATATTTTATGGATGCGGCAAGTATTATATAATTTTTTTTGTTACTTATGAAACTAGAAAAGTGGTTTTTTTTATTTTTTACTTTCAATGTTTTTTTTTCAATATTTTAAAATTTTTATTAAAGAAGACCAGTCACCTCTCCTTACATGTCTGTTTTAGTAACTACTTGCATCCCCATGGAAATAACAATTCTGGAGCTTCTATTCTTATGTCTGTATGTTGTTCCATTCCTTTACTATTCCTGCTAGAAGTTGTGAATTAATTACTAGCTGTTTGCAGTGAAGGTCCAGATGTGTGTTACCAGTTGGGGGTGCGTCCCTGCACAGTCTGACACTGCTAGCACTGATTGGCTAGTGTCATTACTAGTGGGCATCTCTCATACATAATAAACACTATGTATACTTTGGATCAGTAAAGTCAATGCTAGATTCCTTTTGCAGATATTTAGTTGTGGATATTCACTGTCTTACAGTACAAGTCACATCCTTGTGTAGCTCGAGCCTCGGGCACACTCTGCCACATTAATGTTTTCTAGCAATGAAAAAGAAGAGAATGGCCACCGTACACTAGTACATGTGCAGCATAGTTTGAGTTTAATTCTCAGAAAAACAAAATTATATTCTCACCAACTAGACATAATCTTTATGAAGTTTTAATAAAAAAAACTAAATTAAAATTGTGGATTAACTTGTATTTTAAGTGTACATCACAGTCTGTGAAAAATGGAAACACTAACAAAGATTATCTTACTGAGTATTCATATGGTGTTCTTACAACTAGTCCTATATAGACACTGAGGGGTACATTTATGTGCAGCTGGAGGATGTGCCAAATTATTTGCAGAGGTGCATGCTACTGGTGGCCGTGCGGCAGACTAAAATATTTGGTCTCCTAGCCGCTGTAGATTTCTGTCTTAATTCACACTAGAAAACTGGTGTAAATGCAGATAAATGTGCCAAGCCCGCTGAACCCTAACCCTGTCCAACCCTGGCCTTGCCCCTTTTTTTTACCACTTCTGAAAAGTGAATGTTGCTGCAAATATGGCGTGTGCAAAAATTAGCAACTATTTCATGCCACAATATTGGCATAAATACCATAATAAATTTCCCCCTGTTAGCTGGCAGTACACTTAGATGTACTGTACGCTGGCAAAACTACTGTAGTTCATCAATAGTAAACTTCAGAAAAAAAAAACATTTAAGGGCTAATGTACATGAACCTTAGAGTTCTGGGATGTATTGTATAACACTGACATAATGCTGTCATTGTTATACAATACATTCCAGAACTCTAAGGGTTACATAGCATCCTAAATCAATATAATGCTGTGCGACCCCGTCAGTGCTGGGAGGTCAGGACGGGGGCTTAGGCAGGCACACGCTGCAAATTCAATGCGTTGAACTCGCCCGTTTGAAACAAGCTTTATTAAGTCAACAGCAGAAGTACAGGTATCTTTAAAGTAAAGAAAGGTCCTCTTGAGCTCTGATCCCTTTAACATGGTCATTTTAGAATCCAAATGTCCAATGTTTATATGCAAAAAGTAAACTTTTCCTTTAAAACAAGGATCACCTCAGGATGAAGTGAGCAGATTGATATATAGTTTTATGGAAAAAGATTCAGTATAATTTGTACCATATTTTACAGTCCATAAGATGTCCCCTCCCCCCCCTTTTATTATGAAAGCGCTCATTAGTACACACACAGTAGGACCAAGTAGGAGCGGTGAATTTAGCGCTTCTAGTGGGGGTTTTACTCACTGCTAGAAGAGCGCGCTGGATCTAACAAGTGAAGGCACTGTCTGGAACAGGGGAGGTATGTTCTTTTATTTTATTTTTGATCTGAGGTCTAATGGGGGTCTAATCTGAGGTCTGATAAGGAATGGAGATCTAATTTGGGGGTCTGACCTGAGTTCTGATGAGGAATGGGGGTTTGATCAAAGGTCTGATGAGTATCGGAGATCTAATTTGGGGGTCTGCTTTGGGGGTCTGATGACTCTTGGGGGTCTGATCTGAAGTCTGATGATTATTCAGGTTTGATTTGCGGGTCTGATCTGAGGTCTGATGAGGATTTGGGTTCTAATTTGCTGGTCTGATCTGAGGTCTGATAAGGATTGGGGGTTTAATTTGGTGATCTAATGAAGACTAGGGTTCTGATCTGAGGTCTGTTGTGGATTGGCAGTCTGATTTGGGGGTCTGTTGAAGATTGGGGTCTGATCTGATGAAAAATATTTTTTCTTATTTTCCTACTCTAAATCCTAGGTGCATCTTATGGTCTGGTGCGTCTTATGAAGCGAAGTAGCACTGTATTTTATTCATTGGAATCTCTGCTCTTTCTCATGCTTTGGAGTCATGTCTATCCTATCGATGATTGACAGCCTTTCACGCGTTTCTCCATACGTAGACATAGCTGTCAGTCACTGATGGGACTGCCCAAATGACTCTTAAGGCTTGAAAGAGTAGGAAGGTCAGTGAATAAAATGCATGTTTTACAGAAATTTTTCCTATAAAGCTATATATTAATTTGCTCAGCTACTCCTTCTCTACAACGTGCTGCCTGCAGACTGTAATGCATTCTATGGTGACAGGTTTCCTTCAAGTAACATATGAAAAAAACTAAGTGTAGCAGCACAACGGAAAAATGATAAATACCGTCCCTTAATGTGGTGGTGCCAGCCATGTTGGGAGTCAGTCCTGAACTCCCCCAGATATAGATGCACTTGTAATGAAAACCGCAGCACTCTCCAGCCTTGAATTTCCAAAGGTTTATTCACCAGCAAAAAATGCGACGTTTCGACCTGTGTAGTCTTTTTCAAGCAACTAACAATGTGAACAGAACCAAATACATATACCGTATATACTCGAGTATAAGACGAGTTTTTTGGCACATATTTTTGTGCTCAAAAAGCCTCCTCGTCTTATTCTCGAGTCTAGGTCTTAGCTCCGGTAATAGCAGGCAGTGCGGGGGGCGGCGCTCACTCACTGACGTCACGCGCCTGCGCCGCCTAGTGGGAGCAGGCGCGTGACGTCAGTGAGTGAGCGCCACTCCCCGCACTGCCTGTATTACCGAAGCAAAGACAAAGTAAGATATCCAAAGTTAAAGGTTACTGATTAGTTTAAATATACTGCTGTGAGCGTCGGGGAGGGGGATCTGTGGATGGCACTGTAGGGGGATCTGTGGATGGCACTGTAGGGGGATCTGTGGATGGCACTGTAGGGGGATCTGTGGATGGCAGTGCCATCCACAGATCCCCCTACAGTGCCATCCACAGATCCCCCCTCCCCTAAACAGTTCCATCATGGCACTGTTTAGGGGAGGGGGGATCTGTGGATGGCACTGTTTAGGGGGGATCTGTGGATGGCACTGTTTAGGGGGGAGATCTGTGGATGGCACTGTTTAGGGGGGAGATCTGTGGATGGCTCCCTGTATTTAATGCAGAGTGTGTGTGTGTATATAATGCACACACTCTGCATTAAATACAGGGAGTCACCCTCTTGCAGATGTGTGTATATAATGTAGAGTGTGTGCATTATATACACATACACTCTGCATTATAGCTGCATTTCCCACCCTAGTCTTATACTCGAGTCAATAATTTTTCCCATTTTTTGGGGTTAAAATTAGGGGCTCGGCTTATACTCGGGTCGGCTTATACTCGAGTATATACGGTACCTTCCTAGATAGGTCACATGACCCAATTAAGTATGGTAATCAACAATTACATATTCAAAACATGTGTATCACACCCCTCAGTGTTATCCAACTATGAGGATTATTAGACTCCTTTTTCCAAATGTAATTTTTCATAATACAAAAAACATAAACACTTACTTACGGAGGTACATTTCACCAAGTTAATTGTCCATTTAGCATATGTTCGGCGGTAAAACATGTATTCCGCTCTGCGTTCCTCTATGTCTAAGGCGCATGCGCGCTATCATCAATGGGATACGCTGCTTACTTGCTGCGCCTGCATGGGGCACACTCTGTGGGCACCATGGAGACCGGACGCCAACCAACCTCGCATCTTCACGTGTATAGTGCGCCTGCGCACCCAACACATGCAGCGGCCGGATCCGACATCAGGCTCCCTGTTCCCGCACTGTGCGTCTCCAGTCGGCGTCATGGCAACACAGTAAACAGCCCTAATACCACTCATTCATTATATTTTGTTCTATAAATACCTCAGCTAGCCACATCAAATTAATCTGACATCCATATCGGTAAGGGCTGCCAGGCCTATCATCCACAGGGTCCAAGGGAGGCCTATTTATAAATATAGGCCTATTTATTACATATTTATATATAGCCATTTTATTGGGGGGAGGGGCCGTGTCCCCCATCCCGATCAGGTATAGGTCATAAACCCCCCGATCCAGTATGGGTCATCACCCTCCTCACCCCCACAGAACCACTCTAGTGTCCTAATGTATGGCGCATCACCCCACATATATAACGTATGGGGTAGACGTACCCGCCATGGACACCCAACTGTCAGTTCGAGGTGGGCGTATCCTCCATTTGTTCTAACCACAGCTGACCAGCTTAGTCGGGTAGTTGAGTCACCCGTTCCCGGGCTAACCCCCTAGCCCCAACCAGGCCATCCCATTCAAACCAGCCCTTTTATTAAAAGCCCTATAGTCTGTGGGCTAAAGTATTGTAACTCGATCGCTCAATCAAGGCAAAAATTGCAGAATCCACATTGTAAAGAACAATTGGTTCCTAACTAACCCTAGGCCCCGTTGGAACCCTATTGTCCCCAGACTAAATGGTCGCCCTCACCAAAGGGTCACACAGATATAACGAACTGAGGTACTCAAATACTTTTTTAGCTAGATATGAACAAGATAGCTACCGTGTAGATTCCCTATATCTCGGTCTCTTCTTAGTTCATGTCCCCAGGTCCCATAAACAATGCAGTTTCTGTGAAAGATAAAAGATAAACATAAAATAATAAATCACAGCCATTAGGTTGGGTACAAAGTGCAAAGTGCTTTTCAACCCCCTATTATTAAGGATGCAGTTATTACATATATAGATCTGGTCAAAAAAGGTGTAGAAAAAATTAAAACAAATAGCAATAGAAATGATGGTAAGAATAACATGAGCCAGGGAGAGAAAAGGGCCTTAATAACATTAAACAGTAGAAATGAGATTACTATTAAAAAAAGCCGATAAAGGTGGCGCTACGGTTATGATGGATACAGATAAATATATAGCAGAAATCCAACGGCAGTTAAGTGATAGGGAAATATATCGACCCTTAGATGCAGATCCTAAATTTGCCATTATGAGGAAGTTGAAATTGCTAGTTGACGATGCATATGCCTCAGACTTGATAGATGACAAGTTACATGAATATCTTCAAGTAGCAAAACCAGTAACGCCATTACTATATATTTTGCCAAAAATACACAAGTCTGATTAATCCACCCGACGTCCCATAGTTTCTGGGATTGATTCCATTTTTTCACCAGCAGCCACCTTTCTCGATAAATATTTGAGAAATTACGCCATGTCTGCTAGGTCATATGTAAAGGACACAACAGATTTCCTTAATAAACTACAAACATTACATGTTAAGGAGGAGCAATATCTGGTCTCTTTCGATGTGGTCAATCTGTATACAAGTATTGACCACTCCAAAGGACTAGAGTCAGTAGAATGGGCCCTCTCTATGGACAGAATAAAACCAGACCTTGCAAGGTTTATCCTCTCCTTACTAGAGATAGTACTTACCTGCAATTATTTTCTTTTTGAGGACACCTATTACATACAGCAGCATGGGACCGCAATGGGGTCCAATGTGGCCCCAACGTACGCAAATATCTACATGAGTAGATTTGAGGAGCTCTTTATATACCCATCCAGCCACTTCACCTTTGTGAGGGGCTGGATGAGGTATATAGATGACATATTCTTTATTTGGACAGGACCTTTGGAGGGTTTATATGAGTTTCAGCAATACATCAATTCGATTTATATAGAACTACAGTTCACGGCAGTCCACTCACAAACGAGTCTACAATTTTTGGATACAACAGTACAGTGTGTTGATGGCACATTGAGGACAGATCTGTTTGTAAAACCTACAGATAGGAATAATATGCTATTGTTTAAGAGCGATCACCCCAAATTCATGAAGGAATCCTTACCTTATAGCCAATTACTTAGGGTGAAACGAATAGTAATAGAAAAAGAGAAACTTGACATTAGAATGAGGGAGATGTGCGATATATTCCATGATAGAGGCTACCCGAGAGCTATGGTACAGAGACATAGACAAAGGGTAGTTGAGCTGAAAAGGGGAGAGCTATTAAAGAGCAAAAAACAGCAAAAGGAGAACCAGAGAGTTCCATTTGTCTCAACCTAAACAGCATGTAGTGTACAAATAGCACACATCCTCAAAACAAATTGGCATGTTCTTGCACAAACATTTCCAGACATTGAGGCATTTCGTACCACTCCCCTCATGTCCTATAGAAGGCCACGTAATTTGGGAGATAGATTAATACATGCTGATACTAAACATCTAGCTATGCCCAAGGTTCAGAGAAAGGGATGTTTTCCCTGCCTGGGATGTTGTAATTGCAATGTCATAATGAAGGGGAGTTCCTTCACACATCCCAGGACAGGAAAAAGATACCAAATTAGGAATTATTACACCTGTAGATCAGAATTTGTGATCTATGCGCTGCAGTGTCCTTGTGGACTTTTTTATGTGGGAGAAACAACTCAGGAATTCAGAAACAAATTAAATCAGCACCGTTGCCAAATATGGAAACTACTTTCAGGACAAGGAGAGATTGAAGTTTTGTGGATTGAATTACTTGTACCGGAGCACTTTTTGAAACTCGGTCATAATATTTCACAATTACGCTTTCGTGTGATTGATGGAGTACCTCCCCAAAGGAGAGCAGGCGACCGGGAAAAATTATTAAAGAGGCTGGAGTTGAGGTGGATTTTTGAAATGCCAACACTTGAACCCAGGGGCCTCAATAGGGAATTCAAGATTGGCCCACTCTACTGAGCTGTGCGGACTCTGGTCCCCTCCTCACTGGTTTATGAATACTGTACCTCATCCATGGATTGGATGTATGTTTTTAATTAAGTTATGTACCCAACCTAATGGCTGTGATTTATTATTTTATGTTTATCTTTTATCTTTCACAGAAACTGCATGGTTTATGGGACCTGGGGACATGAACTAAGAAGAGACCGAGATATAGGAAATCTACACGGTAGCTATCTTGTTCATATCTAGCTAAAAAAGTATTTGAGTACCTCAGTTCGTTACATCTGTGTGACCCTTTGGTGAGGGCGACCATTTAGTCTGGGGACAATAGGGTTCCAACGGGGCCTAGGGTTAGTTAGGAACCAATTGTTCTTTGCAATGTGGATTCTGCAATTTATGCCTTGATTGAGCGATCGAGTTACAATACTTTAGCCTACAGACTATATGGCTTTTAATAAAAGGGCTGGTTTGAATGGGACGGCCTGGTTGGGGCTAGGGGGTTAGCCCGGGAACGGGTGACTCAACTACCCGACTAAACTGGTCAGCTGTGGTTGGAACAGAGAAGGGGAGTTCCTCCTATCAAATGGAGGATACGCCCACCTCGAACTGACAGTTGGGTGTCCATGGCGGGTACGTCTACCCCATACGTTATATGTGGGGTGATGCGCCATCCATTAGGACACTAGAGTGGTTCTGTGGGGGTGAGGAGGGTGATGACCCATACTGGATCGGGGGGTTTATGACCTATACCCGATCGGGATGGGGGACACGGCCCCTCCCCCCAATAAATTGGATATATGAGCCTATTAACCATGAAGCTGAATTAGGTACTCTACCCTTAAATCATGGCAATATAGCGGATTCCATATCTATGTTTGACAAAAAACTCTCTCTATAAAAAATATGTAAAGAATTTTTTTTTAGAAATAGGCCTCCCTTGGACCCTATGGATGATAGGCTTGGTTGCCCTTACGATATGGATGTCAGATTAATTTGATGTGGCTAGCTGAGGTATTTATAGAACAAAATATAATTAATGAGTGGTATTAGGGCTGTTTACTGTGTTGCCATGACGCCGACTGGAGATGCACAGTGCGGGAACGGGGAGCCTGACGTCAGATCCGACCGCTGCATGTGATGGGCGCGCATACACGTGGAGATGCGGGGTTGTTTGGCGTCCGGTCTCCATGGTGCCCACAGAGTGTGCCCCACGCAGGCGCAGCAAGTAAGCAGCGTATCCCATGATGATAGCGCGCATGCGCCTTAGACATAGAGGAACGCCAAGCGGAATACATGTTTTACCGCCGGACATATGCTAAATGGACGGTCAACTTGGTGAAATGTACCCCCGGTTCCCATCGAGCACTGCAGTAAGTGTTTATGTTTTTTGTATTATGAAAAATCACATTTGGAAAAAGGAGTCTAATAATCCTCATAGTTGGATAACACAGAGGGGTGTGATACACATCTTTTGAATATGTAATTGTTGATTACCATACGTAATTGGGTCATGTGACCTATCTAGGAAGGTATATGTATTTGGTTCTGTTCACATTGTTAGTTGCTTGAAAAAGACCACACAGGTCGAAACGTCACATTTTTGCTGGTGAATAAACCTTTGGAAATTCAAGGCTGGAGAGTGCTGCGGTCTTTACAAGTGCAGGTTTCCTTCAAGAACATAGCTGAGTAAACAAAGTAAGATGCAAGAAGGGAAACCGTTTTACTCACAAAATAACATTACTTCTCATCTTTCACAAAGATCCCCTACCGGAAAAAATAAACAAAAATGCATAATTTTTTTTTTTACTCAATGTAAAAAGTTAGGATTTGAATGCAGAATGCTCATCTCTTTCATTAAATGTAATGCAGTTTGTTTTTAGCCTCAAGACCTTGCAGTCAATGAAGGGAAAAAAAAATTGTACTAGCAAACCAAAAAGAAAAACAAAAGGTCAGTGAATCCATCTGCAGAGTAAAATGAAGGAATATGCAAAATGCAGCATACCAGCAACCTCAAATGTAAATGAACTTACAAATGAAAGATCAAAGCAGGAGGGAGCTCAGCACATACAAAACAAAGCTTGTTTCCACAATTACTAATTTTATTACGAGATTCTGCGTATCCTCCGTATCAAATCCAAATAAAAATAAAATTTACCTCAGAAAGTATACATTAGGAAAACTGATAATTTGCCAAGTTTGGCTTGCATATGACACAGAGACTGTATGGAGGGACAGGGACTCTCTTTGTACCGTGGAGCTATAGGCACTTTGTGCTGTACCATGGTCACTAGAAGAAATGCTTCTATGGTAAAATAGCTCTTGATAAAACATACCAAAATTTTTCCTTCTATGAATATGACCGTATCGAAAGATGGACCTCGGAGGTTTTGGATGACAGGTCCGCACAGAGTCATTAAAGTTATACTTACCTCGCCGATCTTGTTCCAGCGCTTCAAAGTCACCACGATCTCTTCTTCGAAGTCCTTCTCGATACACAGGAATGATTGCTTAGCCAATAAATTCATTATTTAATACTATACTTAATCTGCTTACTAAAAGCTTTTCAATATATGAGGATATTGATAAAAGGGTTATCCTGAATGTGAAAAGTTATCCCCTATCCACAGGATTAGTGGTGATCCTACTGCTGATCATCAGACTCCCTACCTCTTGGGACCCCCTTCGAATTGAACACTGTTGCTCCATTCATCTTTATGGGAGTTCCAAGAACAGCAGAGAACCATACTTGGTTTTCTCTGGAACTCCCGTAGACATGAATGGAGCAGTGCTGTGCATGCCGGACCTGCCCCTCTGTTCATTTCGGGGACCCCTAGTTGTACTGGGTCCCCATTCCCAGCAGTAGGACCCCTACTGATCTAATAGTTATCCCCTATCCTGTAAATATGGTATAACTTCTCACAACCAGGATGCCCCTTCAAATTTTATTTATATAGGATTGGAGTGTTTGTAACTGCACACGGACTAGAAGGAATTATCTTTCACTACAAAAAAAAACAATAAACAAGGGGATGTTTCTTGAAGACTGAATCCAGTTCCCCTCTGTAAGAAATTTCTGTTCTAGCAGACATGAACCATTCACGCCTTATGATCTATTCACTCATTGGTCTTTCCTTTTGTTTTAGGTTTATGATCTGGAGCAGTGTTCCTCAACTTCAGTCCTCAGGGCCCACCTGCTGTTCATGTTTTTAGGATTTCCTTAGTATTGAGCAGTTGATATAATAAGTGTCAATGCATCAGGACTTACCACAGCTACAGTATTCATTCTGTGGGATATTCTCAAATCGTGACCAGTAGGTGGGCCCTGAGGACTGGAGTTGAGAAACACTGTTCTGGAGTATTTCTTGGTGTATATTTCCAGAAGACTGCAACATATTCTAGTTTCGTGGCACATACTTCGAACAAATTTAATCTAAATAGCCGCCATGTTATACAACATTTTCTCTGCAGCAACAGCGTTAAAACAACTCTCATGTGCCATAGGGGGAAATGGCAGTTTTCGCTACTTCCTGAATCTAACTCTAGACCTCAGCAGGATCTTTCCTGTGATTAGAGAGCAAATGCTTGGGATGCCACCTACATCTGCCCACTAACTTTTTGTTTTATTTTTTCTTAGTGAGAAGCACAGTAATACAAATCTGTACCATACTTGCCAACTGTTGAGATTAGTCAAGGAAAAAATGCATGCTTTTCTTGGTGTGCAAAAGTTTTGGTCTTATATGCCATCGTTTTATATCCAGTAGTATGCACACAACCTACAACATTTGAATCACAAATAGTACATATGGTCCCATTTTTCACACCTCAAAAGGAATACAATATCACAGAACAGACCCCAGACCATACCCCTTATATACTGACCTTACAAAGTCCCTAAACTAATGCAACCCCAAACCAGATGTACAGATGCTCACCTCTTCCCATTTCTGCAGTCTTCTTTGCTTCCAATGCCATTGTGAAGACAGGACGAGGACAGGTAAATATATTTTTAAAAAGGGTTCTACAACCAAAAGATGTGTCGATTCCAGGAGATCTCCCATTTTCAGGAGATTTGCCAAGTATGTTTTATACAGAGCTCCAAATTACATTCTGACTGAAACAAATACATTATTTCCATGATGCAACATAATTTTCTGCAAAGGCTTAACCTTTGAGATGGTTTAAGTAAAGGAGGAACAGGAAAATGTGAAATTGTAATTTATAGCTGTCAGTGCCCATGCATCATTTCTAAACAGTCCTGTGAATATTAAGTGTGGAAGCTCTGGAGGGTCAAGGCCTGACTCAGCAGTGTTCTGCCAGCTCAGAGGAGAATGCTGAGCTTGGCCTTTGAAGGTAACGCAGACTTCAGCCAGAGGATCTTCAGATTGCAGATCTTGGCATCATTTCTGTCATACACTGTAGTGCTCTCAGGAGGAAATAATAGATTTTCTTTCAATACCTGACACTAAATATATAGGGGGTCATTTACGACCTGATATACGCCAGTTTTCTGGCATATATCTGTTGCAGATTGTGGCGCAAAGGTTATTTGGGTCGCAATCTGCAACTTTTCCCTGCTCACGCCAGGTCTAAAAAAAGGGGGTGTGGCGTGGGCAGGGAAGAGGACGGGCATGTCTCATTTATCATTTTCTACGCATGTTTTAGCTATGGAAAATGGTCTAAATATAAGGCAGCAAGGAAGCTGGCTTACATTTAGACCCTGGGTGTAGAGGCCGGCACCTCTACATAACTCAAGCACATCCACCCCCGAATCTTTACTGCTGAAAACAGGTTTTCAGACCTAAGCTCTGTATCATATTCTTTGTGCTTATTTTTTGTTATAGTTTTCAGTGGTTTGCTCTTAAAAACACTAATGCAGCACAATAAATTATAAAAGATAATTCTTAAAATGATCCTGTCCTGTTAAAGAGACCATCCAGCAGGTTGACTATGTCTCTACTGATGGTTCCTGACATCACCTACCTAAACGTGGCATTAAAAAATCACCTAAGAATCCACACTTCAGTACCCCACTAGTTCAGTTCCTCTACTAGTTCTAATGCATTATAGTAGCATTTCATGACTTTGCCAGCGTTTAAAATATCTGGGCCACATACTGTTAAATGATCAAGGCCAACTGGGCTCAGTCTCTGGCCTTATTCAATGACAGGATATAATACAATTTCATAAAGCTCTGTTAACTTGACCTAGTGATATAAGATATCTGCTAGTCTGGAATCTAGAATTTGATTAGGCAGCTTTGCCGAAGTACAACAAGAAATTCGATTCGTTACAAATTAATTAGACACAAATTGCTATAAATCAGGTATACCCAGGCCAATCTGCTTAAAAGCAGCATTTTCAAATCTGACATAAAATCGGATTTCAGACGGAATTGGAGCAAACAGATGTCAATACAATGACATCCGTCCTCCATCAAGCGTAGGTTAAATAAAGAAACATTTGTTTCCGTTTTGAAGAACAGGCAGGCGGATCCATCAGACGTAAGGTTGCAAACCAGCAAAACGCTGGTGTGAACCCGCTCTAAAGCCCAATCTCAGTGTGAAGGCTTGGAAACTACAGCTGCATAACGCAGTGTTTTTTTTAACTAACTTGGGGGCCCACTCCTAGTGTCTAATAAATTTCATAAAAAGCACTATAAAGTAGTGGCCTCACTCTGGGGGGGCGGCAGCAGCAGTGGCATACAGCACAAGATGGTGGTAGATCACAGTAGTTGCAGAATCCAACAACAGCAGAGTGCCCAATGGTATGCATATCCTTTTAAAAATGTAACATTCATATCAGTAGGCCAACAAACCCCATTGTAGGAATGACCGTAGAGGCAGCAGGCGGGTGGCAACATCAGAATGGTTACAGCAGCAGCACATTGACAGAAGTAACAGCCCATTTTGCACAATATTACAGTGTGCCAGCACACCTCAGTATGATCATTAGTGGCAGAATTATCTATTCTGTTGCATCAGGCACCGATGTCTGGAAATCCTGGTTGATACAAGCCAGATTTCACCTTTATGAAGGTAATTTCTCAACATTTTGGGAGGAAAGGCAAGTTCTATGGAGGCCTCCTGACTCTCCCTTGACAGCAGATGCTGGGAGAGAGAAGGGTGGAGTGGGTGTTCAGATGACCATTATCTCATGTGTACAGCCATTTTTAGGGATAAGTAGGAACACGAATTTGACACAGTTGCTCCTAAAACAATAAAAGTAGCAAATATGTTGTCATGTCTCTTGGATGCTTTTTTCAATAAATATCACTGGCCCTGTTTAAAGTAATGTACAATAGATTTAAGTGAATAAATGAAGGCATCCTTGACTGCAGAGAGGGGTAGCGGCGGCAAAGGGTTAAAGAAAAGAAGGCTAGCAGCCAGGTTAGGTGCTCAGGTCAAAAGGAGGCATTCCCCAGTAATCAATTCTTCCCTCCCCCTCAATCCTGGTTGGCTAAAGGAGTTGGTAGTGGCCATATGAATAAAAAGAGGTGCAGGACCTGAGGACGGCCTCTTTCTCTGGCACCCCATTAAAAGCTTATCAGGGCTGCTGCAGGTATGGCCGACGAAAGGGCACTTATCGCAGCTCACTTACAAAATGAAGGGCCGGCTTTTCTATCTCGCTGCTGGCAGGATTACAAGCCCCTTCATCATCCATGCCCACTCCCTCTGAAGTCTGACAGTATGCTGGGTGGCAGGTGGACTTCTCGTAACATCTGCCCACCCGCTCGCATCAGTCCCTCCCCCCCCCCCATACCTGTGCGTTCCTCCACTCGATGCAGGAGACGGGGGAGTGCTGGACCCAGTGCTGGACCCAGTGCAAGTCAAGCCTCATCACTTCATGTCCTCTAGCTCCACCCCCCATCCCCGCAACAGGCTCGCTGGTTCAGGAACCCTGTAGTCTCCTGACTGCGCCATACAGTGTGCCCCCCTCTCTTCCAAGCATGGGAAATTGCCCTAGTGCTTCCTTCTCTGCAGAGGAGGCTTCTGCCCCAGTTGATGCCCCTCTCCAGGGGCTGCTTAATGAACCCCCACCGGCCACCAATGTGACTATTCACTCACCCCCCCCCCACACACATAATGCCCCCATGGCTTCTCTGCCAATTCTTGCACCCCCCCGCCATCTATTACAGGGCAGGCTGCAGGGCACGCCGCTGACACTGACATGACACAAAGCCAGCCTCCTAGCACCTGCACCAGATCTTGCTCTCCCACTGACATCTCTGACCACCGACATAGGTGCAGGTCGGCATCTCACCGTCACCACTGTTCCCGCCATGTGTCTAGATCTTCCAGATGGAGCCGCATGTCTGCATTTTCGAGGTCGTCCAGGTGGCGGTCGCCCTCCTCATCGGAGATGAGCTCCTGTGGATCAAGTTACGGCAGGTCATGTTCACGTAGGAGGCGGAAGCCAAACCAGCCAGCACGGTTCCTGAGACGGATCCTGCTGTCGCTAAAAGGGACCCCTCTGCTACGTCTTCCACTGGTGAGTTTAATTTCACGAGGGCGTGGGGTGCTTCCTTAGTAGCGAAAAGGCTGATGCCCACCCTTAAGGCATTGTTAGTGCAGTTAGACCCTAGTTTCGCCTTGGTGGCGCCCCCCACCACTGCCTCTAAACCTGCTACATTGCTCAGAGCTAGTGACCATAAAGAATCCCTGTTTTGTGGACTCAGCTCCTTAGGTGCTCATCTAGACTAGGATACGAGAAATAAAATATGGGCGAACCAGTATGTAGACATATGGTCTTTAATAGAGATACTGGAACTCGATACGAATTTCTGGAAAAATTTGATTTGCGCCGAATCCGAATTTCCTCATGCTTCGTGGTAATGAATCACATTTTTTCTCAAAATGGCTGCTGTTTGTGTTAGGACATGGAGCAAAGAACTCTGGGAACAAGGGATCAACCACAATGCCACGCATGCAGCCAATCAGCAGCCAGCCAGCCCCTGTGATGTCACAGCCCTATAAATAGCCTCAGCCATTTTGGATTCTGCCATTTTCCAGTGTGCTTAGTGCAGGGAGAGATGTCAGCAGGCGCTAGGGACAGTGCTAGGAAAGACTTCATTGTGCTAAAAAAATTATTTACAAGTTCAGGGAAAGGATAGGGAGGCATTATCTACGCTATAAAAGGAGAACAGGGTGCAATAGGAGCAATTCTATTACACCTTGCTGCACTTATTGGGGATCCAAATTGCTTTTAGGCTGTTTGCACTATATGATACATCACTAATTCCAGCAAACCTTGCTTGTGATTGGAGTGCAAGTTCTGTGATACAGCCATTTACGTGGTGTATTAATAGGAAAGATACGTACGACCTATTAGCCATCCTGCGTTGATTTTACATTGTTTAACTAACTTAACCATTAGTTATAATAAAATAATATTTATATATAAAAATAATATATATATATATATATATACACTCACCTAAAGAATTATTAGGAACACCTGTTCTATTTCTCATTAATGCAATTATCTAGTCAACCAATCACATGGCAGTTTCTTCAATGCATTTAGGGGTGTGGTCCTGGTCAAGACAATCTCCTGAACTTCAAACTGAATGTCATAATGGGAAAGAAAGGTGATTTAAGCAATTTTGAGCGTGGCATGGTTGTTGGTGCCAGACGGGCCGGTCTGAGTATTTCACAATCTGCTCAGTTACTGGGATTTTCACGCACAACCATTTCTAGGGTTTACAAAGAATGATGTGAAAAGGGAAAAACATCCAGTATGCGGCAGTCCTGTGGGCAAAAATGCCTTGTGGATGCTAGAGGTCAGAGGAGAATGGGCCGACTGATTCAAGCTGATAGAAGAGCAACGTTGACTGAAATAACCACTCGTTACAACCGAGGTATGCAGCAAAGCATTTGTGAAGCCACAACACGCACAACCTTGAGGCGGATGGGCTACAACAACAGAAGACCCCACCGGGTACCACTCATCTCCACTACAAATAGGAAAAAGAGGCTACAATTTGCACGAGCTGACCAAAATTGGACTGTTGAAGACTGGAAAAATGTTGCCTGGTCTGATGAGTCTCGATTTCTGTTGAGACATTCAAATGGTAGAGTCCGAATTTGGCGTAAACAGAATGAGAACATGTATCCATCCTCTGATGGCTACTTCCATCAGGATAATGCACCATGTCACAAAGCTCGAATCATTTCAAATTGGTTTCTTGAACATGACAATGAGTTCACTGTACTAAAATGGCCCCCACAGTCACCAGATCTCAACCCAATAGAGCATCTTTGGGATGTGGTGGAACGGGAGGTTCGTGCCCTGGATGTGCATCCCTCAAATCTCCATCAACTGCAAGATGCTATCCTATCAATATGGGCCAACATTTCTAAAGAATGCTATCAGCACCTTGTTGAATCAATGCCACGTAGAATTAAGGCAGTTCTGAAGGCAAAAGGGGGTCCAACACCATATTAGTATGGTGTTCCTAATAATTCTTTAGGCGAGTGTATATGTCTTAATTGCCGTTCAGCGGTAAGGTAACATTGTACTACAGCCTTTTTTTGGGGGTATTATTTTAATTATAATTTAATTATTTTATCATACAGTATGTCAGACAGACAGATGACAGGCCCTTTAAAGGGAACGGGCAGTGGCCAAAATGTTTCTGTCGCAGGCAGCAGAAGAAGGGGGGGGGGAGGTGGCAGCAGGAGTCTCAGCGAGAGGCCTGAGCTCCCGGTGTCATCTAGCAGTCGTGTCTTGACCAGCAACCCAGCGGTGCTTGAATGGTTGACTCAGTCTTCGAGTTCGTCGCAAGTGACATCAGACACCCCCAGCCAAGAGTCGGTGGGTTCCTCTAACACGACGCTTAGTTGGCATGGCCCGGGAGCAGGCCCTGTGCCCCCATCTCTCCTGAACCTTCCTCTGTCATTTTCAGTTCCCTCAGCGCAAGAAGTATTATATGCCATCGAGTGCCAATGTTGGAGCCACGGCCCTGCGTCAACACATGCAGCATTACTATAAAGTGGCCTGGGAGAAGCGTGGCTCGATGAGGTGGTCTTAGTCTGCCACAGCAACCGCTGAATCACCTAGTGGCACGCACCCAATTTCATGCAGTCAAGGCTTCACCACCTCAGCTGAAGGGAGCTGTCTGTCCTTCCCATCATCTGCTGATCCTGATGTTCCTGCTCCTCCTACTCCTTATCAGTCATTCCGTCAGCAATCGATCACCGAAGCGATTGCCAAGAGACAACAGTATGCGTGCACTCATCCAACGGCCCCTCACTCATTCCAAGTGGTGGACTCTGCACCTTTCAGAGAACTGATGGCTTGTGCCAAGATAAGGTGGAAAGTCCCAAGCCGTCATTTCTTTGCCAAACAGGCAGTACCTTCCCTGCACACATATGTTGAACAGAAGGTGGGCCAGTCCTTGAGCCTGTCAGTGTCTGCCAAAGTGCACGGCGGCGCCTACGTGTGGAGCTGTAACTACGGTCAAGGACAATATATGTCCTTTACGGCCCACTGGGTAAATATGCGACACCAGCAACTTGGCAACGTGACGCCGCTTTCGCCTCCACGTTCTCACGCCGTTAGTCCTGCGACAGTGTCCGCCTCTGCATTCTCATCCTCCACCGTGTCCTCAGCCTCCACTGCAGGGACAATGCACAGTGCCCCACCAGCATACTATATGTGCAGGGCACGGCGGTGTCACGCTGTTCTGCACCTAGTTTCCCTGGGCGAACGAAGTCACACAGGGGAAGAACTGCTCCACGTCCTTCATCAAGATATCGAATCCTGACTTTCTCCTCGAAAACTCAAAATCGGAACCATGGTGACCGACAACGGGAAGAACATGGTGTCGGTGCTGTGTCAAGGAGGGCTGAGCCAAGCACCCTGCCTGGCGCAAGTGTTCAATCTGGTTGTCAAGCGGTTCCTGAAGTGTTCTGCCCATCTGAAAATGGCCAGGAAACTTTGCATGCACTTCAGCCACTCGTACACCGCAAAGCACACCCTCCTTGAGCTGCAGCAGCAGAACGGCATCTCCCAACATAGGCTGATATGCAACATTTCCACCCATTGGAATTCCACCCTCCATATGTTGGATCGACTATATGAACAGAGAAACGCCATAAATGATTTCTTGATGATACAGGCGGACAGAGGTACTCCCCTGTGTAACTTCGATGTTAGCCAGTGGCAGCTCATGCGTGACACCTGCCGTTTGCTCGGGACCTTTGAGGAGGCCACTTTATTTGTCAGTCGCCAGGACTGCTGGATAAACAATGTCATTCCACTGATTGCTGCAAAATCTGGCTGACCAGGGGACCGGAGACGTGGCGACTACATCTCACGGCCACATGCACTCACATTCCACTACCATGGCTGCTGGGGATGGGGCAGGAGCAGTACTAGCTCCATCAGCAGCAACTTAAAGAAGACCTTTCACTAGTTCAAAAACTAAAAACTAACTATATCAGTGGGCAGAGTGGCGCCCAGGGGTCCCCCTGCACTTACTAGTATGTCTGGGCGTCGCTCCGTTCGCCCAGTATAGGCTCCGGTGTGTGCAGCTCCCTCTGTTGTACGGGGCGGAGTTTTTGTATTAGGGTTGTCCCTTGCTGCAGCGCTGGCCAATCGTAGCGCACAGCTCATAGCCTGGGAATCGAGTTTGCTCTGGACAAGCTTTCCTTCCCGGCCAGCAGTGTGGCATTAGAGCGGGTGTTTAGTGCAACGGGGGCCATAGTTACCCCAAGGAGAACTCACCTGTCCACCCAAAATGTAGAGAAACTGACCTTTATGAAAGGATTTTCAAACACCAATGCCTGATGCATCAGACTAGATCATCCATGGTGCCACACCAACACTGACAAAAGAGACCTGTTTCTTCTGGCTACCTGCTTCAGCTACTATTCTGATGCTGCCACCCGCCTAATGCCACACCCGCTGCCAGGTGCTCCTACTGTCAGCCACCATCCTCAGCTGGTACTGGTATTGTCCCCCACCTACCCATAATGTCACTGGGTCACTCTGTGGTCTTTCCATGCTGCTGCCACCTCACCACTCTGTGGTCTCCTCATGCTGCTGCCACCTTAACACTATGTCTCTGGGCCACTCTGTGGTTTCCTCATGCTGCTGCCAGTTCACCATATGTGGTGTCCTCATGCTGCTGCCACCTCAAAACTATGTCTCTGGGCCACCCTGTGGTCTCCTCATGCTGCTGCCACATCACCACTCTGTGGTCTCCTCATGCTGCTGCCACATCACCACTATGTCACTGAGCCACTATGTGGTCTCTTCATGCTGCGGAAACTTCACCACTCTGTGGTCTCCTCATGCTACTGCCACATCACTACTATGTCCCTGGGCCACTCTGTGGTCTCCTCATACTGCTGCCTCTTCACCACTCTGTGGTCTCCTTATGCTGCTGCCACCTCACCACTATGTCACTGGGCCACTCTGTGGTCTCCTCATGCTGCTGCTACATCACTACTATGTCACTGGGCCACTCTATGGTCTCCTCGTTCTGCTGCCACATCTCCACTCTGTGGTCTCCTCATGCTGATTCCACATAACCACTTTGTGGTCTCCTTATGCTGCTGCCACATCACCACTCTGTGGTCTCCTCATGTGGCTACCACATCCCCACTATGTCACTGGCCCACTCTGTGGTCCCCTTTATACTGATTCCACATCACCACTCTGTGGTCTCCTCATGCTGCTGCCACATCACCACTCTGTGATCTCCTCATGCAGCTGCCACACCACCACTATGTCACTGGGCCATTTTGTAGTCTCCTCATGCTGCTGCCACCTCAACACTATGTCTCTGGGCCACTTTGTGGTCTCCTTATGCTGCTGCTACATCACTACTATGTCACTGGGCCACACTATGGTCTCCTCGTTCTGCTGCCACATCTCCACTCTGTGGTCTCCTCATGCTGATTCCACATAAACACTTTGTGGTCTCCTTATGCTGCTGCCACATCACCACTCTGTGGTCTCCTCATGTGGCTACCACATCCCCACTATGTCACTGGGCCACTCTGTAGTCTCATCATGCTGATTCCACATCACCACTCTGTGGTCTCCTCATGCTGCTGCCACATCACCACTCTGTGGTCTCCTCATGCAGCTGCCACACCACCACTATGTCACTGAGCCACTCCGTGGTCTCCTCATGCCACCACCTCAACACTATGTCTCTGAGCCACTCCGTGGTCTCCTCATGCTGCTGCCACTTCACCACTCTGTGGTCTTTTCATACTGCTGCCACCTCAACACTATGTCCCTGGGCCACTCTGTGGTCTCCTCATACTGCTGCCTCTTCACCACTCTGTGGTCTCCTTATGCTGCTGCCACCTCACCACTATGTCACTGGGCCACTCTGTGGTCTCCTCATGCTGCTGCTACATCACTACTATGTCACTGGGCCACTCTATGGTCTCCTCGTTCTGCTGCCACATCTCCACTCTGTGGTCTCCTCATGCTGATTCCACATAACCACTTTGTGGTCTCCTTATGCTGCTGCCACCTCAACACTATGTCTCTGGGCCACTCTGTGTTCTCCTCATGCTGCTGCCACACCACCGCTCTGTGGTCTCCTCATACTGCTGCCACTTCACCACTCTGTGTTCTCCTAATGCTGCTGCCACATCACTACTCTGTGGTCTCCTCATGCTTCCACCACATTAATACTATATCTCTGAACCACTCTGTGGTCTCCTCATGCTGCCAGTTCAGCACTCTGTGGTCTCCTCATGCTACTGCCAGTTCACCGCTCTGTGGTCTCTAGGGGTTAAAGAAACCACAGCACTCTCTTGTCTCTTTGTAGCCTTTATTCCATCAAATTCATGCAACATTTTGACCAGAGCGGTCTTTTTCAAGCAATTGACAATAGCTCATTACCAGGCTTAAATACCCTCCTTGTAGGAGGGGCTACCACACATGTCATAACAAATCACAACAATGTAAAATGATACAGGGTAAGGCATCCTTTCAAATCAACAAATCAGCACTTACATTAGAACACCGGTGGAATGCTGGTGGGATGTAGGGTCATCATATCCCAAAGTGTCACGCCAGTAAGTCAGCGTCTCCCTAACTCCTGTGCGCATGCGCGTCAATCAGTGCACTATCGTGCGCGCGCAAAAAGCTGTAGTATTGCGCAGGCGTGCCGGGACAGAATTCGCGCATGCGCATTCGTGCACGCGCCAAAAGCTTTAGTATATCGGCGTCTCTTGGTTGATAGTGCGCACATGTGCCTGGACGGAACTAGCGAATGCGCATATTCGTGCGCAGACGTGCCAGGACAGAGCTCGCGCAGGCACACCCGCTTGCTGCTAGTCCATGGTCCTATTGTGCAAGCGCTCCAAAAAGGGGCTCACGCAGGCACACAAGTACAGATCTGGCTAGTGCAATATTAAGCATATAGGTAGCTCGACTATGTCATAGAACGGAGATAAGTGGGCTCTACTTTTCAAGCAAATGGTAGAAGTGCAGAGGCTGCTAAGTCTGACTCACCCAGTCAGAAGAGTAGAAATTGAGAAATAAGGTCACACTCCAGACGCGCGAACCACGCCCCCCCGGCGTCCTAGGCAACACGAGGCAACACGCTGACGACTTCTCCAAACTGCGCTGGAGTACACAAACTCTCTCAGGAACAGCTGACCGTCATTGGAGGACCTGGTACAACAGCGCCGGTTGAAGGGTAAGTGATCTCTGTAGCCAGAGACAGTGCGGGACGCCGCACTCAGGCACAGCTACCTGTACTACATACAGTGGGGGAAATAATTATTTGACCCCTCACTGATTTTGTAAGTTTGTCCAATGACAAAGAAATGAAAAGTCTCAGAACAGTATCATTTCAATGGTAGGTTTATTGTAACAGTGGCAGATAGCACATCAAAAGGAAAATCGAAAAAATAACTTTAAATAAAAGATAGCAACTGATTTGCATTTCATTGAGTGAAATAAGTATTTGAACCACTACCAACCATTAAGAGTTCTGGCTCCCACAGAGTGGTTAGACACTTCTACTCAATTAGTCACCCTCATTAAGGACACCTGTCTTAACTAGTCACCTGTATAAAAGACACCTGTCCACAGAATCAATCAATCAAGCAGACTCCAAACTCTCCAACATGGGAAAGACCAAAGAGCTGTCCAAGGATGTCAGAGACAAAATTGTAGACCTGCACAAGGCTGGAATGGGCTACAAAACCATTAGCAAGAAGCTGGGAGAGAAGGTGACAACTGTTGGTGCGATTGTTCGAAAATGGAAGGAGCACAAAATGACCATCAATCGACCTCGCTCTGGGGCTCCACGCAAGATCTCACCTCGTGGGGTGTCAATGGTTCTGAGAAAGGTGAAAAAGCATCCTAGAACTACACGGGAGGAGTTAGTTAATGACCTCAAATTATCAGGGACCACAGTCACCAAGAAAACCATTGGAAACACATTACACCGCAATGGATTAAAATCCTGCAGGGCTCGCAAGGTCCCCCTGCTCAGGAAGGCACATGTGCAGGCCCGTCTGAAGTTTGCCAATGAACACCTGAATGATTCAGAGAGTGACTGGGAGAAGGTGCTGTGGTCTGATGAGACCAAAATAGAGCTCTTTGGCATTAACTCAACTCGCGGTGTTTGGAGGAAGAAAAATGCTGCCTATGACCCCCAAAACACCGTCCCCACCGTCAAGCATGGGGGTAGAAACATTTTGCTTTGGGGGTGTTTTTCTGCTAAGGGCACAGGACAACTTATTCGCATAAACGGGAAAATGGACGGAGCCATGTATCGTGAAATCCTGAGCGACAACCTCCTTCCCTCTGCCAGGAAACTGAAAATGGGTCGTGGATGGGTGTTCCAGCACGACAATGACCCAAAACATACAGCAAAGGCAACAAAGGAGTGGCTCAAGAAGACGCACATTAAGGTCATGGAGTGGCCTAGTCAGTCTCCGGACCTTAATCCAATCGAAAACCTATGGAGGGAGCTCAAGCTCAGAGTTGCACAGAGACAGCCTCGAAACCTTAGGGATTTAGAGATGATCTGCAAAGAGGAGTGGACCAACATTCCTCCTAAAATGTGCGCAAACTTGGTCATCAATTACAAGAAACGTTTGACCTCTGTGCTTGCAAACAAGGGTTTTTCCACCAAGTATTAAGTATTTTTTTGTTAGAGGGTTCAAATACTTATTTCACTCAATGAAATGCAAATCAGTTGCTATCTTTTATTTAAAGTTATTTTTTCGATTTTCCTTTTGATGTGCTATCTGCCACTGTTACAATAAACCTACCATTGAAATGATACTGTTCTGAGACTTTTCATTTCTTTGTCATTGGACAAACTTACAAAATCAGTGAGGGGTCAAATAATTATTTCCCCCACTGTATATATTGTTACATATACCTCGAAGTCTTGATTTAAAGAAGATCATCCCTAATTCAATACAAGATCATCAATGTATATCTTCATTGATTTATGAAAGACTATTCCACAAATAGAAACATCATTATAAAAGGCGCATTTTTCATCTCCTATCCAGTGGCGATTATCCATTTTTATTATTTCTTTACATTTTACCATTTTTACCATAAAGGACATTTTCATAGACTCTTATCCTGAACCATTTATCCTATGAATTTTACTGCTAGCACTCATTCATATTTTAATATAATTTTTTTTTATTAAAAAACACCCTACAACTACAACAATATTCTAACATTATAAATAAACTAAAATAGATTGACCCATATAAGAGTGTGCCTGCTTATCCTTTTATTTCTCTATGTCATAGAACGGACTATAAGTAGGAAAAAATACAGTGTTTTATATACACTGCTCAAAACACATCCTAGATCTGAATTAATTAAATATTCTTCTGAAATACTTTGTTCTTTACATAGTTGAATGTGCTGACAACAAAATCACACAAAAAAAAAAAAATGGAAATCAAATTTTTCAACCCATGGAGGTCTGGATTTGGAGTCACACAAAATTAAAGTGGAAAAACACACTACAGGCTGATCCAACTTTGATGTAATGTCCTTAAAACAAGTCAAAATGAGGCTCAGTAGTGTGTGTGGCCTCCACGTGCCTGTATGACCTCCCTACAACGCCTGTGCATGCTCCTGATGAGGTGGCGGACGGTCTCCTGAGGGATCTCCTCCCAGACCTGGACTAAAGCATCTGCCAACTCCTGGACAGTCTGTGGTGCAACGTGACATTGGTGGATAGAGCGAGACATGATGTCCCAGATGTGCTCAATTGGATTCAGGTCTGAGGAACGGGTGGGCCAGTCCTCAGCATCAATGCTTTCGTCTTGCAGGAACTGCTGACACACTCCAGCCACATGAGGTCTAGCATTGTCTTGCATTAGGAGGAACCCAGGGCCAACCGCACCAGCATATGGTCTCACAAGGGGTCTGAGGATCTCATCTCGGTACCTAATGGCAGTCAGGCTACCTCTGGCGAGCACATGGAGGGCTGTGCGGCCCTCCAAAGAAATGCCACCCCACACCATTACTGCATTACTGACCCAATGCCAAACCGGTCATGCTGGAGGATGTTGCAGGCAGCAGAACGTTCTCCATGGCGTCTCAAGACTCTGTCACGTCTGTCACATGTGCTCAGTGTGAACCTGCTTTCATCTGTGAAGAGCACAGGGCGCCAGTGGCGAATTTGCCAATCTTGGTGTTCTCTGGCAAATGCCAAACATCCTGCACGGTGTTGGGCTGTAAGCACAACCCCCACCTGTGGACGTCGGGCCCTCATATAACCCTCATGGAGTCTGTTTCTGACCGTTTGAGCAGACACATGCACATTTGTGGCCTGCTGGAGGTCATTTTGCAGGGCTCTGGCAGTGCTCCTCCTGTTCCTCCTTGCACAAAGGCGGAGGTAGCGGTCCTGCTGCTGGGTTGTTGCCCTCCTACGGCCTCCTCCACGTCTCCTGATGTACTGGCCTGTCTCCTGGTAGCGCCTCCATGCTCTGGACACTACGCTGACAGACAGAGCAAACCTTCTTGCCACAGCTCGCATTGATGTGCCATCCTGGATAAGCTGCACTACCTGAGCCACTTGTGTGGGTTGTAGACTCCGTCTCATGCTACCACTGGAGTGAAAGCACCGCCAGCATTCAAAAGTGACCAAAACATCAGCCAGGAAGCATAGGAACTGAGAAGTGGTCTGTGGTCACCACCTGCAGAACCACTCCTTTATTGGGGGTGTCTTGCTAATTGCCTATAATTTCCACCTGTTGTCTATCCCATTTGCACAACAGCATGTGAAATTGATTGTCACTCAGTGTTGCTTCCTAAGTGGACAGTTTGATTTCACAGAAGTGTGATTGACTTGGAGTTACATTGTGTTGTTTAAGTGTTCCCTTTATTTTTTTGAGCAGTGTATAATATATAATTGGGGGCGTTACCAAATAGACAATGGTCTGTCTCTACACACTTAGTTAGCTTGTCAAATAACAGAGGTAAACGTCAACAAAGTGGTAATTTTAATTTCACATTAGTGCATCCCTCATCGACAGTCCCACTAGTTATATGGAGAAAACTCTGGTGATTGTGTATGTGCGTCTCACTTAAGCAGAGAGCTAGGCTGTCAAACAGACAGAGGCAGAACCACACTACAAAGTGTGCGACTACCTTCCAGTCCAGAACCATTCAACGCTTATGGTCACAATAGGACAGGGGCACCCCGGGGAACGGGGGGATATCCCTTTGTTCCACGCGACCACCATTGCACATGTTAAATGTCTTCTCCATCCAACCGGTAGGAGGAGGCAATTTACGATGTACATCTGACCTCTTCCAAAAAAAGAGGGGGTGTGGGGAGACCCATCCCTGGGTCCCCCACTCCCTCAAGGGGTTACCATTCACACCAGCCATAAGACCTAGCTGTAGTGAAATCGCACAATGATAAAAAATAAAATAATTAATGGACAATAAGGTAAATAGACTGTCTCGGGGGATTGGTGTGTATATACAGTACAGACCAAAAGTTTGGACACACCTCATTCAAAGAGTTTTCTTTATTTTCATGACTATGAAGGCATCAAAACTATGAATTAACACATGTGGAATTATATACATAACAAACAAGTGTGAAACAACTGAAAATATGTCATATTCTAGGTTCTTCAAATTAGCCACCTTTTGCTTTGATTACTGCTTTGCATACTCTTGGCATTCTCTTGATGAGCTTCAAGAGGTAGTCCCCTGAAATGGTCTTCCAACAGTCTTGAAGGAGTTCCCAGAGATGCTTAGCACTTGTTGGCCCTTTTGCCTTCACTCTGCGGTCCAGCTCACCCCAAACCATCTCGATTGGGTTCAGGTCCGGTGACTGTGGAGGCCAGGTCATCTGGCGCAGCACCCCATCACTCTCCTTCATAGTCAAATAGCCCTTACTTTCAAATTTTCCCAATTTTTCGGCTGACTGACTGACCTTCATTTCTTAAAGTAATGATGGCCACTCGTTTTTCTTTACTTAGCTGCTTTTTCTTTTTTTTAATATCTCTTTATTAAGTTTTGTGAGTCTCCATACAATATCATACAATTTGGAAGCATTACATTCTCTTCCATTTAGCATTGCGATACATAAATCAGAGCAAAATAAAGTACAGTTCAAATAATACATTTGGAGTCTCATTTTTCTTTTTTTTTTCACCCCCCCACCCCCCTTAAATCACCCTTACCCATAAACTGACATACCTCCCGGTTCCCTCCCCCCTCCCCACCTCCAATTGATACGATTTGTTGCCCTAAGCAGATTCCAGTAGAGTCATAATCACAATAAAGGTGCCTCAGCATATACAAGTGGTGAAAGAAAAAAAAGAAAAGAAAATGACCTTCGCCTTTAGGGATTACAGAAAAACTGAATTGTTCTCCCCTCTTCTAAAAGTATTTGCGTCTGATTGGTGTACCAATCCCTGAGTGAATCTGAGAATAACAACTGAATATTATCTGGATACTTTTAATAGTCCCAGATCCCCCCTCAGGTCCTCTTTTAGATACCAAGCTGTTAGCCTGAATGGGCTCATTATTTTCATGTATTCTGTGCATGGAATATACGTCAAGACAAATAGTTTCCATGTTTGAAAAAGTCGCTGTCCTAGCACCTCTTTACATTTTAGCGCTTCTAACCATTCCAAATGAAAAAGGTTACGCATTTGTGTTACCACCATTTCCATAGAAGGGACCTCTATTGATAACCATAGTCGAAGCAGACATTTTTTTGCAACCATAATTAGTTTATGGCCTACTAATGGTATTTTAGCAAGATCACCTTCCTTCTCCTCTGACCCTTGTTTATCTGTATGTTTAGCAGCATCACAGTACCTCATCCTGCTAATCTTACTTAACATCTGGCTGATCTCTTCCCAGTACCTACTCAGTTTCGAGCATAACCATAAACCATGATACAGATCTGACTTGGGGGTATCACATTTGGGGCATGCTGTTATTCTCCCTGGACTGGCTAGGGAACTAGGTAAGTCGAATCCGTATATAGCGTGATGCAAAATTTTCAAGTGAGTTTCCCTCCATGTTTCATTTATTATGGCCTTACGCATAGCTGTGATTCCTGACCAAACTGTTTCGTGAATCTCCGCCACCTCCAGCTTTTGGCCCCATTTTTTGAATATCCCCTTAGGGTCTTTAACTCTCCACCTATCTCTCAGCGCCTGGTGTAACATAGACAGTGATCTCTTTGTCTTGATGCTTAGGAACCAGTCAAAATCATTGGGTTTCCACTCCTTTGACAACTAGCTAACCTCCTACAATAGTTTCTAACTTGAGTGTATTGCATAAATAAGGAGCTTCCCAGAGCCAATTTCTTTTTTAATTCTTGCAAAGTCGCCCACCTCCCTTCAGTCTCATGAAACAAGTCTCCTATTTTATTTATCCCTTTGAGGGCCCATTCTTTAAAAAATGCATTGTCCCTGCCTGGTACAAAAGAGGGATTCCCCCTTAAGGGGAGGTGTTTAGAAATCTGGTATGGGAGATGAAAGTGAGTTCTAAGAGTTTTCCAGACTACCGTCGTGTCCCTTACTACTAGAGAAGTTTTGATGCTCACAGGTAAAATGGGTCTTTTAGCATGAAGCAAAACAACCAGATCCCAGGGACGTACTAACTCCCGCTCTAAGGCTAGGTTTGAGTAATGAGATGTCCCGTTGATCCAATCCAGGATGTGTCTTCTTATGCACGTCAGGTTGTAGCCTCTAATGTCTGAAAAGTTCAGACCTCCCTCCTCCTTTCTAAGTTTTAGTTTGTCAAGTGAAATTCTGGGTCTTTTGCCTTGCCAGATGAACCGTATGAACCTGCTTTCCAGCAATTGAACGTCTGCATGACGAAGAAGAAGTGGAATGGTCTGTAGTGGATAGAGAAGTTTGGACATACTCATCATTCTGATAAGATGACATCTACCTACCAGGTTTAATGGTAGCCCCTGCCATCTATCTAACTCTTGCACAATCTTGGCAATGAGAGGTGGAAAGTTCAGGGTATATAATGAGTGCGGGTCGTTGTCAATTTTTATGCCCAAGTACTTGATGCTCCCTTGTGCCTTTGCTATGTTCAAGTGCTTAGGCAACTGATATTTCCCTGTATCTTTCTGGGATAGGGCCAACATCTCGCACTTTGACGCATTCAATCTATACCCTGAATAGGATCCGAAGTTATTCAGTGCATGAAAAATCTGCTCCACATGTTTTTTAGGATTAGCTATAAATAACATTATATCGTCTGTGAACAGCACGATCTTTAGTTGCCTAGTGCCAATCCCTATCCCTTCATATAGATCAGAGTGGCATAAAAACCTAGCTAATGGCTCTATAGAAAGATTAAACAAAAGGGGTGAAAGGGGGCACCCCTGGCGTGTCCCCTTTTGGAGTTGGAAAGGTTTGAATAGAAACCCCGTAGTGTATATCCGTGCCCTAGGGAACGTGTACAATTGTGAAAGGAAAACCCTAAAAGTCCCAGTGAATCCCATCCTATCCAATACTGCCTCCAGCCATGCCCATCTCACATTATCAAAGGCTTTCTCAGCATCCAAGGTGAGCATGGCTGGAGCCTCTCCAGGCCGTGGTTGGTGGCGAACCCTATCCAGCACCGTTAATACAGTACGGATATTGGTTACCGCTGAACGGCCCTGCACAAACCCCACCTGTTCTTTACCGATGAGTGATGGTAAGATATTTGGCGCCATGGATCCACCAAGGCCGCCCCCTCCATCAGCCTACCTAGTGCTCTGTCATGTTTGCTTGAACCTCCTTTTGTGGGGTTACCTCGTTGCCTATCTTCCACATCTTTCACCACAGAATTGAAATCTCCCCCCACTATTTTATTCATGCAAGGGTCAGACAAAAGTTTAGTTTCTAGGTCTTTGAAAAAACTCTCGTTATTTTTGTTGGGACCATATGCATTATAGATACTATAGTGAGTATCTTGAACTACAATCTGGATTTGGATCAACCGTCCCCCTCCATCAGATGATGTTCCCAGGACCTGGCAGTTTAAATTTTTGTTAATTAGGATCAGTACCCCAGCCTTCTTAGCAATCGAAGCCGACCCGTATACCTTTCCTACCCACAATTTATTCATTCTTGCAAAATCGCCTTCTGCAAGGTGCGTTTCCTGAAGAAGCACTATATCCGGATTGGCCCTCTTCAAATGTCGCAGCACCATCCACCTCTTGTGAGGCGACCTTAGGCCCTTCACATTCCATGATATGACCTTCATTTACCTGCTTTCCTAAGTGTAGTACTGTGTAACTTGGAAAAGCTTTATATCTGTTTCACCCACTTGGGTGGAGTACGTCTCTCTGGAAAATAGGACAACAAATCCCCAGCAATTGTGATGAAAACCTCCCTCCCCCCACAAAATAAAAAAACCTTAGAACGTGTACCTTTAACAACAACAGGTAATAAACCCCTACTTCTCAACACTATTTCCTTTTGTTATTGGGGCTTCCTTTTTTCTAAGCTGCCAGGACCCTCCCACCCCTCACCTCCTATATCCTGCCCTGCTATTGCATCATAGTACGTCACCCTCTGGGTGGAACTAGCGGCATATTTAGCATTTTAAAATGCCTAGAACCAGAACAAGTTAAACATATTTGCACCAGTAATGATAACTTCGCCCTTGTCCACACTGCTTATCATATTAACCTCACTTGCTTATGAGAGAACATTGCAATGCATTAAACCATAACAGACAAAATTTGAGTCCTTAACTGACGCGGGACATACGACCCCTTCCGTAAGGCTGCTCTCTGCCTCTGCGATCCCATTCCCTCTGAGGAAGATGATTCCCATTCGGGCTGCTTGATCTTTCCCACTGCTTGGATTTAATACTGTCCCGATCAGCTAAGTCCCGTGTATCTTCAGCGGTCAATGAATCCTGCAGCGACTCAGACGCTGCGGAGGGGTCACTGAAAATGGCGGTTGATCCATCTAGCATGGCTACTCTCAATGTGGCCGGGTATTGTAGCTGGAACTTAATTTGTCGGCGAAACAAAGCTGAGCATAGGCCTCTAAACTCCCTCCTTTGTTTTGCTACCTGAGCAAAATAGTCCGCAAATAGCAGTATGACTTGTCCTCTAATCTTCAAGGGACCTCTTCTGGTTCTGTAGGCTCTGAGAATCGCCTCCTTGTCGCAATAATCCAGGTATCGCATAATGACTGGACGGGGTCTCTGCAATGAGTTGTTACCTTCACGGTTAGGTGAGCTATGTGGGTCTGGCGGTGGTCCGACCCGATGTGCCCGCTCCACTTTGTGCTTTCCATCCAGCCCCAGGGCCCGCGGTAAATCAATTTCACAAATCTCTTTAAGGGCCTGTGCTTTGACCACCTCGGGTAGGCCTAGAAGTCTCAAATTATTCCGCCTGGACCGGTTCTCTAAATCCTCAAGACGGTCTCTCAGGATGATGTTATGTTTCTGTAACTCCTGGATGGCCAGGTTTGATTTTGAGTTCTCATCTTCTAAAGAGGTACACCGCTGCTCTAGGTCCACCAGACACGTGTCATGCTGCGCCACAGTCTCATGCAGCTGCTGTAGGGACATCGCCAGTGTTTTGGACAGTGTCTCCTTGATGTCTGGAGCCAGGTGTCTGGCTACTTCTATGGCCAAGCTATCTTTACAAGATAGAGAGAGGTTGGATTCCCCAATTTCTCTGGAGGAACTTCAAGCGACCCTTCCATCCCTAAAATATAATTCATCTCCAGGCCCAGATGGATTACCTTTTGAATTGTATAGGTACCATGCCAAATCACTCCTGCCGAAATTACTTCTAGTACTGAATGAATCCTGTGCATATGGCTCTCTACCTCCATCATTTAGGGAGGCTGTTATTACCCTGGTTTTAAAAAAGGAGAAGGATCCATGTGATATGGGGTCATATAGACCTATATCGATCTTAAATACGGACTATAAGATTTTTGCAAAAATTTTGGCTAATCGCCTGTAGAAGGTTATAGCCTCTCTGGTACATCCCAATCAGACGGGGTTTATCCCGGGCCGCCAAATCCAGATGAGCCTTTATCGGGTCTATCTGAATTTATCTCTTGGGGGTAGTATAGACCACTCCATCCTGTCCCTGGACGCCGCTAAAGCGTTTGACAGGATGGAGTGGCCGTTTCTGTGGGCCACGATGTCTCACTTTGGTCTCGGGAATATATTTTTGGAAATGACCCAAATGTTATACGAACAGCCGGTTGCACGTATCAATATTAATGGGGTTGGTTCTCCAACTGTTATGATGCGGAGGGGGATGAGGCAGGGTTGTCCCCTGTCTCCTCTCCTCTTCGCCCTTTTTATTGAACCTTTGGCTTGTCGGATTCGATCAGATAATTGTATAGAAGGCTTTGGGGTGGAGGGAGTGAATGACAAAATAAGTCTTTATGCTGATGATGTGATTCTGTTTTTGGACCGGGGTTGGAAGGTTCTCCCATATGTGATGGAGGTAATAGAGCACTATGGTAAATTGTCAGGCTATATGATCAACTGGTCAAAGTCATCGCTTCTCCCACTGAACCGGAAAGCTGTAGATGAGGGGAAGCGAGTACGGGTATTGATCCCCAATGACACTTTGGATTATCTGGGGGTTAAGATAGGGCTCCCCATAAACAGATTTTACGAGCTTAATTTGGCCCCGGTTCTGAATAAAGTCAAGACTAAAATAAACACCTGGCGGAAATTGATACTGGCACAGACAGATCGAATAGCACTGATCAAGATGATTATATTGCCTATAGTCTTATTCCAGATATGTGCTTGCCCCATTTGGATCGATGACATCTTTTTTCATAGACTAGAGTCCCTGATTAACGATTTAATTTGGGGAAGGAAGAGGGTGCGGATGAAGCAAAGATACTTATGGTTGTCAGAGGTGGATGGTGGGCTGTCACTCCCTTTTTTTCAAGGGTATTTTTTATGTTCACAGATTCAGCATTGTTGTCACTGGAAAGGGAACTTACTGTCACCCTATTTGAGTAGAGTAATGGATAAACCAATAGAGAATGTTTTTTCATGTTTAGAGACGGGATATATGGCAATAAGGAAGTCCTTACTGATCCCTTACTCACTACAGAGGGTGTGGAACAAGCTGAAGGAGATTCTCAAAGTCTCGGATCCGTTTGCCTTCACCCCCCTGTGGGAGAATAGGGGGCTAGAGGAATTCTTTAAAATTACAGACTTTGGTTACTGGTCACGTAAGGGCATTAATAGGGTCTCTCACCTTTTTTATTTGGGCCATTTTAAGTCTTTTTCAGAATTTGGTTTTATAGATAGTTCACCATTAGACTTATTTATGTATACACGACTAAAACACATATTTGAAGCCGCTAGGAATAGGGGCCGTATTCACCCACAAGAGAATATATTTTTTGACTACTGTGACGCCCAGAAGTATGGAAAAGTGAAGTTATCTAGATTTTATGCTAAACTTCGAACAGCATTGGCAACTGTTACACCTTTTAAAAGCCCAAGTAAGTGGGAGCAAGAGTTGAATTGTTCTCCACTGTAATGGCCCACCCTTTATAGGAATGTGAGAAAGGTGACAGTTTCCAGTGCTCATAGACTAATCCAGTTTAAGATCCTTCATCGACTGTACTATACCCCTAAAATTCAAGGAAAATTTCCCCAAAATAGAGACCGGGAGTGTTGCTGCCCGAAATGTGGTTATGTTAACGCGGACTATGTCCATTTGATTTGGAGTTGCAGCAAAATGAAAAAATATTGGGATGAGGTTTTCTGTACTTTACAAAAGGATTCTTTGACGAACCATAATCCGGGGATCACGACAGTGATTTTGGGATATGAATCACCTGAAATTGAAGTCTCACGACAGGCTAGACAGCTCTGGATGAGGGGATTGATGGTGGCTAGGGCTATATTGGTTAAGTATTGGGGCTCTGTCTCCCCTCCCTCGAGTAGGGAATGGGGTTTGTCCCTTCAACAAATTAGAACTTTTGAGGATATTGAAAGGAAGCGGAGAGGTACACGCATAACTACGTAGCGACATGTAATGACATTTAAATTTTAATACGGCAAGGTCGACAGCCAATGGGGAGGGTGGGGTGGGATATATATATATTCTGTTTTTCTACCATTTTTGATGTGAACTTAAGTTGACGTTCATAATTCGTTTATAATGATGTTTGTAATTGATATACTATTTCATGCCAATGTGTTGAATACCGATTTGTGTACCAATATCTTGATTTCGAAAAAAAAAAAAAAAAAAACTCACTTGCTTATGAGAGAACATTGCAATGCATTAAACCATAACAGACAAAATTTGAGTCCTTAACTGACGCGGGACATACGACCCCTTCCGTAAGGCTGCTCTCTGCCTCTGCGATCCCATTCCCTCTGAGGAAGATGATTCCCATTCGGGCTGCTTGATCTTTCCCACTGCTTGGATTTAATACTGTCCCGGTCAGCTAAGTCCCGTGTATCTTCAGCGGTCAATAAATCCTGCAGCGACTCAGACGCTGCGGAGGGGTCACTGAAAATGGCGGTTGATCCATCTAGCATGGCTACTCTCAATGTGGCCGGGTATTGTAGCTGGAACTTAATTTGTCGGCGAAACAAAGCTGAGCATAGGCCTCTAAACTCCCTCCTTTGTTTTGCTACCTGAGCAAAATAGTCCGCAAATAGCAGTATGACTTGTCCTCTAATCTTCAAGGGACCTCTTCTGGTTCTGTAGGCTCTGAGAATCGCCTCCTTGTCGCAATAATCCAGGTATCGCATAATGACTGGACGGGGTCTCTGCAATGAGTTGTTACCTTCACGGTTAGGTGAGCTATGTGGGTCTGGCGGTGGTCCGACCCGATGTGCCCGCTCCACTTTGTGCTTTCCATCCAGCCCCAGGGCCCGCGGTAAATCAATTTCACAAATCTCTTTAAGGGCCTGTGCTTTGACCACCTCGGGTAGGCCTAGAAGTCTCAAATTATTCCGCCTGGACCGGTTCTCTAAATCCTCAAGACGGTCTCTCAGGATGATGTTATGTTTCTGTAACTCCTGGATGGCCAGGTTTGATTTTGAGTTCTCATCTTCTAAAGAGGTACACCGCTGCTCTAGGTCCACCAGACACGTGTCATGCTGCGCCACAGTCTCATGCAGCTGCTGTAGGGACATCGCCAGTGTTTTGGACAGTGTCTCCTTGATGTCTGGAGCCAGGTGTCTGGCTACTTCTATGGCCAGCGATTTATAATTTATTTTGGCCATGTCCGATGGTTCTTCAGGCTGTGAGCTTGTCAGGGCCTCTATTACGCTTTCCACAGCACTCGAGGGGGACCCAGGCTCCGAGCCCTCCATCTTGTCTGGCATGCTGGCGTCGGTTAGTGTAGCGCCGCTCCGTACCTGCTTTCTGCCACTCCGGAGCAGATATCTGTCCATGGGCCTCGTGCCAGGACGTTCTGGGGAGGTCAGGGTCACTGTCCCGTCCCTTGCTATGTCGGTATGCAGCGTCCGGAGCTCGTTATAGGTGAGGGATGGTCGGAGCACACTTACTCCGCGTCCTCCATCTCAGCGCCGGAACCGGAAGTCTACTTAGCTGCTTTTTTCTTGCCATAATACAAATTCTAGCAGTCTATTCAGTAGGACTATCAGCTGTGTATCCACCTGACTTCTCCTCAACGCAACTGATGGTTCCAACCCCATTTATAAGGCAAGAAATCCCACTTATTAAACATGACAGGGCACACCTGTGAAGTGAAAACCATTTCAGGGGACTACCTCTTGAAGCTCATCAAGAGAATGCCAAGAGTGTGCAAAGCAGTAATCAAAGCAAAAGGTGGCTACTTTGAAGAACCTAGAATATGACATATTTTCAGTTGTTTCACACTTGTTTGTTATGTATATAATTCCACATGTGTTAATTCATAGTTTTGATGCCTTCAGTGTGAATCTACAATTTTCATAGTCATGAAAATAAAGAAAACTCTTTGAATGAGAAGGTGTGTCCAAACTTTTGGTCTGTACTGTACTTGTTGATACCTATGTTGTGTATAGACACAAAACAAGATTACCCAGTTAGTAATAGTTCTAATAGCACTCAGCTTATTGTCATTATAGTCCAATTGTATGGTCATGTTATAGCTACCAAAGTCCAACCAGTCGATTGTAAGGGAGAATTCTGTCACTGTGACCCTGCCTTTTTAATTGTAATATCTTTTCTTGTACATAGACTGCGTAGGATTTTGCGTTCCTCCTGTGTCATGTTATTACTGACCTCCTGTTGTTTGTTCTGTTGTTTAATGTGTTCAATCCCTTTCCTAACCAGGTCTATGTATGTGTCTATCGCATGATTAAATACTGGGGGTTGGAACTCACTGTGTAAATAAAGGCCCATATCTTTTAATCTGATCATATTAGGAGCTCTGGATGGATTCGTTACCGGTGAATCTGAGTTATCACTATTTTCAAAAAACACCCGTAACTTGAATTTTTGCAAGTCTATTTCACAATCAAACCAGTCAGTATCAGTGGTTGGACAGAAAGAAAGTCCCTTTTCTAAAATAGAGAGTTCAGTAGGGGTTAAAACACTGGATGAAATATTTACCACTAGATTTTTCTTCTCCATTGCCAAGTCCGTTGATTCTATTTCTCCTGATGATTCAGGAGTGTTTTCAAGTCCAGTGGTGGTTTCCTGGAACGTGTTTTGTCTTTTCCGTTTCCTGTGGTGCCTTCGTCCCCCTCTCCTGGTGGGTCTTTTCTTTCCTGTATTTTCCTTGTTCCTAAAAAATTTCCCTCTCCACTGGTTTCACCTGACGTTTCCGACTCCGTATTGTGAAAGCCCCTGTTCCTCTGCTTAGGTGGTTTTCCCCGTCTTTGTTGTCTTCTCCTCTGTGGTCTTTCATTTTGGTAGGGCCCATAGATGTCGCCTTTTAAGTAGTCGTCCTGGTCACAGAACCATTTCTGTCTTTTAGAATTCTCCAGTCTGTATCCCTGTAGGTCTTTCTCTGTTTGTTCCTTTATTTCGCTGTATTCTTGAGTCGTCATGAGGGTCTTGAGTTGAGATTCTAATCCTTCTATAGTTTTTTTTACACTCGAACAGTTCTTTTTGGAGATATTCCATGTTAAGTAACATCAAGTCCATTAAGTATCTGTTTGAGATCTGTGCAAACTTCATACAGAATTCACTGTTTTTAGGTAGTAGAATAGGCCTCAGATGATACCTAAGGCCCCGCAGTATTCTCTCCGCTTTATAGTATTCTCTCAGAGTGAATATATGCAGTTCATAATTAATGTATTGCTTCATCTCATTCTCCCACTTCTTTCTAATCAAATCCTTTGCCGGTCTGCTCAGGAATGATCCATCTCCCTCTGCTCCTTCCAGAATCCTTGTAACTTCTTCATCCAAGTAAACTGATTTATTTGATGAATCCATTGTGAACTCCCACTGAGGTCACTTCAACAAGCGTCCGTTGTGATACCCTGTGCAAGCTACCAGACTGTGGTCAACATAACGGTAGAGTAGGAGTAGCAGCACATAGGGGTATACTGGCCTTATATGTGGTGGTGCACGCGGTGTTAGACCCCAGTCCGCAGCATCCCTCTAAACAGGCATCTAGGGGTTACAGAAACCGCAGCACTCTCTTGTCTCTTTGTATCCTTTATTCCATCAAATTCATGCGACGTCACATCACCACCATGTCACTTGACCACTCTGTGGTCTCCTCATGCTGCTGCCAACTCACCACTATGTCTTTGGACTTCTCATGCTGTTCCCACCCTCCCCACTTCATGACTGGGCCATTATTTTGCCTTTTTGGCCTGGTTGACATCATCATTTATTTGACCCTTCTTCTTATCTGTCAGAAGGAAGGAAAAATGAGACGCCCAATGGATCCTGTCTATGTAGCAGCTCTAAGGCCTGTATGGTCCCATCAGAATTGGCTTATGATTTGGTAGCCAAAAGCAGGAGTAGGCACAAATATTCTATTCACGTGTCATCTCTGTTTTGGATTCACTCCTGTTTTTTTGGCTTTAGCAATACTGATGGATTACTGACAAAATGCTGACCGAGTAAAGGTGGATGCTCAACAGACAGGATCTGTTTTTTGGGGGTTATTGTTCTTACGGATCAGAGGATCAGAGGATGGGCAAAATAATCAGAGACGTCAACACAAACTTACTGCTGACACCCTCGCCACTCTGTTGGGGGGGCTCTACTTGTGTAAGCGTTTAAAAGGGATTCTGTCATGACATTTGAGGCATATAACCTAAACATATGGCCAGGTCCCTACTAATAACCTGAATCCGAAACTGTGCTTATTAAATGTGCCTGTGGCTCTATTAGCTCATAAAACAGGTTTTTATAACCTGTCATTCACCTACCTAAGGTGCCCAAGGAGCCGCCTTCCTCACCTCAGCACCGCTTCCGAAATCGTCTGCTCCCTCAGCCAGATCCAGTGCGGCTGTGAGAGGATGGCCTCAATAGGGCGGTCAAGGCAGGTTTGAGCGAAGTGTGCCGGCCGGCGCACTTCGCTCAACGAGGCCACTGCCAGGAGTCCGCACGGGCGCATCAGGTTATACCTAGTGCGCACGCGCGGGATCTGGCTGAGGGAGGCGGCACTGAGGTGAGGAAGGCGGCTCTATAGAAAGGGAGGGCGGCGATTTCTAGTGGGAATGCGGCGCTGGGCACCAGACAGGGATGGCTGCAGCCGGGCACCCTGTATGAAGCGACGTCCCCTTGGACACCTTAGGTAGGCGAATGACAGGTTATAAAAACCTGTTTTATGAGCTAATAGAGCCGCAGGCACATTTAATAAGGACAGTTTCGGATTCAGGTTATTAGTAGGGACCTGGCCATATGTTTAGGTCATAGGCCTCAAATGTCATGACAGAATCCCTTTAAAAGAACAGGTTCTGTAGACATCTATGTGGAATCAGCTGACGATGGTGTAAAAGGAGTGCGCTCTTTCTTGAGGCTAACATTGACCTGTAAGGCTGATTTCACACTTGAGTTATTTGGTCATTTTTTGGCCCCCGTGACTGCCCAAATAAGTGAAGTGGGCAGTGATTCAAAGAGCGACGCCTGTCATGTGCGTGTCATACTGACTCACAGTATTGTTTCACTACCACAGCAAACTCCCTATGCGTGTTACTGCAAGGAACAGTGTTCTACACCACTATACAGGCTCTCTGCAGCCAGGAAATAGCTGTTTTTTAACGCGATTCACCGCAAATAAATTCAGATCGGATCGAATCTTTTTGGAAAATTCGGCGAACCGACCAAATCTAATTTTTTAGAAATTCACTAATCTCTAGTCTGTAATATCAGTTGATCAACACACGGTAGATAAGGAACGTAGACCAAATTTGGATAGATTCATTGATCGCAGACCAAAAGTTGCCCATTCTATAGGTAATTGGTTGCAAGCCTTTTCCGTACTGGGATATATTATGGCCCTTCGCCACCCTGAACGGTTGGCCGAACTTTTCGTAAATATGGATTCCATCTATAGCGCATATAAATCTCATGGAGGCTCCACATGGTGGCATTATGACGAAGAGTTCCATTGGCGTTGAATCTGGAGATAGGCTGGGGGGTTAAGGTGACGGACCTATGACTCCGCCTTATGATGGAACAAAAAGAGCATCCCTTTCCTTCTGCGGCCACTGGCTCCTCCTCTAACGTGCAGGGGCAGTGGCCATGCGCAGACCTGGAGCATGCTGGCTTCACAACGAGGGACATTCAAAAGTTTTAGGCAGGATTGTAGGCTCATTTTCATTTCCCCCTTTTTTTTAACATCCGCGTCTCACCTTTGGGCCTCATTCTCAAAAGGGCAAGTTCCAACTGATCCACCACTTGTCTTTCCCTAGGGGCACATCAGTTAACAACGGCATTTCTAAGGATGATACTTCAGTTTCTTATGTGCATTTTGATAGGGCGGTGGTCCTGGTCAGAACAGCGGGACAAGGATCTTTGCTGGCTTAGTCGGACATCGAGGCGGCTTTCCACCTGCTGTCAATGCACCCAGATTGTTATCATCTTCTGACACTTGCCTGCCGATGGGGTGTTCCATCTACTGCCATTTTTAAAAATTGTTCAGTACTTTCCTAGAATACGTTATCCGTTATGAAACGGGTTCTCACCATTATCTGGATGATTTTCTTTTTGTCTCCCCAGGGGATTAGACGTTTGGCCCTACCATGACCATCACATTTTTAGGTATCAAAATCGATACCTCCCTGATGGTTTTCCGTCTCTCCAGGATAAGTTTGATAAATTATTGAGTTTGATCGAGGGGTTTTGCTCAGTCAAGTCAGTCACGTTACGCCAAATGCAGGGTTTGCTAGGCCTTTTAGTGTTTGCCTGTCGAATAATGCCCATGAGTCAGGGTTTTTTTTGCGCCGCCTTTCTCTGGCCATCTGCAACGTTAAAAACCTGAGTACCACATACCTCTCACCACACGCCTTAAGCTGGATTTACTGGTTTTGAGTGAATTTTTGCATTGTTACAATGGCCATACATGTTACCAACGTCCTCTGTAGATCTGTTCCTCTTTACCGACACCGTGGGATCTACCGTTTTTGGGGCCATATTCGATTCCAATTGGTGTGCCGCCCCATGGCCGGATACTTGGCGCTCAGCTGGGTTCTGCTCCAATATTACACTCCTGAAGCTTTTCCCCATCATCGTTGCTATTAATTTATAGGGTCATGAACTTCGGAACAAACGTGTGTGTTTCTGGACGGACAACATTACAATCAGTAAAAAAAGAATGGAGGGGATGAGATTTTATTTCCAAAATGTCTAGATACGATTCAAGAATGATATACGAATTCGCATCACTGGCCCCTTCGGGACTCAATTCTGAAATGGAGATGTTTGGTTTCTTAGAATAGGTTTGGTGGTAGGTTTACATGACATGTCGCTGCCAGGCTCAGCAGAGCGACATGTCCTGCATGCTCCCACCGGCCTAATAGACATCAAGAATCACCATGGGGGAATTTCATTTTCATTCAATTTTTTGGTTTTCATTTTTTCATTTTTTATTTTTATTTTATCTTTTCAATATTTTTTTTATATATTTCTGAGGTATAACCTATATACAATTTGTTAATAACAATGCAGCACAAACCGCAGGGTTTGACCAAACTTTGCATACAGTATATCATTCAAGCAATAAAAAAGCATACTATATGAGAGATATCCAGTTATATACTGGGTAGTTTATAATATGGATTGCCAGTTTTTAGAATAAGATATAGAATACGTAAAATAAACAATATACTGTAGTTTGCTAATGGAGTTCATTTGGAAAACAAATGACATCTAAAAGAGTATGATTACACAATCGCAATGTTTGAATGGAATACAAGAAGGGAGATAAAGTATAGTCCGATCCAGGTTTTGTCTATCAATACTTATAGGCCATAGTCCGATCCAGCGTTTACAAGTCACATGATTCCTATATAGGTAATGATTTTTATGCCAATCATTCTCATTATGTTCTTACCCACTGAGGAAGGAACCCGTGCGGTTTCGAAACGCGTCTGGTAATTAAAACCACAGCGGTACATACGGAGTGCGAATCTTCACATCGAAACTTCGCAACTAAGGATAAAAGCGCTACAAAGTGACAAGCCTGCATGCGCCAGAGAACAGTGCCAGCACTAGCGCACATACAGGAAGGGTAACAAGCGCTCTGCAAGATAATTTGAAATACAGCCACGTATGTACTAACTATCATTGAATGCAGCGACAGGTCCGGTAAGCAGTCAACAACATACTCTGCTTGATCTTTTCGCACAATAAATGCACCATTTGCTGAATGTGTCGGGTGGTAGTGACAAAACCACCTGACAATCATTGCACATTCTATATGAAGCAACAAGCAGCTAACATCATATACGGCTGAATTATTGCACATAACAATAATGCCGCTGATCCAAACAGTGACAACATAACTACCAGATTATCACTGCATACTATGTTCGGTACTATCTCAAAGAGTGGCAACTTTAAATTAATTAAGAACAATAGAACAAGAAAGTATCAATAAGACACTGCATTAACTCCTTTTATACTGCTGTGCAGTCTCGGTTTCCGGAACGTCCAGGTCACATGGCATGGTGTTTGGGGTCTACATTGGTCTCAATTCCTGCCTGAACGGTAGAGCCATTTGTTCTCCGGTCGTTTTAGTCATACATGCCGGGGGTAACGACATCTGCCTGCTCAATTCGCTGAGCTCATTAGACTCATTAGATCAGATCTGGAACGGCTCCCTTCCTTTTTTTCACAAAGTAGTAATTGTCTGGTCTGAAATAATTCTTAGGGTAACTTGGCAGGGAGCCAGGGATGTGCATGCTTTAGGAAGGGCTAGGAGGATGGTCAACGTGTGTATCTCTTGTTTTGTATGGTCCAGGGCTGGCTTGATAGTGCGACACCGCCAGCTGAGGGCGACAACCTGCACCTGATGAGGCCCAATGGTGTACACCCCAACAACATCGGTCTAGATATCTTTCTCTCTGGCTTGCAAGATGACATGGAGCAGGCATTGTTCTTGTTGGGTGGGGGTTGAAGCGCCATGTAGGAGTACACAAGCTCCTCAGTGGAGGTTGGTTGAGTCAATTTAAGAGGGAGAAGAAGGCGGACTTGCCCACTGATAAATTCTGTGGGGCATACTACTTCTTATACTCCGAGGCATTTGTTTTGGTATTATAAGAGTTGGATGGTTGAAGCAAATAGTGAATAAAGCTGTGACCAACCCTCACCCAACAAAGATGGTTCTCATGTGTTTTTATTTATTATTGGCTGCAAGATGTTCAAGGGGTTGGGGTAAGGGTATAATTCTCAGCAGTCCAGCTTATTATGAAACAAACCATCTTCAGCAGACTTGAGAATTTTTGCTGAAAATACCAGATGACAAATACTAAAGTTAAACACCAAAAAACGAGGATGCTATTGATAAAAAATAATTACTTTTATTAAATTACATAGAACAGGCACTTGGGGATCCATTGACGTCAATGAGCAGCAGCAACATGGGTATGTAATGTGAGACTCTGTGTGGGTTGGACTTGCGGTATCAGTTATTATCCAGCAGTTATTAGTTACCATACCAGCTACATTCTTATATAGCTGCAATGTCACCATTCACCTGGATTTCAAATGAGGAGGATGCCAGGATAGTTTGGATGGTCATGTTATATGTTTGTGGGGATATGGTATTGTCATCACCACCCATCACTCATTCCATTGTCATCCGACTCTCTCAATTTGTTGCAACTGTGGCTGCTCAGGGTGCAATTTTCCTCAAGTGCGATTCTCCATATTGTTGAGCCCTATTCCAGAGGCTCGTTTTCTCATGTCCTATCCCTTTTGACCAACACTTGTATTTACTGTTCTATGTAATTTAATAAAAGTAATTATTTTTTATCAATAGCATCCTCGTTTTTTGGTGTTTATCTATGTCTTTTTGAGGACTGATGCGTTGTAACTGTGGGTTGTTGTAGGTTTAGACAAATACTAAAGGCACTGCATGTGACTAAGGCTTTGTGAACACTAATTATCTACAGGTATATGAATACCCCTCTCCCGCCAGCTGCAACAGAAATATGTATTTCAAATTTGTAAGAAAAAACTTATTTTTAATATTAAGAGCTCTATTACCAGACGGTAATAGACAGCGGTGCCAGGCCCCCTATTGAGCTGTGGGAGGGCTGCAGATGCCTAGCTGCATATTGGCTTGTATACTATACTTATGTGAACAGCTTGTAGACCTCCCAGCAATGACAAATAGAACAAGATGATTAATGCACAGCTATAGCAAGAGCTGGAAAAAGTTAGTTTGACAACTAGCCTACAAAAGATAGTTTCATTTGAACTTCATTCTCTAATATAGCAGTTCATCGATACCAGAAAACTGCAATGAGAGGGGACAGGGAGGCCAGATGTGTGTTCAGATGTGGAAGAATCATCTTTTGCTGTGTATTTTGTAATGAGAATCCATGACAATTTACAGTACAATACACGTGGATGGCGTTTGCAAAACCCCTTCTACCCATAGCAGAAAAAAGAAGCATGCTCATTGTTTTGTAAAAATTTTGTGCAGCAAAATTGGTTGCAAAATGTGCATTTTACACATCTTGTCCACGTCTGAATGCACTGTAACTGGTAACATTGGCAGGCACTTTATTTGTAAGCACCAATGATGCCACACTGTATTTTAAAGTATTATTTTCAATAAATATTACATATAAATGTGGACCCTGGGCTTTCTACATTTGAGTATACAGTAGATCATATAACAGGATATTCCTGTGATGTAATCAAAGTGTCACGAGGGTATCAAGAGCCACGTCTGACTCCGTTATACCCGGGGTCAGGAAGTCGCAGCGGGTGGCTGCGCGCTCTATATCTAAAGATCATGGTGTTTCTTAGTTATTGTTTTCTGTGTTTGCCTTGCTATCCTTTTTGTCTCTCTCAGGGATCCGTAGCTTCTCCTCCTCAGCTGTTTCGTGTCTGCCACTCCCTACCTCCTTATATTCTCCCCTCACACTTCTCTAGTTGCCAGTTATAGAGCTTCCTGCCTGGACATCTATACTGACCCACTGGAGTGGTTAATCCTGGTTGTTGTTCCTGTGTGCTACCCTCCGGATCCCTGTTTGGCTTATTGTTGTCTCCTGTTGTCGCCCACCTGGGAATATATGTTGAGTCTGTGATGTCTGTCCTCCCCTTGGTGTTTTCCCTTACAGTTAGTGGTGCGGACTAGTGTTCCCATCGCCCTGTTCACTACCTAGGGCTCAGCTCAGGGAAAGCCAGGGCTTTAGGCACGTGATCGGCGTACGGGTGAGGAACCCGTCTAGGGACGTCAGGGCAGCCAGGTGCCAGCCGCCAGGTGAGTCAGGGGTCACCATCTTCCCTCTCACTTGGGCAGGGCCTTCCTCGTTCCCTCCCTCTGTGTCACGTATGTGATAGCCACGCCGACCGTGATACAAAGGGGCCTCAACAGCTTGTCTTTGGCTGTAGATGTCGATTATCTCCTGCTTGTGTGATGCCCCCTTCTATAGTACAGAACGTCACACATCACATGCCTTTTCTTGCTGTCTCCACTACTTTCTGGATCTCCCCCGTTCCTTCATGTACAGATGTAGTAGAGTTAACACTCATGCTTTATGAGACCATTATCTAAACTAAATGCGTTAAGCAAACACCTTCAATTGCTTTTCAATGGCTTTTGTTTCAAGATAACGGGATAAGTTAAGAAATTTGAGTTAAGAGTTTGTGTGTTAACCCTGCTACATCTGTCATATGAGACATCACTCGTTACATGCTTCTTATCTCCACTGCCCCTTTGCTCTCCCTCTACCTGTCTCTGTGTTTCACATGCTGGGCAGAAGATCATGCAGTGTCAGTGAAATAGGAAAGCAGTATCATATTAGCAGATCTGTTTTGTGTGTGAAGACAGTAAGTACTTCTCTTCCTTTTACCTTGTAATAGAGAGCAATGCATGTAGCTGTAAACAAAGGCAATGAGGCAATTGAATGGCTTAATTATCCACTGAGAATATAAAACGCTGCTTATTGAAAAATGTGTGATACAGAAGTGTCTCAACTCTTCTTCAGAGCAAATAAAAGTTTAATTAACATTCTCTTATCATACAATAGGGACGGTTATATAGCGGTTAGAGATGAGCGAATTTCTTAAAAGCTCAATTCGGCTGATTCGCCGAATTTCCCCCAAAAATTTGCTTTGTGACGAATTACTTTGTCACAAAGTGTATTTTTTTGTAAGTAGCGGGTGCAATAACAAGGAGCGGCGATAGCGTCGCCCCCCTCATTATACCCCTCAGATGCCGCATTCATACATTATCGCGGCATCTGAGTGCAAAGTTAACAAAAATCAATTCGCTGACACAAAGCACGAGGAAATTCGTCTTCTAGGCGAATCTAATTTATCCTGAAATTCGGATCGAATTCCACTTCGTGGGATTCGATTCGCTCATCTCTAATAGCGGTATTGTACTAAAAGACAGATGGAATTTTAATCTGGTTAGAACAGTAGGTACATACAAATATGGATTAGAATATTGGCTGAACATAATTTCTAGGGCTGCTAGGTTAAGTATGAGATAATGTACTCTATACTATAAATTCTAAGACTATTAGCAGTCACCAAGGAGAAACATGACCTTATGGAGAGACATGACAAGGCCACAGGCTGAGTGCATTAAATGGAACCTGTCAGCAGAAAATTAGCCTCCAAACCTGGAGTATCTTAACAGTTATCTCATGTTGGCCCCCAATCATGTTTTTCTTGCCTGAGGCCACTCCCCAATCCTGTCCCTTCTACTTTGATTTATGTTCCAAAGCACAGGTAAAGGGAGGTTAGGGAATGACTAACAAAGAAGAGGCAGGATTTGGATGTGACAATCTTTTATGTTGACAGGTTCCCTACAGGTAACAGAACTCTGAAGTAACGTCAGATATTCTTAATAATTTATGTTGAGTGGTACTATATTCCTTATAATAAATATTTGTCATTAAAAAAGTAGACTGCTGCTTCTGAGGGGTATATAATAAACATATGAACTCAGTAATGTATAATATGCATTGCAGCTGCTGAAGAACCTCAAAGTGAGAGGACGCACTGCATGTCAATCCGTGGTTGACCCAGTGAAAGGGACTTACTGCACAAGTAATCTGTGATGGACGACTTTGTCTGCAGATAAGCAGTGTCTATATGGCACCACTTTTCTCTGTATAATTGCCAGGTTATTAACCGACACATCAATGGAAGGTTTTCACTGAGGTTTGTTATAAAAAGGATCACGTGTGGTTGTGAAGACATATGAGGCCAAAGACTTAATTCTAGAAGAGCAAGAAAATTATTTCTGGTCCATACTTTGCATACATGCATGTTGATGGTCTTGCCTAGGTTTGCATTCACTTGTACATAAAGGGCCAGATTTATCATTACTCTGACAGCTCACTCCACTTTCACATATGGCTAAAGTCAGTTTTAGCCAAGTCAGATTTATGATCGGCCCTTTAACCACCTCAGCCCCCATAGCTTAAACACCCTGAAAGACCAGGCCACTTTTTACACTTCTGACCTACACTACTTTCACCGTTTATTGCTCGGTCATGCAACTTACCACCCAAATGAATTTTACCTCCTTTTCTTCTCACTAATAGAGCTTTCATTTGGTCGTATTTCATTGCTGCTGACATTTTTACTTTTTTTGTTATTAATCGAAATTTAACGATTTTTTTTGCAAAAAAAATGACATTTTTGACTTTCAGTTGTAAAATTTTGCAAAAAAAACGAGATCCATATATAAATATTGCTCTAAATTTATTGTTCTACATGTCTTTGATAAAAAAAAATGTTTGGGTAAAAAAAAAATGGTTTGGGTAAAAGTTATAGCGTTTACAAACTATGGTACAAAAATGTGAATTTCCGCTTTTTGAAGCAGCTCTGACTTTCTGAGCACCTGTCATGTTTCCTGAGGTTCTACAATGGCCAGACAGTACAAACACCACACAAATGACCCCATTTCAGAAAGTAGACACCCTAAGGTATTCGCTGATGGGCATAGTGAGTTCATAGAACTTTTTATTTTTTGTCACAAGTTAGCGGAAAATGATGATTTTTTATTTTTTTTTCTTACAAAGTCTCCTATTCCACTAACTTGTGACAAAAAATAAAAACTTCCATGAACTCACTATGCCCATCAGCGAATACCTTGGGGTGTCTTCTTTCCAAAATGGGGTCACTTGTGGGGTAGTTATACTGCCCTGGCATTCTAGGGGCCCAAATGTGTGGTAAGGAGTTTGAAATCAAATTCTGTAAAAAATGGCCGGTGAAATCCGAAAGGTGCTCTTTGGAATGTGGGCCCCTTTGCCCACCTAGGCTGCAAAAAAGTCTCACACATGTGGTATCTCCGTATTCAGGAGAAGTTGGGGAATGTGTTTTGGGGTGTCATTTTACATATACCCATGCTGGGTGAGAGAAATATCTTGGCAAAAGACAACTTTGTATAAAAAAATGGGAAAAGTTGTCTTTTGCCAAGATATTTCTCTCACCCAGCATGGGTATATGTAAAATGACACCCCAAAACACATTCCCCAACTTCTCCTGAATATGGAGATACCACATGTGTGACACTTTTTTGCAGCTTAGGTGGACAAAGGGGCCCACATTCCAAAGAGCACTTTTCGGATTTCACCGGCCATTTTTTACAGAATTTGATTTCAAACTCCTTACCACACATTTGGGCCCCTAGAATGCCAGGGCAGTATAACTACCCCACAAGTGACCCCATTTTGGAAAGAAGACACCCCAAGGTATTCTCTGATGGGCATAGTGAGTTCATGGAAGTTTTTATTTTTTGTCACAAGTTAGTGGAATATGAGACTTTGTAATAAAAAAAATAAATCATCATTTTCCACTAACTTGTGACAAAAAATAAAAAATTCTAGGAACTCGCCATGCCCCTCATGGAATACCTTGGGGTGTCTTCTTTCCAAAATGGGGTCACTTGTGGGGTAGTTATACTGCCCTGGCATTCTAGGGGCCCAAATGTGTGGTAAGGAGTTTGAAATCAAATTCTGTAAAAAATGACCAGTGAAATCCGAAAGGTGCTCTTTGGAATGTGGGCCCCTTTGCCCACCTAGGCTGCAAAAAAGTGTCACACATGTGGTATCTCCGTATTCAGGAGAAGTTGGGGAAGGTGTTTTGGGGTGTCATTTTACATATACCCATGCTGGGTGAGATAAATATCTTGGTCAAATGCCAACTTTGTATAAAAAAATGGGAAAAGTTGTCTTTTGCCAAGATATTTCTCTCACCCAGCATTTTTTACAGAATTTGATTTCAAACTCCTTACCACACATTTGGGCCCCTAGAATGCCAGGGCAGTATAACTACCCCACAAGTGACCCCATTTTGGAAAGAAGACACCCCAAGGTATTCGCTGATGGGCATAGTGAGTTCATGGAAGTTTTTATTTTTTGGTCACAAGTTAGTGGAATATGAGACTTTGTAAGAAAAAAAAAAAAAATCATCATTTTCCACTAACTTGTGACAAAAAATAAAAAATTCTATGAACTCGCTATGCCCATCAGCGAATGCCTTGGGGTGTCTTCTTTCCAAAATTGTGTCACTTGTGGGGTAGTTATACTGCCCTGGCATTCTAGGGGCCCAAATGTGTGGTAAGTAGGTAAATGACCTGTGAAATCCGAAAGGTGCTCTTTGGAATGTGGGCCCCTTTGCCCACCTAGGCTGCAAAAAAGTGTCACACATGTGGTATCTCCGTATTCAGGAGAAGTTGGGGAATGTGTTTTGGGGTGTCATTTTACATATACCCATGCTGGGTGAGAGAAATATCTTGGCAAAAGACAACTTTTCCCATTTTTTTATACAAAGTTGGCATTTGACCAAGATATTTATCTCACCCAGCATGGGTATATGTAAAATGACACCCCAAAACACATTCCCCAACTTCTCCTGAATACGGAGATACCACATGTGTGACACTTTTTTGCAGCCTAGGTGGGCAAAGGGGTCCAAATTCCTTTTAGGAGGGCATTTTTAGACATTTGGATACCAGACTTCTTCTCACGCTTTGGGGCCCCTAAAATGCCAGGGCAGTATAAATACCCCACATGTGACCCCATTTTGGAAAGAAGACACCCCAAGGTATTCTATGAGGGGCATGGCGAGTTCATAGAAAAAAAAAAAATTTGGCACAGGTTAGCGGAAATTGATTTTTTAGATTTTTTTCTCACAAAGTCTCCCTTTCCGCTAACTTGGGACAAAAATTTCCATCTTTCATGGACTCAATATGCCCCTCAGCGAATACCTTGGGGTGTCTTCTTTCCAAAATGGTGTTATTTGTGGGGTGTTTGTACTGCCCTGGCATTTGAGGGTCTCCGCAATCATTACATGTATGCCCAGCATTAGGAGTTTCTACTATTCTCCTTATATTGAGCATACGGGTAATGAGATTTTTTTTTTTCCGTTCAGCCTCTGGGCTGAAAGAAAAAAATGAACGGCACAGATTTCTTCATTCGCATCGATCAATGTGGATGAAAAAATCTCTGCCAAAAAAAAAAAGGAGGGGAAAGGCGTCTGCCAGGACATAGGAGCTCCGCCCAACATCCATACCCACTTAGCTCGTATGCCCTGGCAAACCAGATTTCTCCATTCACATCAATCGATGTGGATGAATAAATCATTGCCGGGATTTTTATTATTTTTTTTATATACAAAGTGTTTGCCAAAGCATAGGAACACCGCCACCTCCTCAGCTCATATGCCTCGGCAAACGTATCTTTTACTGCAGAGGAGAAATCTCGTCTTGCAGCGCCGCATACACCGACTTGCGTGTAATCTGACAGCAGCGCAATGCACAAACCTCTCCTTCCCCATGGGTCAATGTGCAAAGCGCAAATCGCCCAAAGATGTGGCGAAGTACGTTATGCACTTTGTCCCATGTGAAAGGAGACGTTTGCAGCAGCTGTGATTGAATGGGCCCTAATAGCCCTGTGTGCCTGTCCTGGTGAGATGTGATCCCTATGCTAGGTGTACCTGTGTGTGGTACTTCCGGAAACACTCTCCTAAGCATAGGGCAGGGTGGTCAGGACAGTCAGGACAGAAATAGCAGGTGTCACGCCTTATTCCACTCCTGCTACAGACAAGACATCTTTTTCGGGGTGACGGTTGGGTTGAGGTACCAGCAACGACATTGGGGAAATGTCGCTCGTGTAGACGGCTAACTACACTGGTGGATGGGGCCACGTAACCTTCTGGATACAGGAGGTTCTCGATGACCTCTTCCTGGAATTTGAGGAAGGATCGTGTTCTCCCAGCCTTACTGTAGAGAACAAAACTATTATACAGAGCCAATTGAATCAAATATACAGACACCTTCTTATACCAGCGTCTGGTTCTGCGGGAAACTAAATACGGAGACAACATCTGGTCATTGAAGTCCACCCCTCCCATGAGCAAATTATAGTCGTGGACTGAGAGGGGCTTTTCAATGACACGGGTTGCTCGCTCAATTTGGATTGTCGTGTCTGCGTGAATGGAGGAGAGCATGTAAACGTCACGCTTGTCTCTCCATTTCACCGCGAGCAGTTCTTCTTTACACAAGGCAGCCCTCTCCCCCCTTGCAAGACGGGTGGTAACGAGCCGTTGGGGGAAGCCCCGGCGACTAGGTCGCACGGTGCCACAGGCGCAAATCCGTTCTAGAAACAAATGCCTAAAGAGGGCCACACTTGTGTAGAAATTGTCCACATAAAGATGGTACCCCTTGCCGAATAAGGGTGACACCAAGTCCCAGACTGTCTTCCCACTGCTCCCCAGGTAGTCAGGGCAACCGACCGGCTCCAGGGTCTGATCTTTTCCCTCATAGACACGAAATTTGTGGGTATTGCTTGGGATGTATTGTTTGAAGCCAAGGCGCCCGGTAAAATGTATTAGGGACTCGTCTATGCAGATGTTTTGCTCGGGAGTATACAAATCTGCAAATTTCTGGTTGAAATGGTCTATGAGGGGCCGAATTTTGTGGAGCCGGTCAAAAGCTGGGTGGTCTCTGAGACGGGAGGTGGTGTTGTCGCTAAAATGCAGGAAACGCAGGATGATCTCAAATCGTGTCCTGGACATAGCAGCAGAGAACATGGGCATGTGATGAATTGGGTTCGTGGACCAATATGACCGCAATTCATGCTTTTTATAGAAACATAGAAACATAGAATGTGTCGGCAGATAAGAACCATTTGGCCCATCTAGTCTGCCCAAAATCAGACTAGTTAGACCCATGTTGAGGAGAAGGCCCAGAAAAATTTTAATTTCAGAAACTTGGACTGGTTTCCACCGGAAAGGCTGGGCATAAAAGCTTCCCGGGTTTGCGGTTATAAATTGTGTGGCATACCGATTTGTTTCTGCCACAACTAAGTCTAAGAGCTCTGCAGTCAAGAACAGCTCAAAAAATCCCAGGGCCGAACCGATATGAGCCGTCTCAACCCGAACTCCAGACTGGGCGGTGAAAGGGGGAACTAATGGTGCGGCTGAAGTTGGTGACTGCCAATCAGGGTTTGCCAGCACCTCAGGGATTCTAGGGGCTCTACGGGCCTGTCTGTGCGGTGGCTGCGACGGGGTAACTACTGCACGTGCCACCGTACCAGCTTCAACTGCCCTTCTGGTGCTCGCTACTTCACCATGTTGTACGGCAGTGCTGGTACTAGGTCCAGGAAGGGCTGCGCTGCTGGTGTATGCCTCACCACGTGATCTGGCAGCGACAGCCCCACTCTGCTGCTCTTGAAGCGGATCCTGCGCAACCTGTGGTCTAGCGACACGGGGCCGGGTACGCCTGGTGCTATCAGGGACCTCAGCCTCCTCGTCCGAACTTTGGGTCAGAGAGCCACTGCTTTCTACAGGTTTATATTCTGACCCGCTAGATTCGTCAGATGAGGGTTCCCACTCCTCATCCGACTGGGTCAGAATCCTGTAGGCCTCTTCAGAAGAATACCCCCTGTTTGACATTTTGGACTACTAAATTTAGGGGTATTCCCTGAGACTACCCAAGAAAAAAAGCAAGCCTGTCTTACAAAGGGGAGGCTAGCGAAGTACCGGAGGCCGCTGCGGTTGATAAAAAATATCAAAACTGATTTTTTTAAATTGCAGTGAATGTGCAGTGATCAAAAAATATATATTTTTTGTCACTGCGGCGGGGCGGGCGTGGGTGAACGCACGTGTGGGCGACCGATCAGGCCTGATCGGGCAAACACTGCGTTTTGGGTGGAGGGCGAGCTAAGGTGACACTAATACAATTATAGATCTGACCGTGATCAGTTTTGATCACTTACAGATACTATAAAAGTACAAATGCTGATTAGCGATACGCTAAACAGCGAATAAGTGACTGCGGTGCGGTGGGCTGGGCGCTAACTCACGCTAAACTACCTAACCAAGGGGCCTAAACTATCCTAAAACCTAACAGTCAATACCAGTGAAAAAAAAAAAGTGACAGTTTACACTGATCACTTTTTATCCTTTCACTAGTGATTGACAGGGGCGATCAAAGGAGTGATCAAAGCGTTAATTGGGGTGCAGGGGGGTGATCTGGGGCTACAGTGTACTGTTGGTGCTACTCACAGTTCAGTCTGCTCCTCTGCTGGATCCAACCGACGAAAAGGACCAGCAGAGGAGCAGACAAGCCATATAGATCATATTTACTAATATGATCTGTTATATGGCTTGTGATTGTTTTTTTTGAAAATCGCCAGCCTGCCAGCCAATAATCGTTGCTGGCAGGCTGGTGACGAAATTGTTCTTTAACTTTTGCCGGCCCGCGATGCGCATGCGCGGGCCGGCTCTGACCGAAATCTCGCGTCTCGCGAGATGACGCACGGATGCGTCCAGGAGGAATGAATCAACCACCTTCCGGACGCATCCGTGCGTTAGGCGGTCGGGAGGTGGTTAAGACTGTAATAAATGTGGTTTGACGGTAGCAGTTTATCCGTCAGTAAGCAGCTTTACAAAAGTCGCACATCTTTACGAAAAAGTTGCACGTTTTTATGAAAAAGTCGCATGTTCTATTAAAAAGTCTCATAAGATAAGCATGGTCCTCACTGGAGTGAAATTGCGACTTTTTTGCAACTTTTTAAATAGTCCCAATAGTAAATCTGTCTAGAGATTCATGTACATAAGAAAACACGCCCACTTTCAGAAAACTGGCGAGCATAGTGCAGAGCAGAAAAAAGTCGCAAATTTGTGCACAGTTTTATCGTTTGGGACTTTTTTGGGGACTTTTTCACTCCATTATTCTGACCTGAGCTAATGATAAATCTGGCCCTAAGAGTGTACAGAGGTTTGGTACAGCAGAACAATTGTTAAAACACAAATAGTAATGTTTTCCATTAAAATTTAATCTCCCTTTTCCCCATTTTGTATGTGAGGTCATATACCCGCCACTACTGGTTGAATACAGTACATAAAGGTTGGAACTAAATGGTGAAAATAGCAGCAAGGGCCAAAGGCAAACCTTTCCCCCACCTAATATAAAAGTGAAAACATCACAAATAGTTTAGGTGTCAAATTTTTTATAAAAACCTTTTATTCCGGTGTATTGTTATATCACAATAGATAGAAGAGAAAGAGGCAACTTCAACTTATTATATGCAATATACAGTAATAACGAGAACCAAACACATATAGAATAAGAAAGATAAGAATGAATAGATTGTGATGCCTTCTTCTAGCCACTGAATAGGATAATATGACAAAGGCCATTTAATATCCCTGATTGTGCTCTTGTCTGTGCTCACACGGGCTTTGCTTATGTGAAAAGAAGTGTATAATAAAGTGATACATCACGCACACTGTGTAAGCTATCTCACCTTCATATCTGTGAAATTTATTGATACAATAGAAACCATTGATGTGTCAAATTCTTAGTAATGCTAGAACACTGCATTCTACTAATATTTAACAGTCTGGACCTAAAAAACTGAATGTCCCGAAGATCTGCTGAACCGAACTTACAGAGCCATAGGGATCTATTTTGCTGTATGTTTGTCATAGCATAAAGGGGTTAACCAAGAGTAAGACAGACCTCCTAGAGTGGCCAATGCATGTTGGAGATCATACTTACTTGGTCCCGCCACCATCCCCGTCCCTTTTCGTCACGACAACTGGTTGCATGACGCAAGGGGAGCAGGTCACCACTGCAGCCTGTGATTGGCTGCAGCAGTCATGTCTGTGTCAGAGTGGTAGGAAGAGGAAGAGGCAGGCTGGTAGAGTTAGACACTGAGCCTAGCGGCAGTGACCAGGTAAGTATGATGTCAACCATGGGTCGGCCACTCTGGAAGGTCTTTCTAACGCTAGGAATTGCATGAGCATATGTCTATTTTCAGTCTTACAATCTACAGTATGTTACTATGTTTTTGTGTGTACTTATTATTTGACTCTTGCATACTTGTATACTTTGACTGGTTATTATGTTCTGCTGGAATAAATAAATGTGGAAAGGCTGGAATAGATGTTGGCTGTTGCGCTATAGAACTCAGTACAGCTCAATCAAACAACATGCTTAAGAGATATCACAGTGTGAATTTCCATTTCATGTAATGAAAGAAAAAACTAAAAGATTCTTACATGCACCAATATTATAAATAAGAGTTGAAGATAAAGCTTGAAAGGTCACAGGTATATATAGCACTGCATCTAGAAAAATATTCTGTACTAGAGAATTGTTTCCAGTAATTATGCTAATAGGACTTTCGGAGAGCTATTTTCAAACTCTACCAGGGTCACTAGTAAGACATGTGGAAAAACAACACAAAGGCAGCTCTCCATGAACAGTTTTATCTATTCCTCCTGTATTTTAAAGAATCTTCTGTTAAAGAGAGAAACAAAAAATATGCCAATGCCAAAATGAACGCCCAAAGTACATAGCAGAAGTAGGGCTTTTAAGTTTGGTAGAACAATACATGTAAAGCCGTCCATCGACTTCCCACTGGTTGTCTGCTGGATTTAATATTTGAGTTAATATTCTGTTTTGTGTATCTTAAAAGTCACAGTCAACTTCAAAATATTGACTGCAGGGTTGTTCCAGTAGATGTTGGCCCATCCATGGAAGTGAAGTCTTTGATGGTCATCTCAGAGTCTGCTAGTTGCTTGCTGTTCTTTGCTCTTCTTGATAGAAGACCACCTACTCTTCTGAGCCAGTTGCGTACATCTTCTTTGAAGGATGGGGTGTACAATCCATATACAAAAGGATCAGTGCAGGTGTGAAGTAGGCCAAAGAGAAATAAGCTATGATGAACATACTCAGGGGTCAGTTGAATCATTTCTGGCTGGAACCAGTACCATATTCCTAACAGGTAATAAGGAGTCCAGCAGACCATGAATGATACCACAATAACTAATGTCATCTTCAATGTTTTCAGACGTGCTTTGGAGATGAGGTCATTTTTACTTCTTGAAAGCTCTGGGAATAAAAACATAGAAATTATGAAGTGTTTGCAGGTCACTGAATACATCTTCCTGAGGCACTTCCTAGCAGATACACTGCATGCAGAATTATTAGGCAAATGAGTATTTTGACCACATCATCCTCTTTATGCATGTTGTCTTACTCCAAGCTGTATAGGCTCGAAAGCCTACTACCAATTAAGCATATTAGGTGATGTGCATCTCTGTAATGAGAAGGGGTGTGGTCTAATGACATCAACACCCTATATTAGGTGTGTATAATTATTAGGCAACTTCCTTTCCTTTGGCAAAATGGGTCAAAAGAAGGACTTGACAGGCTCAGAAAAGTCAAAAATAGTGAGATATCTTGCAGAGGGATGCAGCACTCTTAAAATTGCAAAGCTTCTGAAGCGTGATCATCGAACAATCAAGCGTTTCATTCAAAATAGTCAACAGGGTCGCAAGAAGCGTGTGGAAAAACCAAGGTGCAAAATAACTGCCCATGAACTGAGAAAAGTCAAGCGTGCAGCTGCCAAGATGCCACTTGCCACCAGTTTGGCCATATTTCAGAGCTGCAACATCACTGGAGTGCCCAAAAGCACAAGGTGTGCAATACTCAGAGACATGGCCAAGGTAAGAAAGGCTGAAAGACGACCACCACTGAACAAGACACACAAGCTGAAACGTCAAGACTGGGCCAAGAAATATCTCAAGACTGATTTTTTCAAGGTTTTATGGACTGATGAAATGAGAGTGAGTCTTTATGGGCCAGATGGATGGGCCCGTGGCTGGATTGGTAAAGGGCAGAGAGCTCCAGTCCGACTCAGACGCCAGCAAGGTGGAGGTGGAGTACTGGTTTGGGCTGGTATCATCAAAGATGAGCTTGTGGGGCCTTTTCGGGTTGAGGATGGAGTCAATCTCAACTCCCAGTCCTACTGCCAGTTTCTGGAAGACACCTTCTTCAAGCAGTGGTACAGGAAGAAGTCTGCATCCTTCAAGAAAAACATGATTTTCATGCAGGACAATGCTCCATCACACGCGTCCAAGTACTCCACAGCGTGGCTGGCAAGAAAGGGTATAAAAGAAGAAAATCTAATGACATGGCCTCCTTGTTCACCTGATCTGAACCCCATTGAGAACCTGTGGTCCATCATCAAATGTGAGATTTACAAGGAGGGAAAACAGTACACCTCTCTGAACAGTGTCTGGGAGGCTGTGGTTGCTGCTGCACGCAATGTTGATGGTGAACAGATCAAAACACTGACAGAATCCATGGATGGCAGGCTTTTGAGTGTCCTTGCAAAGAAAGGTGGCTAGATTGGTCACTGATTTGTTTTTGTTTTGTTTTTGAATGTCAGAAATGTATATTTGTGAATGTTGAGATGTTATATTGGTTTCACTGGTAAAAATAAATAATTGAAATGGGTATATATTTGTTTTTTGTTAAGTTGCCTAATAATTATGCACAGTAATAGTCACCTGCACACACAGATATCCCCCTAAAATAGCTAAAACTAAAAACAAACTAAAAACTACTTCCAAAAATATTCAGCTTTGATATTAATGAGTTTTTTGGGTTCATTGAGAACATGGTTGTTGTTCAATAATAAAATTAATCCTCAAAAATACAACTTGCCTAATAATTCTGCACTCCCTGTACATACATTTCGCCAATACCCAAAGATGATGAAAATTTACACCAAGTGCTTCAACAAGCATGAAGACCACACTGCATTAATATTATACATTCAGATAACAGGACATATAGAAGAAAATATGGAAATGTGTTTAATTTGTATTAGAAAGTAACTGACCTAAAACACATGACAGTGGCTCAACACACTCACTACTAATGCTGGTGGACTAGAGAAATCACTGATATTTACAAATGTATATGTTCATTTTTTATACAGCCTGGTCCATAAATATTGGGAAATCAACACAATTCTAACATTTTTGGCTCTATATTCCACCACAATGGATTTGAAATGAAACGAACAAGATGTGCTTTAACTGCAGACTGTCCGCTTTAATTTGAGGGTATTTACATCCAAATTAGGTGAACGGTGTAGGAATTAAAACAGTTTGCATATGTGCCTCCCACTTGTTAAGGGGCCAAAAGTAATGGGACAATTGGCTTCTCAGCTGTTCTGTGTGTTATTCCCTCATTATCCTAATTACAATGAGCAGATAAAAGGTCCAGAGTTCATTTCAAGTGTGCTATTTGCATTTGGAATCTGTTGCTGTCAACTCTCAAGATGAGATCCAAAGAGCTGTCACTATCAGTGAAGCAAGCTATCATTAGGCTGAAAAAACACAACAAACCCATCAGAGAGATAGCAAAAACATTAGGCATTGCCAAAACAACTGTTTGGAACATTCTTAAAAAGAAGGAACGCACCGGTGAGCTCAGCAACACCAAAAGACCCAGAAGACCATGGAAAACAACTGTGGTGGATGACCGGGAAGAATTCTTTCCCTGGTGAAGAAAACACCCTTCACAACCAGATCAAGAACACTCTCCAGGAGGTAGATGTATGTGTGTCAAAGTCAACAATCAAGAGAAGACTTCACCAGAGTGAATACAGAGGGTTCACCACAAGATGTAAACTATTGGTGAGCCTCAAAAACAGAAAAGCCAGATTAGAGTTTGCCAAACCACATCTAAAAAAGCCTTTACAGTTCTGGAACAACATCCTATGGACAGATGAGACCAAGATCAACTTGTACCAGAGTGAAGAGAAGAGAAGAGTATGGAGAAGGAAAGGAACTGCTCATGATCCTAAGCATACCACCTCATCAGTGAAGCATGGTGGTGGTAGTGTCATGGCGTGGGCATGATTTATTGACAAAAGCAGCAGGATGAATTCTGAAGTGTTTCGGGCAATATTATCTGCTCATATTCAGAAAAATGCTTCAGAACTCATTGGATGGCTTCGCTTCACAGTGCCGATGGACAAAGACCCAAAGCATACTGCAAAAACCAACCAAAGAGTTTTTTAAAGGGAAAGAAGTGGAATGTTATGCAATGGCCAAGTCAATCACCTGACCTGAATCCGATTGAGCCTGCATTTCACTTGCTGAAGACAAAACTGAAGGGAAAATGCCCTAAGAACAAGCATGGAACTGAAGACAGTTGCAGTAGGCCTGGCAGAGCATCACCAGGGATGAAACCCAGCGTCTGGTGATGTCTATGCGTTCCAGACTTCAGGCTGTAATTGACTGCAAAGTATTTGCAACCAAGTATTAAAAAGTGAAAGTTTGATTTATGATTATTATTCTGTCCCATTACTTTTGGTTCCTTAACAAGTGGGAGGCACATATGCAAACTGTTGTAATTCCTACACCGTTCACCTGATTTGGATGTAAATACCCTCAAATTTAAGCTGACAGTCTGCAGTTAAAGCACATCTTTACAAATCCATTGTGGTGGTGTATAGAGCCAAAAATGTTAGAATTGTGTCGATGTCCCAATATTTATGGACCTGACTGTATATCTTTATTAAGGAATTACTGTCTATAATTCTGGAAATTGACCCCTTTATAAGAGAGATTGAGCCAATAATATAGATAATAATAAGATATTACTAGAGGCATTAGTAACATGGAAAAAGATTTAGTTTCTCTGGATAAATGGTCTACTCCAAACAACGGAAACTGCAGTTCAATGTGTCCAAATGTAAAATTATGCACTTGAGGAGAAGGAACCTTCTATCCAATTATTATTTTGGCAGTTCTGTGTTAGCCAGGACTTCAGAAGAGAAGGATCTAGGAGTCCTGATATCCGACAGCTTCAAAATAAGAAAGTGGCTGGGAAAGCAAGTCGGATGCCTGGCTGTATAGTTAGAGGTATAACTAGTAGGAAGAAAGAGATTTTGATCCCACTGTATAGAGCGTTAGTGGGACCTCATCTGGAATACTGTGTCCAGTTCTGGTGACATCATCTACAAGAACATATAGATAACATGTAATGGGTGCAAAAGTGAGCCACAAAAATAGTGGAGGGTCTGAAGCATAAAAGTTCAGTAGAGACTTATAGAACTTAATATGTATAGCCTTGAGGAAAGAAGAGAAAGGGGAGACATGACCGAAACCTTTAAATATGTTAAAGACATAAAGGTTCAGGAGGGAAATGTTTTAATTAAAAAAAACTCAACACAAGAGCAATCTAAATTTAGGGAGGGTAGGGGGATCAAAAACAATGTCACAAAATATTATTACTCTGAGAATAGTAGAGGCTTGGAAGAAACTTTCATCAAAACTGGATGGGAAATCTACAGTAAGTGAATTTATATATGCATGAGATATACACTTCTGTCCTAAGATAAGTAATAATATAAAGGCACACTAGATGGGGGTATGTTTCTGCTGTTAGTCTTCTATGTTTCTAATAATACAGCAGTGAAACAAGGGCAAGTCTTGCGTTGTATCTTCCCGTGTTGGCATCTACAATTGATTTTATGCAGAATTATAATTGCTGCCCAGTATGGTGCCCAAATAACAGTGCCATATGTTAATGAATTAACACTTTGTAGCAGTTCAGCTGCCAGAGGGCCATATGAGGGCCATTGAAATGGTGTATCTCACCCAGAGGAAGCTGGGTGAGAATAAGACAGACTTGGGAAATAGTGTTTCCCCTCTGTGTGTACCTGCCAGGCTAGTAATGAAGGTAATAGCAGCCAGCTGAGGTAAATGTGAGCTGAGCTACTCAATCAGGGCTCCCAGTCTGGGGAAGGATCAGGCTGCGCCAAGACCTGTGGGAGCCAAGACCCTCGGATCCCTTGTTGGGTAAGCACTGAGTGGTTTTTTCGGGAGCTGAGTGGTAGAACCAGATACCAATAGAGAGAAAAAATACTGTGTAGTTAGTGACCAGATGGCCTAGGATTTGTGTTTATGTTTTTGACTGCTGTAAAAGTGACAATAAAGCTACTTGTGGCCAGTTTGCACCTAAGTCTGCAGTGTTGGAGTGGCTTCTTGAACAGCGCCAACCGTCTAAACTGATAAGACGGTGATCCTGGAGAGCTAAATGACCCTGAGTTGTCACAACTTCTATACACTTCTATTCTAATTAACGATATACATTCCTGCCACCATCATACATTGCAAAAATTGCATACTCTACACTGTGACACAATATAAATGGCGCCATCCAGTAGAATAATAGCAACGCACATTGACTAAATAACAACTTCCTGCATAAAGTAATTGAAGAAAAGAATTATAAAAGCAGCTATACAGGTAATATTAAGAGTTATGGTGTCACAACACATGGTTCATAGGCCAACCATGCCGTCCCCTTTAGCAGGGATGGCTGATGAACCCTGTGAGACAACACAGGTTCTTTACCCCTTAGGCTAGCCCTGAGTGAAGCTGCTGAGAATACACATGCTTATGGAGCAGTAGACACAAATTAGCAAAGAAAGATAGTGTAGAGGATTTCATTTTTCTACAACTTCTTTTATTCATGGAGCCCCTCTCATAAATGGATTCTTATATGGTAGATGCTGTAGATGTAATTTCCTAATATGAAGGAGTAGACTCAACTACAGTTCAACCCAGGTAAATCTGTGCTTTAGATTCATGTCATGGCTATTGCACTGTAAAACAGATGGTTGACTTTTTGAGCAGTTAGTGATAATCATGGAATGAACCCAAAAACACAATTATGCATTAGGACTCCCTTTTCTTTTTATGCCTTTACTATAACTTACATTTTTACTTATGACCAGTCCCATGAACCTAACTATTCAAGACTTAAAAGGTGGTCTTAGTCAATGATTGACTGCCCCCTGGACATTTAAGTCCTGAATGATTAGAGATTTAAATAAATAAAATAAAAGCTATTCTGAATATTTTTCTGCAAAATGTTTTTCCGCTAGTGGACAGTATACTACTACAGATGGATCTGACTAAATTGGAGGCTTGGGCAGAGAAGTGGCAGATGAGTTTTAACACTGACAAATGTAAGGTTATGCACATGGGAAGGAATAATGCAAGTCACCCGTACATACTAAATGGTAAAACACTGGGTAACACTGACATGGAAAAACTAGGAATTTTAGTGGACAACAAACTAAGCTGTAGAAACCAGTGTCAGCATCTGCTGCCAAGGCCAATAAGATAATGGGTTGCATCAAAAGGGGCATAGATGCCCATGATGAGAACATAGTCTTTCTACTTTACAAATCACTAGTCAGACCACACATGGAGTACTGTGTACAGTTCTGGGCTCCTGTGAACAAGGCAGACATGGCAGAGCTGGAGAGGGTTCAGAGGAGGGCAACTAAAGTAATAACTGGAATGGGCGGACTACAGTACCGTGATAGATTATCAAAATAAGGGTTATTCACTTTAGAAAAAAGACGACTCAGGGGAGATATAATAACTATGTATAAATATATCAGGGGTCAGTACAGAGATCTCTCCCATCATCTATTTATCCCCAGGACTGTGACTGTGACGAGGGGACATCCTCTGCGTCTGGAGGAAAGAAGGTTTGTACACAAACATAGAAGAGGATTCTTTACGGTAAGAGCAGTGAGACTATGGAACTCTCTGCCTGAGGAGGTGGTGATGGTGAGTACAATAAAGGAATTCAAGAGGGGCCTGGATGTATTTCTGGAGTGTAATAATATTACAAGCTATAGCTACTAGAGAGGGGTTGTTGATCCAGGGAGTTATTCTGATTGCCTGATTGGAGTTAGGGAAGGATTTTTTCCCCTGAAGTGAGGAAAATTGGCTTCTACCTCCCAGGTTTTATTTTTTTTGCCTTCCTCTGAATCAACTTGCAGGATAACAGGCCGAACTGGATGGACAGATGTCTTTTTTCAGCCTTATAGACTATGTTACTATGCAAAACGGATTCCCATTAAAAGGACTGTTACGATAATGATGACGTATCCTCAGGGCAGGCCATCAATATCAGATCAGTGGGGGTCAGACTCTGCACCCACACCAATCAGCTGTTTGAAAAGGTAGTGGCGCTCATGTGATCGCTGCTGACCTATGCATTGTCTCGCTTGTAGAGGCATCATTGACTGCCCATTCCACTACAAGCGAGACGATACACAAGAAATTTTGAAGTGGAAGCAGTGCTCGCAGTGAGTGCCGCTACAGCTTCAAACAGCTGATCGCAGGGGTTGCCAAGAGTCGGACCCCCGCCGATCTAATATTGATAATCTATCCTGAGTATAGGGCATCAATATTGTACCATTGCACAACCCCTTTATGTCTGGTCTAATAGTGGTGGTCTGTCCCTTAGGACAGTAAAGTTTCTAATAATAATCACCCAAAGGGTGAAAATTCAGCTAAAGTAAACCTATAGCTCAAATATTTACTGAGCAAAACAGTATAAGTTCTGGACGAATCCAGTAGCCATGTAATAATACTGTCTGACTTTCCTCCTCTCATACCGTATATCACTGCCCAGTGGAATCACTCTCATCATTTATTGACAACTAAAAGCTGTGGCCCTGAATTGAGAAAGAAGTGTCAAAGAAATGGCTTGTTTAGGATTACTTAGGCATGTCTTTCCCTTAACCCTCGGTGGCCTGGACAGAAAAATGTTATCGTCCACTGCACATAAGCCTTGACTTGGTTTATTCTAGGCATCGGAAACTTATTTATATGCATCGAGAGTTCTAGAGAAAAACCTCTTCATAACAAGCCATTATCTACCTTGTCATTTACTATAATATAAATGAGGTTCGCAAGCACCCCCTCTGAGCATGACATTAAAGAGCTGTCAAAAAGGCAATTAGTAGCTTTAAATTGTATCAAGCCAGTGTGGGGAAACAGGTAATACACAAGCATTGGACGCCAACATGGCCACCCTGGCATGTGTGGGATAATAGGAGAGGATTTTCATGTTCACTTTCCGGAATATTGACATCTAATTTTTTTGCGTTGCTCCAATAAAACTTTTATAAAACACTGTGGGGCAGATTTATGAGGCCTTAAGACTTAAATGGGTTGGTTCATCTCATACATTGGAGGCATATCGCTAGAGGTGTCCCAGAGGTGGGGCCTGCACCTATCTCTAAAACGGACCCTGCAAAGAGAAGGACAGCAGACTGCGCATATGCGGCTGCCCTTCATTCATTTGCCTATTTTCAGAAGTCCAATAGAAATGAATGGGAAGGGCACTGCGCAAGCGAGGCCACACTTCCGTTCACTTCTATGGGGCTGACGGAAATAACCAAGCCAGTGCTCAGCTATTTTTGGCAGTCCCATAGAAATGAATGGAGGGCAGAAACGCATGCGCCGAACCACTCTCCTTCTCTTTGCAGGCTCCGTTTTGGAGAGAGGCGCACATACCAGACATTGGCGGCATATTCTAGCGACATGCCCCCAGTGTATGAGTTGGGACAACCCCTTTAAACTTAGACTAGACAGTCTAAAGATACGCCACAGTGGCTAATGGTTTACATCACCTATTAGTAGGCTTACTTTGTGCCAGAATTGTGTGCCAAAATCCAGGTCCAATATTGGCACCCAGTGGGCAAAATAACCTATGCTCCAAGTCACATCCCTTTCCTGGTAAACCAAGCCTGGTTGCCAAGCCGGGCACTAAAAAGTGTCTAAGATTAAAGCCAAATTTGAGCCAGAACTCTGCATTTTCAGTAGTAAATCTGCCCCATTGTGTGTATAACTTAAATGGTTTCTTTGGGAATAATGAGTTTTTCCCAAGTGCCCACAGCTTGCCTATCTAAAGATATGATTCATACTTACCTACTCCACACCGCTTCAGCCCCCAGCGCTGCCTCCTGTGTCTCCATGTTCTGGTCCCGGTAGTGTTTACATCTGGTGCTGGATAACACAGGACCCACCACAGCTTATCTAGTACCTCCTGACCTCTGCACAGGTCATAGAACATGCCAAGAAAAATGTCCCATTGAAGTCAATGAGGTCCCCCCCACTGTCCATTCTGTCTATGGCCCAGGTGGTCTCTCAAAGAACAGGAAGTATATGACATATTTTAAGCCTACTGGTCAGTGTAAAAATTGCATTATTTTAGGGTAAAAAAAAAAGAAAACAAATGATTTAAACAATAGGTCATTTCTGATTAATCATTCCCTTTAAAGTGTTATACTCATTTTTGTTGATTATAATAATGTTTATATAAGTAGAAAGGTTAGCCTGGACTATAAATTATGTATAGGACCCAGTAAGTTCAACTAAAAGGCATTTCAGTAAAGAAAGGATAGTGAAAGGGAGGTATCTGTCCTTAAGTAACGGTAATAAAGATGTCTCACCTTTCTTGTGCTTCATCTGCTTGCCAATTTCCCAAAGGATGCGAGTGTAACAAACAATCATGACGCCCAATGGTGTAATAAATAGGGTGCAAAACGTGAACATGTTATACAGTGTTTCCTGCCAGCGTTGGGCAAAGCTTCCATGTGTGGCACACTGTGTAAAATTGGCTCCAGGAACAGTCCTCAGACGGAAGAGGAAAAGCTAAGGAGATAACAATAGATGATGGTGAATACAAAATCTGTAATTTTCATTAAAGTGTCACTGTGTCACTGTACTTTGACACAATTTTGTAGTGTAACTAGCATATTTCTACATCAATTCATTTAAAAAGTATGCTTGCATCCACCTGAAAGAAAGGTGTAAAGTTGTGGCCTCTAGGGGTTTCACTTCCATCTAATTTGCAGTCCACTACCTGTTGTCAGGAGATCGGTCCCCGACAACAGAGACTCAAAAGATGGCAGAGAGGAAGTGGGAGAGTGTCAGAGCCAGCTGAGATCCTGGTAAAAGAGCTGCTTCTACACTGCTTCTGAATTCTTAGGAGCCTCCTGCCTTTCTGTAAGTATGATTTCCCCCTCCATATCTGTTCTGTCAGCTCCGGAGCTGAAAACATAGTGTGAAGTAAGGGAAAGGATATCACAGCAGTACAGTGCTGGCATATTTCACAGAAGGGAGACACCCACTGCTTGTGAGAGAAATGCATCTAGCTGTGCAGCTGAAACAGGGAATAATATGGCTGAAAAATACTTATTCCTTTATAACTATGATTGTACAAAGAAGCACAGCAATTATGCAAACTTTTTTTTTGAAAACTCGGGTATGCTTTTCAAACATGAAAAGCAACAAATCATTTGACAAAATGATAGAGACAAAATGATAGAGAGCTTACTAAAGTTCAATAGGGGCCAACATACCTTTCTTGAGTGTATCATGGTGACAAGGTTTGTCCTTGTAGAGATTGCTAAATTGGTATAGGGAGTCTTAAAGGTGAGACACTGCTCCCTGGGAAAAAGGTATGCAACGTAAAGTATCTCTCCTCCAGGAAAAAATAATTAATCTAATTAATCACTTATTGGCGGCCAATCCGACGCTGGAGACAGAGTTTTCTTTCTTCCTGGACGAGACCTACTATACTTTATACTTAATATTGAATATAACAATATTCCAAGTTATAGTTACTTATTTCTGGAGGAAGGCTGTTGATCCAGAGACTTATTCTGATTTATTCTTCCGCATTTGGAGTAGATATGGAATTTTTTCCTTAATGGGAATGTGTCACTTATAATTTTTACTACAAATTAAAATCACATAGTGACACATCTTTTTCGAATCTGTTTTTTCAGATCGAAGATTTTTATTTAATTATATTTCCTGAACAGGATTATGGGGGCAGCCATCTTGCCTGAGCTGTTTTAAAAGCATTTAGAGATATGCTTTACAGCAGCCACCATGGGTCATATACATAATGGACAAGTTTAGTGACCCATGCAGAGGGAGGAGGAATAGATAGACTATAACCATCTCCTATTGTGTATGATGGATCCTGTGTGATCTATATGGTACATAGGTTTGATTGTTTCATGTAATCCCATCTGTGCAGAAAATGAGATGACTGCTTAGAAACAAGGCCGGTGCCGCCCATAAGCAGAGTAGGCCACTGCGTAGAGCGCACTCTTGCTGGAGGCGCCGTCGCTCTGGAGTCTGGCAACCAGTGGCGTTGCGAGGTGGGTGCGGCCGCACCAGGTGACACCAGTCTGATGGGGTGTCACCCGCCGGACCCAAGTTCTCAACACCACCAGCACCCGCCCCCTTGTACTTGTGTCGCTGATCTGATCCTGTACTTGCCAGCTGCTCGGGCATGAGTTCAGGTGGGTCTCGCGGGATCACGCGCCGCAGGACGGATTGCACGCAAAAGACACTGAACTTAACAGAATTCATGCTAACGCAGCCGGCAAGTACAGACTGTACAGGATCAGCGACACAAGTACGGGGGGGGGGGGGGGGGACTACATAATGGAGGACAGTCTGGGAGCAAAATTAACTTGTGTGGCAGCAAAATTACTTAGTGGGGCAAATTACATAATGGAGGGCAGTGTGGGGGCAAAATTACTTAGTGTGGGGGCAAAATTACTTAGTGTGGGGGCAAAATTACTTAGTGTGGGGGCAAAATTTCTTAGTGTGGGGGCAAAATTTCTTAGTCAGGGGAAAATTACATAATGGAGGGCAGTGGGGGGCAAACAACATAATGTGGGGCAGTGTGGGGGGCAAATGAATGTGAGGCAGTGTGGGGGGCATATTACTTAATGTGGGGCAGTGTAAGGGGCAGTATTACTAATGAGGGCATTCTAGAAGGGAATTACTATTGGTGGGACTATGAGGAGCACTATTACTATGGGGCACTATTATTTCTTCAGGATAGTATTTGTGGTATTGGGGCGGGGGCACAGCGAGCAGCAGGATAACATTGTGGGGACTCCAATTTGGGCTATGATGATAGAAAAGTGAGGACACTAAGATGTCTGTGTGTCACACTCTGCAGAGACGAGGCAGCTGAGAGAAGTGTCCGGACCGAATGGAGAAGATGATGACAGAGAAGATCTACATTGGACGAGACGTCACCTGGAGGCCCTGGATGTGAGAGGTACGTGCTGCTGTATATGTGCAATGCTGCTATTTTATGTTTTGCATATGAGAAAATGTTTAAATTAAAATGTTTTAATTAAATGTTCTATTTTACCATTTTTATTATTTGGTCGAAAGGCTGATTGGGGGGAGGGGGGATTATAACAGGACTGCTGTAGAATATCTAAAATTAGCTGGTCAAGTAAAATGTTGCATGCAACAATCATTAACCGCCTCCGGACCGCCTAACGCAGGATCGCGTTCCGGAGGCGGCAGCCCTGCGCACAGTCACGCATATATGCATCATCTCGCGAGACGCAAGATTTCCTGTGAACGCGCGCACACAGGCGCGCGCGTTCACAGGATCGGAAGGTAAGCGAGTGGATCTCCAGCCTGCCAGCGGCGATCGTTCGCTGGCAGGCTGGAGATGCGATTTTTTTAACCCCTAACAGGTATATTAGACGCTGTTTTGATAACAGCGTCTAATATACCTGCTACCTGGTCCTCTGGTGGTCCCTTTTGTTTGGATCGACCACCAGAGGACACAGGTAGCTCAGTAATAAGTAGCACCAAGCACCACACTACACTACACCCCCCCTGTCACTTATTAACCCCTTATTAACCCCTGATCACCCCATATAGACTCCCTGATCACCCCCCTGTCATTAAACACCCCCCTGTCATTGATCACCCCCCTGTAAGGCTCCATTCAGACGTCCGTATGATTTTTACGGATCCACTGATACATGGATCGGATCCGCAAAACACATACGGACGTCTGAATGGAGTCTTACAGGGGGGTGATCAATGACAGGGGGTGATCACCCCATATAGACTCCCTGATTACCCCCCTGTCATTGATCACCCCCCTGTCATTGATCACCCCACTGTAAGGCTGCATTCAGATGTCCGTATATTTTTTACGGATCCACGGATACATGGATCGGATCCGCAAAACACATACGGACATCTGAATGGAGCCTTATAGGGGGGTGATCAATGACAGGGGGGTGATCACCCCATATAGACTCCCTGATCACCCCCCTGTCATTGATCACCCCCCTGTCATTGATCACCCCTCTTTCATTGATCACCCCCCTGTCATTGATCACCCCCCTGTAAGGCTGCATTCAGATGTCTGTATGTTTTTTACGGATCCACGGATACATGGATCGGATCCGCAAAACACATACGGACATCTGAATGGAGCCTTATAGGGGGGTGATCAATGACAGGGGGGTGATCACCCCATATAGACTCCCTGATCACCCCCCTGTCATTGATCACCCCCCTGTCATTGATCACCCCCCTGTAAGACTGCATTCAGATGTCCGTATGTTTTTTACGGATCCACGGATACATGGATCGGATCCGCAAAACACATACGGACATCTGAATGGAGTCTTATACGGGGGTGATCAATGACAGGGGGGTGATCACCCCATAGAGACTCCCTGATCACCCCCCTGTCATTGATCACCCCCCTGTAAGGCTGCATTTAGATGTCCGTATGTTTTTTACGGATCCACGGATACATGGATCGGATCCGCAAAACACATACGGACATTTGAATGGAGCCTTATAGGGGGGTGATCAATGACAGGGGGGTGATCACCCCATATAGACTCCCTGATCACCCCCCTGTCATTGATCACCCCCCTTTCATTGATCACCCCCCTGTCATTGATCACCCCCCTGTAAGGCTGCATTCAGATGTCCGTATGTTTTTTACGGATCCACGGATACATGGATCGGATCCGCAAAACACATACGGACATCTGAATGGAGCCTTATAGGGGGGTGATCAATGACAGGGGGGTGATCACCCCATATAGACTCCCTGATCACCCCCCTGTCATTGATCACCCCCCTGTCATTGATCACCCCCCTGTAAGACTGCATTCAGATGTCCGTATGTTTTTCACGGATCCACGGATACATGGATCGGATCCGCAAAACACATACGGACATCTGAATGGAGCCTTATACGGGGGTGATCAATGACAGGGGGGTGATCACCCCATAGAGACTCCCTGATCACCCCCCTGTCATTGATCACCCCCCTGTCATTGATCACCCCCCTGTAAGGCTGCATTTAGATGTCCGTATGTTTTTTACGGATCCACGGATACATGGATCGGATCCGCAAAACACATACGGACATCTGAATGGAGCCTTATAGGGGGGTGATCAATGACAGGGGGGTGATCTCCCCATATAGACTCCCTGATCACCCCCCTGTCATTGATCACCCCCCTGTCATTGATCACCCCCCTGTAAGGCTCCATTCAGACATTTTTTTGGCCCAAGTTTAGCGGAAATATTAAGTCTCATATTCCACTAACTTGTGTCAAAAAATAAAATCTCACATGAACTCACCATACCCCTCACGGAATCCAAATGCGTAAAATATTTTAGACATTTATATTCCAGACTTCTTATCACGCTTTAGGGCCCCTAGAATGCCAGGGCAGTATAAATACCCCACATGTGACCCCATTTCGGAAAGAAGACACCCCAAGGTATTCCGTGAGGGGCATATTGAGTCCATGAAAGATTGAAATTTTTGTCCCAAGTTAGCGGAAAGGGAGACTTTGTGAGAAAAAAAAAAAATCAATTTCCGCTAACTTGTGCCCAAAAAAATAAATTTTGATGAACTCGCCATGCCCCTCATTGAATACCTTGGGGTGTCTTATTTCCAAAATGGGGTCACATGTGGGGTATTTATACTGCCCTGGCATTTTAGGGGCCCTAAAGCGTGAGAAGAAGTCTGGAATCCAAATGTCTAAAAATGCCCTCATAAAAGGAATGTGGGCCCCTTTGCGCATCTAGGCTGCAAAAAAGTGTCACACATCTGGTATCGCCATACTCAGGAGAAGTTGGGCAATGTGTTTTGGGGTGTCATTTTACATATACCCATGCTGGGTGAGATAAATATCTTGGTCAAATGCCAACTTTGTATAAAAAATGGGAAAAGTTGTCTTTTGCCGAGATATTTCTCTCACCCAGCATGAGTATATGTAAAAAGACACCACAAAACACATTGCCCAACTTCTCCTGAATACGGCGATACCACATGTGTGACACTTTTTTGCAGCCTAGGTGGGCAAAGGGGCCCACATTCCAAAGAGCACCTTTAGGATTTCACAGGTCATTTACCTACTTACCACACATTAGGGCCTCTAGAATGCCAGGGCAGTATAACTACCCCACAAGTGACCCCATTTTGGAAAGAAGACACCCCAAAATATTCCGTGAGGGGCATGGCGAGTTCCTAGAATTTTTTATTTTTTGTCACAAGTTAGCGGAAAATGATGATTTTTTTTTTCTTTTCTTACAAAGTCTCATATTCCACTAACTTGTGACAAAAAATAAAAACTTCCATGAACTCACTATGCCCATCACGAAATACCTTGGGGTGTCTTCTTTCCAAAATGGGGTCACTTGTGGGGTAGTTATACTGCCCTGGCATTTTAGGGACCCGAATGCGTGAGAAGTGGTTTGAAATCAAAATCTGTAAAAAATGGCCGGTGAAATCCGAAAGGTGCTCTTTGGAATGTGGGCCCCTTTGCCCACCTAGGCTGCAAAAATGTGTCACACATCTGGTATCACCATACTCAGGATAAGTTGGGCAATGTGTTTTGGGGTGTCTTTTTTACATATACCCATGCTGGGTGAGAGAAATATCTTGGCAAAAGACAACTTTTCCCATTTTTTTATACAAAGTTGGCATTTGACCGAGATATTTATCTCACCCAGCATGGGTATATGTAAAATGACACCCCAAAACACATTTCCCAACTTCTCCTGAGTACGGCAATACCAGATGTGTGAAACTTTTTTGCAGCCTAGGTGGGCAAAGGGGCCCACATTCCAAAGAGCACCTTTCGGATTTTACCCGCCATTTCTTTACAGATTTTGATTTCAAACTACTTCTCACGCATTCGGGCCCCTAAAATGCCAGGGCAGTATAACTACCCCACAAGTGACCCCATTTTGGAAAGAAGACACCCCAAAATATTCCGTGAGGGGCATGGCGAGTTCCTAGAATTTTTTATTTTTTGTCACAAGTTAGCGGAAAATGATGATTTTTTTTTTCTTTTCTTACAAAGTCTCATATTCCACTAACTTGTGACAAAAAATAAAAACTTCCATGAACTCACTATGCCCATCACGAAATACCTTGGGGTGTCTTCTTTCCAAAATGGGGTCACTTGTGGGGTAGTTATACTGCCCTGGCATTTTAGGGACCTGAATGCGTGAGAAGTGGTTTGAAATCAAAATCTGTAAAAAATGGCCGGTGAAATCCGAAAGGTGCTCTTTGGAATGTGGGCCCCTTTGCCCACCTAGGCTGCAAAAATGTGTCACACATCTGGTATCACCATACTCAGGATAAGTTGGGCAATGTGTTTTGGGGTGTCTTTTTTACATATACCCATGCTGGGTGAGAGAAATATCTTGGCAAAAGACAACTTTTCCCATTTTTTTATACAAAGTTGGCATTTGACCGAGATATTTATCTCACCCAGCATGGGTATATGTAAAATGACACCCCAAAACACATTTCCCAACTTCTCCTGAGTACGGCAATACCAGATGTGTGAAACTTTTTTGCAGCCTAGGTGGGCAAAGGGGCCCACATTCCAAAGAGCACCTTTCGGATTTTACCCGCCATTTCTTTACAGATTTTGATTTCAAACTACTTCTCACGCATTCGGGCCCCTAAAATGCCAGGGCAGTATAACTACCCCACAAGTGACCCCATTTTGGAAAGAAGACACCCCCAGGTATTTCATGATGGGCATAGTGAGTTCATGGAAGTTTTTATTTTTTGTCACAAGTTAGTATAGATCAAGACATGTAGAACAATAAATTTAGAGAAAAATTTATATATGGATGTCGTTTTTTTTGCAAAATTTTACAACTGAAAGTGAAAAATGTCATTTTTCTGCAAAAAAATCGTTAAATTTCGATTAATAACAAAAAAAGTAAAAATGTCAGCAGCAATGAAATACCACCAAATGAAAGCTCTATTAGTGAGAAGAAAAGGAGGTAAAATTCATTTGGGTGGTAAGTTGCATGACCGAGCAATAAATGCTGAAAGTAGTGTAGTGCAGAAGTGTAAAAAGTGGCCTGGTCATTAAGGATGTTTAAGCTAGGGGGGCTGAGGTGGTTAAATAGGAGGCCGACAAAAAAGGGTCGGGTCAAAGGGCGTGGTCAATGGGCGGAGTCAAGGTGGGGCGGCAAAATTAGCTTTTGCCTCGGGTGGCGAAAATCCTTGCACCAGCCCTGCTTAGAAGTGATCTATACAAAACAAGTCACAACATTAGGCTCAATGGCCAGTGAGCAAACTGTAGGATTTTAGGATTGCTTTTAAAATATATAGATGGAAAATTGAAAAAAATAAAATAAAATGTTTAACATTCGAACTTGATTTTTAGATGTTATTTTGTGATTAAACATTCCCTTTAAGATGCAAAAATTTAGCTTCTACCTCCAACATTGTAGGCTTTTTCATCCTTATAAATTATGTTACCATTTAAAATAAAATGTATTTCAAAATAACATTTTGCTAGGAACCTGGAAGACAGACTTGTATAAGATCTCAATAAACATAACAAAGCTGGGTTAGGCCTCTTTCACACTTGCGTTGTCCGGATCCGTTGTTTTGCCGGAGGTGCCCGCCGGATCCGTAACACCGCAAATGAACTGAAAGCATTTGAAGACGGATCCGTCTTCAAAATGCGTTCAGTGTTACTATGGCACCCAGGACGCTATTAAAGTCCTGGTTGCCATAGTAGTAGTGGGGAGCGGGGGAGCAGTATACTTACAGTGCGTGTGCGGCTCCCGGGGCGCTCCAGAATGACGTCAGAGCGCCCCATGCGCATGGATGACGTGATCCATGCGACACGTCATCCATGCGCGTGGGGCGCCCTGACGTCACTCTGAAGCGCCCCGGGAGCCGCACGGACGGTAAGTATACTGCTCCCCCGCTCCCCGCTACACTTACCATGGCAAACAGAACTTTAGCGTCCTGGCAGTCATAGTAACCATTCAGAAAAAGCTGAACGTCGGATCCGGTAATGCGCCGAAACGACGTTTAGCTTAAGGCCGGATCCGGATTAATGCCTTTCAATGGGCATTAATTCCGGATCGGGCCTTGCGGCAAGTGTTCAGGATTTTTGACCGGAGCAAAAAGCGCAGCATGCTGCGGTATTTTCTCCGGCCAAAAAACGTTCCGGTCCGGAACTGAAGGCATCCTGATGCATCCTGAACGGATTTCTCTCCATTCAGAATGCATGGGGATAATCCTGATCAGGATTCTTCCGGCATAGAGCCCCGACGACGGAACTCTATGCCGGAACACAACAACGCAAGTGTGAAAGAGCCCTTAGAGTAAGAAAGAAAATGATATTTTGTAAGGAAGTTTCTAATTTGGACAATCTCATTTGATAAAAAAAAATAATAATCCTCTGATGATTAAGTGATCACTGGGTGTCTCATTGTTGAGAGCTTCAGCAATCTTCTGTAATCTGCTGGTTAATTTTTCTTTTAACGATTTGCAGGTCATGGAGCATTTCTTATCTGCTGGAATACCCCTTTAACCCTTAGGATACCAGAGGTTTTTGCGTTCTAATTTTTCTTTCCTGTCTTCCTGGAGCCATAACTTTTTATTTTACCATTCACATATGCATATGAGGCTTGTTTGTTGCAAGACAAGTTGCACTTTCTAATGCCACCATTTAATATGGCATACTGTGGTGGAATTCGAGAAAAACGCAATTCCTTCACAGTTTTATGGGTTTTGTTCCTTTGTTCTCTTTGCAGCAAAACTGAACTGTGCCCTTCATTCTCTGGGTCAGTATGATTACAACGATACCACATATTATATGTCTAAATAGTGAAAAAATTACAAACCGGATTCCAAAAAAGTTGGGACACTATACAAATCGTGAATAAAAACTGAATGCAATGATGTGGAGGTGCCAACTTCTAATATTTTATTCAGAATAGAACATAAATCACGGAACAAAAGTTTAAACTGAGAAAATGTACCATTTTAAGGGAAAAATATGTTGAATCAGAATTTCATGGTGTCAACAAATCCCAAAAAAGTTGGGAAAAGGCCATTTTCACCACTGTGTGGCATCTCCCCTTCTTCTTACAACACTCAACAGACGTCTGGGGACCGAGGAGACCAGTTTCTCAAGTTTAGAAATAGGAATGCTCTCCCATTCTTGTCTAATACAGGCCTCTAACTGTTCAATCGTCTTGGGCCTTCTTTGTTGCACCTTCCTCTTTATGATGCGCCAAATGTTCTCTATAGGTGAAAGATCTGGACTGCAGACTGGCCATTTCAGTACCCGGATCCTTCTCCTACGCAGCCATGATGTTGTGATTGATGCAGAATGTGGTCTGGCATTATCTTGTTGAAAAATGCAGGGTCTTCCCTGAAAGAGATGACGTCTGGATGGGAGCATATGTTGTTCTAGAACCTGAATATATTTTTCTGCATTGATGGTGCCTTTCCAGACATGCAAGCTGCCCATGCCACACACACTCATGCAACCCCATACCATCAGAGATGCAGGCTTCTGAACTGAGCGTTGATAACAACTTGGGTTGTCCTTGTCCTCTTTGGTCCGGATGACATGGCGTCCCAGATTTCCAAAAAGAATTTCGAATTGTGACTCGTCTGACCACAGAACAGTCTTCCATTTTGCCACACTCCATTTTAAATGATCCCTGGCCGAGTGAAAACGCCTGAGCTTGGGGATCTTGCTTAGAAATGGCTTCTTCTTTGCACAGTAGAGTTTCAGCTGGCAACTGCGGATGGCACGGTGGATTGTGTTCACTGACAATGGTTTCTGGAAGTATTCCTGAGCCCATTCTGTGATTTCCTTTACAGTAGCATTCCTGTTTGTGGTGCAGTGTCGTTTAAGGGCCCGGAGATCACGGGCATCCAGTATGGTTTTACGGCCTTGACCCTTACACACAGAGATTGTTCCAGATTCTCTGAATCTTCGGATGATGTTATGCACAGTTGATGATGATAGATGCAAAGTCTTTTCAATTTTTCACTGGGTAACACCTTTCTGATATTGCTCCACTATCTTTCTGCGCAACATTGTGGGAATTGGTGATCCTCTACCCATCTTGGCTTCTGAGAGACACTGCCACTCTGAGAAGCTCTTTTTATACCCAATCATGTTGCCAATTGACCTAATTAGTGTTAATTGGTCTTCCAGGTCTTCGTTATGCTCAAATTTACTTTTTACAGCCTCTTATTGCTACTTGTCCCAACTTTTTTGGGATTTGTTGACACCGTGAAATTTTGAATCAACGTATTTTTCCTTTAAAATGATACATTTACTCGGATTAAACGTTTGATCTGTCATCTACGTTCTATTACAAATAAAATATTGACATTTGCCATCTCCACATCATTGCATTCAGTTTTTATTCACAGTTTGTTTAGTGTCCCAACTTTTTTTGGAATCCGGTTTGTAATTAAAACTTTAAATTATTATTTTTTTTTAATTGCCACATTCTGACCCCCATAAGTTTTGCATAATTATGTCTACTGAACTGTGTGGGGGGCTAATTTTTTGGCGGAATGGTCTGTAGTTTTTATGGTTTTTTTTATACCATTTTGGAGTGTGTATGTTTTTTTGATCACATTTTATTTAATTTTTTGGGTAAGAGAAGCAATGGAAAAATGGTGAATAGGCCAGTTTGAAACTTTTTCTTTACGCCAATTGCCGTATTGGGGAAATATTTTTATATTTTAATGGTGCGAGTGGGCGTCATGTTTAAAGACCCCACCAGGGGTTAAATGTTGAATTTCCATGTAGTGCCACTGCTGTCGAAATGAAGCATTACATGGCTCCAATTGAAATCATGGGATATACAGGCCAAGCGCTTCAGAGTGAGTGATGCTCTTTACACTCCGGCTGCTAGATGAGGGTTTTGTGAGTGGAAAATTATTTTATTAACTAAGAATTCTATTACATATATTCCATACACTGTATAATATGTTATATGGAAATGTTTTTTTTTTCTATTAAATCAGACAGCCTCTTTTTAATGATGGTTAATTTATACAATTTGCAGTTAATTTGCACAATTTGCCGTTCACGCTATGGAAAATAATAATGCATTTTGCCTTTAATTATAATTATATGTTGCAATTTTTGTTCTGTTTCTTTACAGTAATTAAATTACATTTTCTCAACAGATATTGTTTTGCCTTAAGGCTTAAAACCATTAGGTACTTTAAATAATTAATATATATTAAGAAGTACAGTAAAGCAAGCCACTGGTTTTCATCTGTGATTTAGGTTATATTTAACACCAGAATCTTTCTTTGACTAGAATGACAGCGCAAAATGCATGAAGGTGTAAGAGTACATTAAAGGGGTTCTTTGGGAATTAAGAAAATTAAAATACTTAAATATTAGTTCATTTTAAATTTATTCCCAAATACCTTACATTAGTTATAATGGCTCATTTTGTCTGGGGAGCAATCATTAGGAGAAATAAAATGGCCGCCATCCTATTAGTTCACACAAAACCTGTCCTAATCACACAGCAGGACAAGATACTTCACAACACTGAGTGAAAGAGCTGCCTAATCCTACTCTCTATTATGATGCTGAATACGGCTGATAAGATCTTTAGCTGAATCTATGTTGGAATTGAGTTCATGAGCAGATGTGGCTTATGAGCAGCAGCTCTTGTATGTAGTCTCTATTACCACAGTCTGTCCCCTGTGTCCTCTCTGTACTTCATGTCTTCTGATGAGCTGCATTCCCACAAAGATTCAGCTAAATATTATATTAAACTGTATTCAGGATCATTATCCCTGACAAGCAGAGCAGAGAGGAGGATGAGGCAGCTCTTTAGCTCAGTGTTGTGAAGTAACTTGTCCTCTTGTGTGATTAGTACAGGTTTTGTGTGTACTAATAGGACAGCGGCCATTTTATTTCTCCTAATGATTGCTCCCCAGGGAAAACAAGCCATTCTAACTAATAAAAGGTATTTGGGAATATATTTATAATAAAGTAATATTTGCGTGTTTTCATTTTCTTAATTCCCGGAGAACCCCTTTAATAAAACAACAAAAGTAAGTGAATTAGACACTAAGAGAAAGATAACTTGTTGTCATGACATGTTATGGAAAACTCAACCAACCAGAATCACAGGTTTGAATCTCTTGTTTAAAATTTTTGAAATGTTTTATCTATTTGAAAGTTTTATCTTTTCACTTTTACAGACAAATGTTATAATTCTGGCTGTGCAGTCTGTTTTAGTAACTTCTTACATTCCCCATGTAATAACAATTCTGGAACATCTATTCTTATGGCTCTATGTTGTGTCATTCCTTTGTTATTTCTACTAGAAGTTATAAATGAATTGTCAGCTACAGTAAAGGTACAGATGGGTGTTACCAGTGGGGAGGAGGGGGTCCCTGCACAGTTTGACATAGGCTATGCTTCATTCTTGCAGCAATGATGTCATCTTCCAGGCTGCAGCAGTGACATTCTGTAAACACATCATCATGCAGCCAATCAATGGCCTCAATAGTGTACGGGGTGTGGCCACCAAAGCCAGCATGTAAACTCAGGTGTCTGAAGTGCATTTTAACTGTTTTAGTGATGTAAGTAAGGGTTTATACTAATTGTTTTTGCTAAATGTGTATTAGATCCATTTGGTCTTTACAATAAATAATTCCAATCTATGCCCTGAGTACCCTACCTTTTCTCACAATTTATGGCTAGTATTGTTTTTGTCTGTGGGCATCAGAGAGGTTGATGTGCTGGCATATATAGATATTTTTTATACCTTTATTAGTCTTAGGCTACTTTCACACTAGCGTTCGGGGCTCCGCTTGTGAGCTCCGTTTGAAGGGGCTCACAAGCGGCCCCGAACGCATCTGTACTGCCCCAATGCATTCTGAGTGGATGTGGATCCGCTCAGAATGCATCAGTCTGGCAGCGTTCAGCCTCCGCTCCGCTCAGCAGACGGACACCCGAACGGATCCGTTTGAAGTTGACACAATATGGCTCAATTTTCAAACGGATCCGTCCCCCATTGACTTTCAATGTAAAGTCTGGACGGATCCGTCTGAACTACTTTCACACTTAGAATTTTTTCTAAACTATAAAGCAGACGGATCCGTTCTGAACGGATCCAAACGTCTGCATTATAGGAGCGGATCCGTCTGTGCAGACACCAGACGGATCTGCTCTGAACGCAAGTGTGAAAGTAGCCTTAGTGCGTCATTAATTTGTTTTGTTTTATTAAATAACTTTTTAACATTTTTTTGGGTTGAGGGAGATTAAAAAAACATTTTCAACAATGTATTTGGTATTTATTTTTAAATTGTTCATTGTGTGGTATAAATAACATGATAACTTTGTTCTCTGGGTCAATGTGATTACAGCGATACAAAATGTGTATAGTTTTATAGTTTTTGAGTTTTCATTTTTCTTCCCTGTCTTCCTGGAGCCATAACTTTTTATTTTCCATTTACATATGCATATAAGGGCTTGTTTGTTGCAGGACAAGTTGCCCTGCCTAATGCCACCATTTAATAGGGCATAATTTGGTGGAATTGAAAAAAACCCGCAATTCCTGCAAAGTTTTATTCGATTTGTCTCTACGGCATTCCCTTTGCAGCAAAACTGACCTGTGCCCTTCATTCTCTGGATTACCTTTTTATTTCATTTTATTCTGTTTTGGGAAGGTTAGATGAAGAGAAAACACAATTCGGTATTTTTTTTACTGTGTTTTCTGTAACCCATAAATAATGTATTGAGTTTATAATACAGCTTGTTATTGATGCAGTGTACCTAGGGTTGCCGCTAGGCTTGAGTGAATTGTCCTACGTATCATAGATCCGAAGTCGATTCGTTTAAATAATTAGATTTTAATGCTGTTTACTTACAGCATTAAAATGTATTGGCTCCATTGAGCCTAACTTCGTGTTGCCCGAAGTGGCGCAATACTTCAGTGAGTTACTACTGTATTCCTATCTGCATATTTAAAAACTATTTAAAGTAGGTATCTGAAGTGGGCTTTGGTACTGGCTGGTACCTCGGTACCAAAAGCCCACCATTCCTATTTTAAATTGTTTTAAATACGCAGATAGGAATACAGTAGTAATTCACTGAAGTCTCGTGCCTCCATAGAGTACATACATTTTAATGTTGTATGGAAACAGGTATTTGAACACATTGACTTTGGATCTATGATCCGAAGGTCGATTGGCTCAAGCTTAGTTGCCGCCATTCCCAGTAAAAAATACAGGCCAAGTTTACATGGGTAAAAAGGGGGTATCATTACAGGAAGTGGCATTGGGATGGTTGTTCATTCTTTGAGGTTTGCAGCATTCTTGTTTTTTAAAAAACTATGCTATAATTTTTCAAATAAAATGCAGCCAAAGATGCTGCATCGGCCTCATACATGAACTGGTGTTTTTGAATGAGCTCTTGTGTAGAAGATTTTAATGTTGCCCCTAAGGTTTGTAGCCCTACGTAGGAGATCAGCTTATCCTGGTTTGTGGTTTGTTAAACTAAATGACTAAATGAAAATTACTGTTTATGGTGACCGTGAGAGAGAGTGTTTTCGCTGGCACTGTGATCTGGACGTTGGTAAATGTCTGAGTTGTGGTGTCAATAAATTAACTAATTAGACGAAGAGGGGCGATTAGTAAGTGCCCATCTTCTCACTTGTTTCTGGGGGGAAAAAGACCCCCCCATATTTGATTAGCAGGGATCAAGTATTCTCTCTGGTTGATGGAAAGGAAAGGGGTATTGATAACATGCACAGAAGTCTATGTTACCCTTCCCCTGGGGGCATGTATAGTTATACAGGTAGATGATCAAGTTCTGTGTTCTTCCTGCAGCCTGTCAGCATGTCCCAGAATGGCCTCCCTTTTGCCATGTGTCCTACCTCCTCTAAGGGCGTCGTCTAAGTGAACCCCTTGATCTTCACAGTACCCCTGATGGTGGAGATAGACTTTCCCGAGGGGAACACCAGATCGCTACCTCTTGAGGAGGATTGGCACAAAAGGCGGCAGGCCCAGGTGAACCAGGAGGTACCTGAGCGAGGTACCAGAGGTACAGGTGCTGTCAGCAGGCTGAGTCGTAACCAGGAGCAAAAGTGCAGGGCTGAAGGATGAGGCAGAGGCGAAGTCAAACAGGCAACAGGTCTGGGCAGGTGGCACAGCTACAGGTCAGGCAATCTGGGTCGGCAGCAGGAGAGTCAAGGCAAGCAGGCAGGGATCTAACAGGTAGCAGAGTCCAGGAATACAAGCACGAGTCAGGAACACAGGAGCAGATATCAGGAACCTTAACAGGACACAAGGACCTTGACACTGAGGCATCTGGGAAGTGGGCTGAGCCACTTATATATGTGCAGGATTGGTCAGTGAGGTCACATGATCCAACCCATAACGCACAGTAAGTGACGCAAGCCGGCCCTAAGGAAATGCTGCCGGAAACAAGCAGCGAAAGCATGCTGTGGCCAGGGCTGAAAGGAAACACTGGGAGCAGATCACCGCTGAACACGGCGCCTGGGACCGCGGCGGTAAGCAGGAGGACAGTGGCGCACAGCAGCCGCTGTTACACCTTTCCTTTTCCACATGAAGCTGAAGGGAGGAGGGCTATGTTAAACTTTAATATATCATGCTACAATTGAGCTAGAGCTGCAATCTTTTTTTAAAGCTGCCAATCTAAGCTTTAAAACAAGACCAGGATCACAATGCTATCTGTCATAAAACATTTACCTTTAGAAATCAGGTCTGCATTTGAAGCTGTATGGCCACTAGCCCTGCTTAGATTGTCAGCTCTAAAACAAGACCAAGCTCAGTTTTAGCCTAAGAAAGATCACTCAAAAGCTACCCCCTCCCCCCATATGCAGCCACACAACTGAAACACCATTTGTTTAAAACAGTATTTTCCTTTCCGGCCTAAACAAAGGTCCTTTCCGGCATGAACAAATGGTATTCAGGTTGATCAGTAGGGAGTTAGTATATTATATTTGTGTGATAATAGTATGAATCTATTAAGAGGACCTTTCTTCTCTCCTGACATGTCTGTATTAGTTAATAATTGTATTCCCCGTGTAATGCCTGAACATTTTTCCTTGGAACTCTGCACTGGGCCAATCCTCTATTATGCCTCCTAAAAATTTATAAATAGACTTGTATAAACAACTGGAAGTTACCATCCCCTCTGTGGTGGTGGTAATGCAATGGGTTTGACTGAAACACTCAAACTCAATAACTAGGAGGGAGTGTCCATATAATATTGCCCATATAGTGTCGCTCTTCTGCTTTAGAAGCAGGTTAGAATACAGCAGATGGTTCAACCAAGGATAAGTGATTTGTGTACAGTATTGCCAGCACCAGTTCCATACGGTGAACCACATCTTTGAGCTATTGTTGATTCTAGACGATTTACAGTAACACCACTTACTGTTGGGCATGCCAGATTTAGAAAGGCAGAAATTCGATGAATTTGTTGTTGGAAGGTTAACGTGATAATAAATGAGACATTAAAAGTCTTGATCTCTCACCCATTCTGCTGATAATGCTAGTGTTTTGTGTATGGAAATTGCATTGCTTTATGCTTACACTTATACACCTGTTAGGAAAGAGTGCAGCTGAATGAGCCACCAAATCGACTAAATTTGAAGATGTGTACATAGATTTGGCTATACAGTGTACTAATTTTCATGGATAGTAGTTCCTATCTTAAAATAGAAATCTGGTAATGACAAGGCAAATATGAACCCAGCCTAAGACTAGCATAATTAGATCAGCAGCACATAGCTAAAGTGAAGAAAAACATGTCGTACTATATAATCATATTGTCAGAAAAATGACCTAGTTAGAATACAGACATATTGCCTCAATTTTCTTTACAGTAAGCAGTGCTGAAGTAATGTCAGCAGCATCGCCACTTCTTATTTGAAGAGCAGAATGGATAGTATTGGATAATAATAGTATCAAATCTTCTACTTACTGTGAGAAACCACATATAGTGCTAGACAGGAGAAAGTCATCACCATTTTTTTTGCCTCCACTAAGGATAGAATTTTCTTGCTGCTCAGTAGCCTCCTTAGCCTCTGAGGATCACACAGCATCTTCTATGACTGCTATGGCTGTAAATATGCCCATGTTCAGTATATGTATATTATTTGATTGTCTCTTTTTCCCTGTAAAATACACAGTCGAGTCACATTATTATGACCACTTCCTACTTTTGATGTCGACAGCATGTAGCTCATGGGGGAAGTCATATGTGGTGAGCTGGCTTGGTGGGTACATAATGAGTGTGATACGCTATCTGCACACATATTCCTTGTTGATGTCATGGGTAAAAGGGATGATTTATCAGATTTGCATAAGGAATGATTATTAGATTTTCGGGCCGAAGGTGGCAGTTTTTCAGAAACTGCACAGTTTGCGAACTGTTCATGTACTGCTGTGAAGAAAGTGTATTTTGAGGGGACAAATGGCACCATTTGACTAGAAATGTCCAACATACATTGGAAGAGCATGACCAAGTCTTCCAAGTACTATCCTAGCCCCCTAATTCCTCAGACTTGAAACCAAATGACCACCTCGATTGTCGTGTTCACTCTATGGATCCTTCCCCACGCACTCTCCAGTAGTTGTGGGATGCACTGCAGTCAGCATGGCTCCAGATACCTGTGACAACCTCCCGGGATCTTATTGAATCACTCCCAGCCTGTCTAGCTGCTGTCCGTGCTCCATATAGCGGATATTACCTGGTGGTCATAATGTGACTCGACTGTGTTAAAGAGACAATAAACTAGAATGATATCTGAATACAATATTGTTGCCTATTATTACATACATACAATGCATTTCCGTTCTCCTGCTATGCCCTCCGGTATCTCCGTTCCCTAAGTTATGGTAGGCGGAGTCTGCCCTAGCGCTGGCCAATCGCATTGCAGAGCTCACAGCCTGGGAGAAAATAACCTCGCAGGCTGTGAGCTCTGCGCTGCGATTGGCCAGCGCTAGGGCAGACTCCGCCTACCATAACTTAGGGACTGGTATCTCCGCCTACTATAACTTAGTGAGCGGAGATACCGGAGGACATAGCAGGAGAACGGAGCGGCGCCCAGGGATAATAGTAAGTGCAGTGAGATCCCCGGGCGCCGCTCTACATATCTGTATAGTTAGTTCATAGGGTAAAAATCGGTGAAAGGTCCTCTTTAAAATGATCCCACTGTTTATGCTCTGTGTGTGTTAGATTCTTATAAAAATCAATCTTATTGATATGTAAATCACCTCTGTCAGGAGCCCAGGGGGTTGTCCCACGATATGTTGGAGCCCAGCCACGCCCATTGATCCGGAGCCCAGCACCGCCTACCACTTAATTTGTTCACTCCACTGTCCCTGTCAGTTATTCTAAGTGCCGTAATCTCGCGCAGGCGCAGTGGACACTGTAGTCTGCGCCCTGCACAATTTAGCGCTGGGCTAAGGAGAACATTGAAGCATGAACTGAACTGCTCTGATGCTCAAGTCAGGGGTGCTGCCTGGGTGAAAATGGAGGTATGTTCGGGTTCAGCTTTGAACCCGGACAACCCCTTTAAATCTTGGTTTCATCAGTCTTTTAGTTGCTTTATTGAAAACTTCACGTGGGCTTTCATGTGTCTTTTACTGAGGAGAGACACTTTCTGGCCACTCTGCCATAAACCCCAGATTTGTGGAGTGCTGCAGTGAGGGTTGAGCTTCTGGAAATTTCCATCATTTACACACAGGATCTTTGGAGCTCAGCTAGAGTGACCATTTGGTTCTTGGTCACCTGTTTTACCAAAGCCCTACTCCCCGATTACATAGCTTGGCAGTGCAGCCAGGTCTAGGAAGAATCCTGGTTGTTCCAAACTTTTTCCATTTAAGAATTATGCAGAACATTTTTTTTGTTCTCTTCTTCAGAATTTCCACACAATCCTGTCTCTGGGCTCTACAGGCCGTTATTTCCACCCCATTGCTTGGGTTTTGCTCTGATATGCATTGTCAGCTGTGAGACCTTAAATAGATGTGAGTTTGTCTTTCTAAATTAAGTCCAGTAAACTGAATTTTCCACAGGCGGACTCCAATCAAGGCATAGAAACATCTCAAAGATTATCAAGACAGGACCGCAGTGCAAACTTTAGGCTATCATAACAAAGGGTGTGAATGCTTATGTCCATGCAAAATTTTTGTGTTTCCTTTTTAATAAATGAGCAAAAATGTCTAAAATTCTGTTTTCACTTTCTCATTATGGGGTATTGAGTGCAGATTGATGGGGAAAAACGTTATATATTGTTTTAAATTTTAGCATAAGGCCGTGTTTACTATAGAATCTATGATGGGAATAAAATAGGCTAAATTACGGGTAATTGAATAAAAAGTTTAGTAAACAGTGATAAAAGACATATACAGGCAGACCACATACAGGGGCGTAACTACTATAGCGGAAGTCCATGCAACTGCTATAGGGCCCAGGGCAAGAGGGGGCCCAGTTGGGATAATCTCCTCTTCTATTAGGAGTGAAAAGTTGGTCAGGACTCTACCCTCTAAAGGAACAACTTTTAGCAAACTAGGCAGTGGAAAAAAATGACCCAAGGGTCATTGAAAAGGGTTTAGGCGGAAACCCTTCGGTCCTGTGTGGGGGGCCTGGTTTGATCCATGCTATGGGGCCCTTACTTCTCTATGTACGCCACTGACCACATACATAGTAAAGAAACAGTCACTCTAACCTGCAATCAATGGGCAAGCTCCTTGTTGGCTAGCTCCCAACATGGCACTTGGCTAGTGCCTAATAGTGGATACAAAGAGAGGTAGTCATAGATGACATCTTCCTTGCATGATGTCTGTCTTGGAGCTTAAAGCTCTGTTGAATACAGCCAGGTCCATAAATATTGGGACATCGACACGATTCTAACATTTTTGGCTCTATACACCACCACAATGGATTTGAAATGAAACAAACAAGATGTGCTTTAACTGCAGACTGTCAGCTTTAATTTGAGGGTATTTACATCCAAATCAGGTGAACGGTGTAGGAAGTACAACAGTTTGCATATGTGCCTCCCACTTGTTAAGGGACCAAAAGTAATGGGACAATTGGCTTCTCAGCTGTTCCATGGCCAGGTGTGTGTTATTCCCTCATTATCCCAATTACAATGAGTAAATAAAAGGTCCAGAGTTGATTTCAAGTGTGCTATTTGCATTTGGAATATGTTGCAGTCAACTCTCAAGATGAGATCCAAAGAGCTGTCACTATCAGTGAAGCAAGCCATCATTAGGCTGAAAAAACAAAACAAACCCATCAGAGAGATAGCAAAAACATTCGGCGTGGCCAAAACAACTGTTTGGAACATTCTTAAAAAGAAAGAACGCACTGGTGAGCTCAGCAACACCAAAAGCCCCGGAAGACCACGGAAAACAACTGTGGTGGATGACAAGATAATTATTTCCTTGGTGAAGAAAAAACCCTTCACAACAGTTGGCCAGATCAAGAACACTCTCCCGGAGGTAGATGCATGTTTGTCAAAGTCAACAATCAAGAGAAGACTTCACCAGAGTGAATACAGAGGGTTCACCACAAGATGTAAACCATTGGTGAGCCTCAAAAACAGGAAGGCCAGATTAGAGTTTGCCAAACGACATCTAAAAAAGCCTTCACAGTTCTGGAACAACATCCTATGGACAGATGAGACCAAGATCAACTTGTACCAGAGTGATGGGAAGAGAAGAGTATGGAGCAGGAAAGGAACTGCTCATGATCCTAAGCATACCACCTCATCAGTGAAGCATGGTGGTGGTAGTGTCATGGCGTGGGCATGTATGGCTGCCAATGGAACTGGTTCTCTTGTATTTATTGATGATGTGACTGCTGACAAAAGCAGCAGGATGAATTCTGAAGTGTTTCGGGCAATATTTTATCTACTCAAATTCAGCCAAATACTTCAGAACTCATTGGACGGCGCTTCACAGTGCAGATGGACAATGACCCAAAGCATACTGCAAAAGCAACCAAAGAGTTTTTTAAGGGAAAGAAGTGGAATGTTATGCAATGGCCAAGTCAGTCACCTGACCTGAATCCGATTGAGCATGTATTTCACTTGCTGAAGACAAAACTGAAGGGAAAATGCCCCAGGAACAAGCAGGAACTGAAGACAGTTGCAGTAGAGGCCTGGCAGAGCATCACCAGGGATGAAACCCAGCATCTGGTGATCTCTATGCGTTCCAGACTTCAGGCTGTAATTGACTGCAAAGTATTTGCAACCAAGTATTAAAAAGTGAAAGTTTGATTTATGATTATTGTCAATTGTCCCATTACTTTTGGTCCCTTAACAATCGGGAGGCACATATGCAAACTGTTGTAATTCCTACACCGATGTACATGATGCCATATGCCCTAGGAAGAGCCCACGGAGAACGCGGCACACCGGCCTTTTCTAAAAGCTGATTGGCAGGGTCCCAGAGGATAGGTCATCAATACTAATTACTGGATAACCCCTTTAACCACTCAAGAATGCGGCCTGGTGGTGGTCATCTCTGACACAGAACAATAGGGCTTTGTACCTATTTAATAGCTAACATTAAGAAGTAATATCACTAGCTCACTACATTAAAATGTAATAATTAAAGGGAAAGAAGAACTAAATATATATATACACTCACCTAAAGAATTATTAGGAACACCTGTTCTATTTCTCATTAATGCTATTATCTAGTCAACCAATCACATGGCAGTTGCTTCAATGCATTTAGGGGTGTGGTCCTGGTCAAGACAATCTCCTGAACTCCAAACTGAATGTCAGAATGGGAAAGAAAGGTGATTTAAGCAATTTTGAGCGTGGCATGGTTGTTGGTGCCAGACGGGCCGGTCTGAGTATTTCACAATCTGCTCAGTTACTGGGATTTTCACGCACAACCATTTCTAGGGTTTACAAAGAATGGTGTGAAAAGGGAAAAACATCCAGTATGCGGCAGTCCTGTGGGCAAAAATGCCTTGTGGATGCTAGAGGTCAGAGGAGAATGGGCCGACTGATTCAAGCTGATAGAAGAGCAACGTTGACTGAAATAACCACTCGTTACAACCGAGGTAGGCAGCAAAGCATTTGTGAAGCCACAACACGCACAACCTTGAGGCGGATGAGCTACAACAGCAGAAGACCCCACCGGGTACTACTCATCTCCACTACAAATAGGAAAAAGAGGCTACAATTTGCACGAGCTCACCAAAATTGGACTGTTGAAGACTGGAAAAATGTTGCCTGGTCTGATGAGTCTCGATTTCTGTTGAGACATTCAAATGGTAGAGTCCGAATTTGGCGTAAACAGAATGAGAACATGTATCCATCCTCTGATAGCTACTTCCAGCAGGATAATGCACCATGTCACAAAGCTCGAATCATTTCAAATTGGTTTCTTGAACATGACAATGAGTACACTGTACTAAAATGGCCCCCACAGTCACCAGATCTCAACCCAATAGAGCATCTTTGGGATGTGGTGGAATCGGGAGCTTCGTGCCCTGGATGTGCATCCCTCAAATCTCCATCAACTGCAAGATGCTATCCTATCAATATGGGCCAACATTTCTAAAGAATGCTATCAGCACCTTGTTGAATCAATGCCACGTAGAATTAAGGCAGTTCTGAAGGCAAAAGGGGGTCCAACACCGTATTAGTATGGTGTTCCTAATAATTCTTTAGGTGAGTGTATATTTGTAGGGATTTGCTCTGGTAGGCAGGGTAAGCGGACACAGTACAGAGGCAAGAACACGGTAGTAAAGCAAAAGTTCAGTGTTTATTCACACAAATGGAAAAAATAAAACAAACACTTTGCAGAGTCCTGGTGTTAATTCACACAGCACAAAGTTCACAGAACAAAAATGTCACCTGGCAGGCTGATTTATCCACGGCAGTCCACAGCCGTCCACGACAGGCTTTAGGGCGCCTGATTCCCAGCATGTGGTTCTCCAGCACGGTACCAAACGTTTAGGTTAGGGATGAGCGAACCCGAACTGTATAGTTCGGGTTCGTACCGAATTTTGGGGTGTCCGTGACACGGACCCGAACCCGAACATTTTCGTAAAAGTCCGGGTTCGGGTTCGATGTTCGGCGCTTTCTTGGCGCTTTTTGAAAGGCTGCAAAGCAGCCAATCAACAAGCGTCATACTACTTGCCCCAAGAGGCCATCACAGCCTTGCCTACTATTGGCATGGCTGTGATTGGCCAGTGCAGCATGTGACCCAGCCTCTATATAAGCTTGGGTCACGTAGCGCTGCACGTCACTCTGCTGATTCAAGCATAGGGAGAGGTTGCTGCTGCGACGTTAGGGCGAGATTAGGCAGATTAACTCCTCCAAAAGACTTAATTCAGTGATCGATCTCCAGCTGTGGATCAATGAAGTGCTAATATTGAATTGCTCACTTTTTTTAGGCTGCCCAGAGAGTTTTTATATCACTTTTTTCTGGGGTGATCGGCGGCCATTTTGTGGCTTGTGGTGCGCCAGCACAAGCTACCACCAAGTGCATTTAACCATCAATAGTGTGGTTATTTTTTGCTATATCCTACATCAGGTGCAGGCTGAGCCTGTGTCACCCAAGTGCATTTAACCATCAACAGTGTGGTTATTTTTTGGCCATATACTACATCAGGTGCAGGCTGAGCCTGTGTCACCCAAGTGCATTTAACCATCAATAGTGTGGTTATTTTTTGGCCATATACTACATCAGGGGCAAGTTGAGCCTGTCACCCAGCGCCTAAAAAATAGACCTGACATTTATATTCCTCCAAATCAGTACTGTTTTAGCTGGTCAAGTTATTTGTAGTGACCGTAAAAGCACAGTTTTTGTTCTGGGTTGAAAAACTATTCCCAAATTTGCCATTCTCAAAATTAGTAGTTTCTGCTATATCAGGCCTACTTTAAATCTATCCCAAAAAGGATATCTTAGATTCAGGGTGCTGATAGTGTCATTCTGAAAAACTTAACACACACGCTACCGTGCAGATACAAGTCTAATTCTGTGATTAAAGGTATATCTGTCACACAGCGCGTAAAAAAATAGGCCTCACATTTCTATTCAACCAAATCTGTACTGTTTTAGCTGGTCAAATTATTTGTAGTGACAGTAAAAGCACAGTTTTTGTTCTGGGTTGAAAAACTATTCCCAAATTTGCCATTTTCAAAATTGTGGTGAACGGGAACAATGAGGAAAACATCTAATAAGGGACGCGGACGCGGACGTGGACATGGTCGTGGTGGTGTTAGTGGACCCTCTGGTGCTGGGAGAGGACGTGGCCGTTCTGCCACAGCCACACGTCCTAGTGTACCAACTACCTCAGGTCCCAGTAGCCGCCAGAATTTACAGGGATATTTGGTGGGGCCCAATGCCGTTCTAAGGATGGTAAGGCCTGAGCAGGTACAGCCATTAGTCAATTGGGTTCACATTGGGTTCACATTATCTCCCACCCAGTCTTCTGCAGAAAGCGCACAGATGGCGCATGAAAACCAAGCCCATCAGTCTGTCACATCACCCCCATGCATATCAGGGAAACTGAGCCTCAAGTTATGCAGCAGTCTCTTATGCTGTTTGAAGACTCTGCTGCCAAGGGCATCCACCTAGCCCTTCCCCAGGGGTGGAAGAGATAGAATGCACTAACGCACAACCACTTATGTTTCCTGATGATGAGGACATGGGAATACCACCTCAGCACGTCTCTGATGATGACGAAACACAGGTGCCAACTGCTGCGTCTTTCTGCAGTGTGCAGACTGAACAGGAGGTCAGAGATCAAGACTGGGTGGAAGACGATGCAGGGGACGATGAGGTCCTAGACCCCACATGGAATGAAGGTCGTGCCACTGACTTTCAGAGTTCGGAGGAAGAGGCAGTGGTGAGACCGAGCCAACAGCGTAGCAAAAGAGGGAGCAGTGGGCAAAATCAGAACACCCGCCGCCAAGAGACTCCGCCTGCTACTGACCGCCGCCATCAAGGACCGAGCACCCCAAAGGCAGCTTCAAGGAGTTCCCTGGCATGGCTGTGCCATCAGAGCCTGAAGCGAGGCATTAACGTTCTGAACCTTAGCACAACCTGCATGACCAGGCACCTGCATGCAAAGCATGAACTGCAGTGGAGTAAACACCTTAAAAACAAGGAAGTCACTCAGGCTCCCCCTGCTACCTCTTCTGCTGCTGCCGCCTCAGCCTCTTCTGCTGCTGCAGCCTCGGCCTCTTCCTCCGCCTCTGGAGGAACGTTGGCACCTGCCGCCTAGCAAACATGGGATGTACCACCAACACCACCACCTGCGTCACCAAGCATCTCAACCATGTCACACGGCAGCGTTCAGCTCTCCATCTCACAAACATTTGAGAGAAAGCGTAAATTCCCACCTAGCCACCCTCGATCCCTGGCCCTGAATGCCAGCATTTCTAAACTACTGGCCTATGAAATGCTGTCATTTAGGCTGGTGGACACAGACAGCTTCAAACAGCTCATGTCGCTTGCTGTCCCACAGTATGTTGTTCCCAGCCGCCACTACTTCTCCAAGAGAGCCGTGCCTTCCCTGCACAACCAAGTGTCCGATAAAATCAAGTGTGCACTGCGCAACGCCATCTGTGGCAAGGTCCACCTAACCACAGATACGTGGACCAGTAAGCACGGCCAGGGACGCTATATCTCCCTAACTGCACACTGGGTAAATGTAGTGGCGGCTGGGCCCCAGGCGGAGAGCTGTTTGGCGCACGTCCTTCCGCCGCCAAGGATCGCAGGGCAACATTCTTTGCCTCCTGTCTCCTCCTCCTCAGCTTCCTCCTCCTCTTCTTCCACCTGCTCATCCAGTCAGCCACACACCTTCACCACCAACTTCAGCACAGCCCGGGGTAAACGTCAGCAGGCCGTTCTGAAACTCATATGTTTGGGGGACAGGCCCCACACCGCACAGGAGTTGTGGCGGGGTATAGAACAACAGACCGACGAGTGGTTGCTGCCGGTGAGCCTCAAGCCCGGCCTGGTGGTGTGCGATAATGGGCGAAATCTCGTTGCAGCTCTGGGACTAGCCGGTTTGACGCACATCCCTTGCCTGGCGCATGTGCTGAATTTGGTGGTGCAGAAGTTCATTCGCAACTACCCCGACATGTCAGAGCTGCTGCATAAAGTGCGGGCCGTCTGTTCGCACTTCCGGCGTTCACACCCTGCTGCTGCACGCCTGTCTGCGCTACAGCGTAACTTCGGCCTTCCCGCTCACCGCCTCATATGCGATGTGCCCACCAGGTGGAACTCCACCTTGCACATGCTGGACAGACTGTGCGAGCAGCAGCAGGCCATAGTGGAGTTTCAGCTGCAGCACGCACGGGTCAGTCGCACTGCGGAACAGCACCACTTCACCACCAATGACTGGGCCTCCATGCGAGACCTGTGTGCCCTGTTGCGCTGTTTCGAGTACTCCACCAACATGGCCAGTGGCCATGACGCCGTTATCAGCGTTACAATACCACTTCTATGTCTCCTTGAGAAAACACTTAGGGCGATGATGGAAGAGGAGGTGGCCCAGGAGGAAGAGGAGGAAGAGGGGTCATTTTTAGCACTTTCAGGCCAGTCTCTTCGAAGTGACTCAGAGGGAGGTTTTTTGCAACAGCAGAGGCCAGGTACAAATGTGGCCAGACAGGGCCCACTACTGGAGGACGAGGAGGACGAGGATGAGGAGGAGGTGGAGGAGGATGAGGATGAAGCATGTTCACAGCGGGGTGGCACCCAAAGCAGCTCGGGCCCATCACTGGTGCGTGGCTGGGGGGAAACACAGGACGATGACGATACGCCTCCCACAGAGGACAGCTTGTCCTTACCTCTGGGCAGCCTGGCACACATGAGCGACTACATGCTGCAGTGACTGCGCAACGACAGCAGAGTTGCCCACATTTTAACGTGTGCGGACTACTGGGTTGCCACCCTGCTGGATCCCCGGTACAAAGACAATGTGCCCACCTTACTTCCTACACTGGAGCGTGATAGAAAGATGCGCGAGTACAAGCGCACGTTGGTAGACGCGCTACTGAGAGCATTCCCAAATGTCACAGGGGAACCAGTGGAAGCCCAAGGCGAAGGCAGAGGAGGAGCAAGAGGTCGCCAACGCAGCTGTGTCACGGCCAGCTCCTCTGAGGGCAGGGTTAGCATGGCAGAGATGTGGAAAAGTTTTGTCACCACGCCACAGCTAACTGCACTACCACCTGATACGGAACGTGTTAGCAGGAGGCAACATTTCACTAACATGGTGGAACAGTACCTGTGCACACCCCTCCACGTACTGACTGATGGTTCGGCCCCATTCAACTTCTGGGTCTCCAAATTGTCCACGTGGCCAGAGCTAGCCTTTTATGCCTTGGAGGTGCTGGCCTGCCCGGCGGCCAGCGTTTTGTCTGAACGTGTATTCAGCACGGCAGGGGGCATCATTACAGACAAACGCAGCCGCCTGTCTACAGCCAATGTGGACAAGCTGACGTTCATAAAAATGAACCAGGCATGGATCCCACAGGACCTGTCCATCCCTTGTGCAGATTAGACATTAACTACCTCCCCTTAACAATATATTATTGTACTCCAGGGCACTTTCTCATTCAATCCTATTTTTATTTTCATTTTACCATTATATTGCGGGGCAACCCAAAGTTGAATGAACCTCTCCTCTGTCTGGGTGCCGGGGCCTAAATGTGTGACAGTGGCCTGTTCCAGTGGTGGGTGACGTGAAGCCTGATTCTCTGCTATGACATGAAGACTGATTCTGTGCTGACATGAAGCCAGATTCTCTGTTACGCGACCCCTCTCCTCTGCCTGGGTGTCTGGGCCTAAATATGTGACAGTGGCCTGTTCCAGTGGTGGGTGACGTGAAGCCTGATTCTCTGCTATGACATGAAGACTGATTCTGTGCTGACATGAAGCCAGATTCTCTGTTACGGGACCTCTCTCCTCTGTCTGGGTGCCGGGGCCTAAATATGTGACAGTGGCCTGTTCCAGTGGTGGGTGACGTGAAGCCTGATTCTCTGCTTTGACATGAAGACAGATTCTGTGCTGACATAAGGCCAGATTCTCTGTTACGGGACCTCTCTCCTCTGCCTGGGTGCCTGGGCCTAAATATGTGACAGTGGCCTGTTCCAGTGGTGGGTGACGTGAAGCCTGATTCTCTGCTATGACATGAAGACTGATTCTGTGCTGACATGAAGCCTGATTCTCTGTTACGGGACCTCTCTCCTCTGTCTGGGTGCCGGGGCCTAAATATGTGACAGTGGCCTGTTCCAGTGGTGGGTGACGTGAAGCCTGATTCTCTGCTATGACATGAAGACTGATTCTGTGCTGACATGAAGCCAGATTCTCTGTTACGGGACCTCTCTCCTCTGTCTGGGTGCCGGGGCCTAAATATGTGACAGTGGCCTGTTCCAGTGGTGGGTGACGTGAAGCCTGATTCTCTGCTATGACATGAACACTGATTCTCTGCTGACATGAAGCCTGAATCTCTGTTATGGGACCTCTCTCCTCTGCCTGGGTGCCTGGGCCTAAATATGTGACAGTGGCCTGTTCCAGTGGTGGGTGACGTGAAGCCTGATTCTCTGCTATGACATGAAGACTGATTCTGTGCTGACATGAAGCCTGAATCTCTGTTATGGGACCTCTCTCCTCTGTCTGGGTGCCGGGGCCTAAATATGTGACAGTGGCCTGTTCCAGTGGTGGGTGACGTAAAGCCTGATTCTCTGCTATGACATGAAGACTTATTCTGTGCTGACATGAAGCCAGATTCTCTCTTACGGGACCTCTCTCCTCTGTCTGGGTGCCTGGGCCTAAATATGTGACAGTGGCCTGTTCCAGTGGTGGGTGACGTGAAGCCTGATTCTCTGCTATGACATGAAGACTGATTCTGTGCTGACATGAAGCCAGATTCTCTGTTACGGGACCTCTTTCCTCTGTCTGGGTGCCGGGGCCTAAATATGTGACAGTGGCCTGTTCCAGTGGTGGGTGACGTGAAGCCTGATTCTCTGCTATGACATGAAGACCTATTCTGTGCTGACATGAAGCCAGATTCTCTGTTACGGGACCTCTCTCCTCTGTCTGGGTGCCGGGGCCTAAATATGTGACAGTGGCCTGTTCCAGTGGTGGGTGACGTGAAGCCTGATTCTCTGCTATGACATGAAGACTGATTCTGTGCTGACATGAAGCCAGATTCTCTGTTACGGGACCTCTCTCCTCTGTCTGGGTGCCGGGGCCTAAATATGTGACAGTGGCCTGTTCCAGTGGTGGGTGACGTGAAGCCTGATTCTCTGCTATGACATGAACACTGATTCTCTGCTGACATGAAGCCTGAATCTCTGTTATGGGACCTCTCTCCTCTGCCTGGGTGCCCGGGCCTAAATATGTGACAGTGGCCTGTTCCAGTGGTGGGTGACGTGAAGCCTGATTCTCTGCTATGACATGAAGACTGATTCTGTGCTGACATGAAGCCTGAATCTCTGTTATGGGACCTCTCTCCTCTGTCTGGGTGCCGGGGCCTAAATATGTGACAGTGGCCTGTTCCAGTGGTGGGTGACGTAAAGCCTGATTCTCTGCTATGACATGAAGACTTATTCTGTGCTGACATGAAGCCAGATTCTCTCTTACGGGACCTCTCTCCTCTGTCTGGGTGCCGGGGCCTAAATATGTGACAGTGGCCTGTTCCAGTGGTGGGTGACATGAAGCCTGATTCTCTGCTATGACATGAAGACTGATTCTGTGCTGATATGAAGCCAGATTCTCTGTTACGGGACCTCTTTCCTCTGTCTGGGTGCCGGGGCCTAAATATGTGACAGTGGCCTGTTCCAGTGGTGGGTGACGTGAAGCCTGATTCTCTGCTATGACATGAAGACCTATTCTGTGCTGACATGAAGCCAGATTCTCTGTTACGGGACCTCTCTCCTCTGTCTGGGTGCCGGGGCCTAAATATGTGACAGTGGCCTGTTCCAGTGGTGGGTGACGTGAAGCCTGATTCTCTGCTATGACATGAAGACAGATTCTGTGCTGACATAAGGCCAGATTCTCTGTTACGGGACCTCTCTCCTCTGCCTGGGTGCCTGGGCCTAAATATGTGACAGTGGCCTGTTCCAGTGGTGGGTGACGTGAAGCCTGATTCTCTGCTATGACATGAAGACTGATTCTGTGCTGACATGAAGCCAGATTCTCTGTTACGCGACCCCTCTCCTCTGCCTGGGTGTCTGGGCCTAAATATGTGACAGTGGCCTGTTCCAGTGGTGGGTGACGTGAAGCCTGATTCTCTGCTATGACATGAAGACTGATTCTGTGCTGACATGAAGCCAGATTCTCTGTTACGGGACCTCTCTCCTCTGTCTGGGTGCCGGGGCCTAAATATGTGACAGTGGCCTGTTGCAGTGGTGGGTGACGTGAAGCCTGATTCTCTGCTATGACATGAAGACTTATTCTGTGCTGACATGAAGCCAGATTCTCTGTTACGGGACCTCTCTCCTCTGTCTGGGTGCCGGGGCCTAAATATGTGACAGTGGCCTGTTCCAGTGGTGGGTGACGTGAAGCCTGATTCTCTGCTATGACATGAAGACTGATTCTCTGCTGACATGAAGCCTGAATCTCTGTTATGGGACCTCTCTCCTCTGCCTGGGTTCCTGGGCCTAAATATGTGACAGTGGCCTGTTCCAGTGGTGGGTGACGTGAAGCCTAATTCTCTGCTATGACATGAAGACTGATTCTGTGATGACATGAAGCCAGATTCTCTGTTACGGGACCTCTCTCCTCTGTCTGGGTGCCTGGGCCTAAATATGTGACAGTGGCCTGTTCCAGTGGTGGGTGACGTGAAGCCTGATTCTCTGCTATGACATGAAGACTGATTCTGTGCTGACATGAAGCCTGATTCTCTGTTACGGGACCTCTCTCCTCTGTCTGGGTGCCGGGGCCTAAATATGTGACAGTGGCCTGTTCCAGTGGTGGGTGACGTGAAGCCTGATTCTCTGCTATGACATGAAGACTGATTCTGTGCTGACATGAAGCCAGATTCTCTGTTACGGGACCTCTCTCCTCTGTCTGGGTGCCGGGGCCTAAATATGTGACAGTGGCCTGTTCCAGTGGTGGGTGACGTGAAGCCTGATTCTCTGCTATGACATGAAGACTGATTCTCTGCTGACATGAAGCCTGAATCTCTGTTATGGGACCTCTCTCCTCTGCCTGGGTGCCCGGGCCTAAATATGTGACAGTGGCCTGTTCCAGTGGTGGGTGACGTGAAGCCTGATTCTCTGCTATGACATGAAGACTGATTCTGTGCTGACATGAAGCCTGAATCTCTGTTATGGGACCTCTCTCCTCTGTCTGGGTGCCGGGGCCTAAATATGTGACAGTGGCCTGTTCCAGTGGTGGGTGACGTAAAGCCTGATTCTCTGCTATGACATGAAGACTTATTCTGTGCTGACATGAAGCCAGATTCTCTCTTACGGGACCTCTCTCCTCTGTCTGGGTGCCTGGGCCTAAATATGTGACAGTGGCCTGTTCCAGTGGTGGGTGACGTGAAGCCTGATTCTCTGCTATGACATGAAGACTGATTCTGTGCTGATATGAAGCCAGATTCTCTGTTACGGGACCTCTTTCCTCTGTCTGGGTGCCGGGGCCTAAATATGTGACAGTGGCCTGTTCCAGTGGTGGGTGACGTGAAGCCTGATTCTCTGCTATGACATGAAGACCTATTCTGTGCTGACATGAAGCCAGATTCTCTGTTACGGGACCTCTCTCCTCTGTCTGGGTGCCGGGGCCTAAATATGTGACAGTGGCCTGTTCCAGTGGTGGGTGACGTGAAGCCTGATTCTCTGCTATGACATGAAGACTGATTCTGTGCTGACATGAAGCCAGATTCTCTGTTACGGGACCTCTCTCCTCTGTCTGGGTGCCGGGGCCTAAATATGTGACAGTGGCCTGTTCGAGTGGTGGGTGACGTGAAGCCTGATTCTCTGCTATGACATGAACACTGATTCTCTGCTGACATGAAGCCTGAATCTCTGTTATGGGACCTCTCTCCTCTGCCTGGGTGCCCGGGCCTAAATATGTGACAGTGGCCTGTTCCAGTGGTGGGTGACGTGAAGCCTGATTCTCTGCTATGACATGAAGACTGATTCTGTGCTGACATGAAGCCTGAATCTCTGTTATGGGACCTCTCTCCTCTGTCTGGGTACCGGGGCCTAAATATGTGACAGTGGCCTGTTCCAGTGGTGGGTGACGTAAAGCCTGATTCTCTGCTATGACATGAAGACTTATTCTGTGCTGACATGAAGCCAGATTCTCTCTTACGGGACCTCTCTCCTCTGTCTGGGTGCCTGGGCCTAAATATGTGACAGTGGCCTGTTCCAGTGGTGGGTGACGTGAAGCCTGATTCTCTGCTATGACATGAAGACTGATTCTGTGCTGACATGAAGCCAGATTCTCTGTTACGGGACCTCTTTCCTCTGTCTGGGTGCCGGGGCCTAAATATGTGACAGTGGCCTGTTCCAGTGGTGGGTGACGTGAAGCCTGATTCTCTGCTATGACATGAAGACCTATTCTGTGCTGACATGAAGCCAGATTCTCTGTTACGGGACCTCTCTCCTCTGTCTGGGTGCCGGGGCCTAAATATGTGACAGTGGCCTGTTCCAGTGGTGGGTGACGTGAAGCCTGATTCTCTGCTATGACATGAAGACAGATTCTGTGCTGACATAAGGCCAGATTCTCTGTTACGGGACCTCTCTCCTCTGCCTGGGTGCCTGGGCCTAAATATGTGACAGTGGCCTGTTCCAGTGGTGGGTGACGTGAAGCCTGATTCTCTGCTATGACATGAAGACTGATTCTGTGCTGACATGAAGCCAGATTCTCTGTTACGCGACCCCTCTCCTCTGCCTGGGTGCCTGGGCCTAAATATGTGACAGTGGCCTGTTCCAGTGGTGGGTGACGTGAAGCCTGATTCTCTGCTATGACATGAAGACTGATTCTGTGCTGACATGAAGCCAGATTCTCTGTTACGGGACCTCTCTCCTCTGTCTGGGTGCCGGGGCCTAAATATGTGACAGTGGCCTGTTGCAGTGGTGGGTGACGTGAAGCCTGATTCTCTGCTATGACATGAAGACTTATTCTGTGCTGACATGAAGCCAGATTCTCTGTTACGGGACCTCTCTCCTCTGTCTGGGTGCCGGGGCCTAAATATGTGACAGTGGCCTGTTCCAGTGGTGGGTGACGTGAAGCCTGATTCTCTGCTATGACATGAAGACTGATTCTCTGCTGACATGAAGCCTGAATCTCTGTTATGGGACCTCTCTCCTCTGCCTGGGTTCCTGGGCCTAAATATGTGACAGTGGCCTGTTCCAGTGGTGGGTGACGTGAAGCCTAATTCTCTGCTATGACATGAAGACTGATTCTGTGATGACATGAAGCCAGATTCTCTGTTACGGGACCTCTCTCCTCTGTCTGGGTGCCTGGGCCTAAATATGTGACAGTGGCCTGTTCCAGTGGTGGGTGACGTGAAGCCTGATTCTCTGCTATGACATGAAGACTGATTCTCTGCTGACATGAAGCCTGAATCTCTGTTATGGGACCTCTCTCCTCTGCCTGGGTGCCTGGGCCTAAATGTGTGACAGTGGCCTGTTCCAGTGGTGGGTGACGTGAAGCCTGATTCTCTGCTATGACATGAAGACTGATTCTCTGCTGACATGAAGCCTGAATCTCTGTTATGGGACCTTTCTCCTCTGCCTGGGTGCCTGGGCCTAAATATGTGACAGTGGCCTGTTCCAGTGGTGGGTGACGTGAAGCCTGATTCTCTGCTATGACATGAAGACTGATTCTGTGATGACATGAAGCCAGATTCTCTGTTACGGGACCTCTCTCCTCTGTCTGGGTGCCTGGGCCTAAATATGTGACAGTGGCCTGTTCCAGTGGTGGGTGACGTGAAGCCTGATTCTCTGCTATGACATGAAGACTGATTCTCTGCTGACATGAAGCCTGAATCTCTGTTATGGGACCTCTCTCCTCTGCCTGGGTGCCTGGGCCTAAATATGTGACAGTGGCCTGTTCCAGTGGTGGGTGACGTGAAGCCTGATTCTCTGCTATGACATGAAGACTGATTCTGTGATGACATGAAGCCAGATTCTCTGTTACGGAACCTCTCTCCTCTGCCTGGGTGCCTGGGCCTAAATATCTGACAATGGACTGTTACAGTGTTGGGTGACGTAAAGCCTGATTCTCTGCTATGACATGCAGACTGATTCTCTGCTGACATGAAGCCAGATTCTCTGTTACGGGACCTCTCTCCAATTGATATTGGTTTATTTTTATATATTTTATTTTTATTTTAATTCATTTCACTATCCACATTTGTTTGCAGGGGATTTACCTACATGTTGCTGCCTTTTGCAGCCCTCTAGCTCTTTCCTGGGCTGTTTTACAGCCTTTTTAGTGCCGAAAAGTTCGGGTCCCCATTGACTTCAATGGGGTTCGGGTTCGGGACGAAGTTCGGGTCGGGTTCGGATCCCGAACCCGAACATTTCCGGGAAGTTCGGCCGAACTTCTCGAACCCGAACATCCAGGTGTTCGCTCAACTCTAGTTTAGGTCCCAAAGCATAGCCTGACAGAGCTCCACTGTCAGATGGAGGATCAATTCCACCCAGCTGAGACTGCTGGCTGGGTGTTTTATAGCCCAGCCCAAAACCCAGCCTTGAAACGTGGGGAACAGCCACCCACCCTGCTCTTTGGCTGCTCCCAATAAGAACCGGCCCGGATTGGCTTTACAGCCATACTAAGTAAAACAACAGTGTCAGCCAGCAATAGCTGATGCTGACACATTAAATTACTGGTTCTTATCTCACCGAGACCAGGAATATCGGCGCCCTTCTACATACCTCCCCCCTTTGTTCAACCCTGAGGGGGTGAACACTTGCCAGACAGTGTACCCGGGACAGGGTATCTGCATTTCCCTGTAACTTGCCTCCCCTATGTTCCACAGAGAATTTAAAGTTCTGTAGAGACAAGAACCCACCTGGTGACCTGAGCATTCCTCTCCTTGGCCTGGCTCATCCACTTGAGAGGGGAGTGGTCGGTCACTAGACGGAACTTTCTCCCCAACAGATAATAGCGGAGAGACTCGAGTGCCCACTTGATGGCCAGGCATTCTCTCTCCACTATACTGTACCGGGTCTCGGCTGGGGTAAGTTTGCGGCTCAGGAAAACAACGGGATGTTCCTCCCTATTGGTTTACTGAGAGAGTACAGCTCTGAGGCCTACTTCAGAGGCATCGGTCTGTACCACAAACTCCTTCTTGAAGTCGGACGTCACTAAAACCGGGGACCCACACAGGGCCGACTTCAAAGTGGAGAAAGCCTCTTCCGCCTGGTCATTCCAGCGGACTATCACGGACTTCCGACCCTTCAAGAGCCCTGTCAACAGAGCCGCTAAAGTGGCAAAATGGGGAACAAACCGCATTTAATAGCCCACCATTCCCAGGAACGACTTTACTCATCTAGAGGTGACAGGTCGGGGCCAATTCCGTATCGCCTCTATTTTGTTTACTTGGGGTTTGATGACTCAGTGCCCAATGACATACGCAAGGTATTTAGTCTCCTCTAACCCTATCGCACATTTCTTTGGGTTAGCTGTTAGTCCCGCCTTTCGAAGGGAGTCCACTACGGCCTGTACTTTGGGCAGGTGACTTTCACAGTTGGTACTGTGAATGATAACATCGTCCAGGTAGGCCGAGGCGTACCGCCGATGTGGACAAAGTACAATATCCATTAGATGTTGAAAAGTGGCGGGGGCCATGCAGGCCAAAGGGTAATACCTTATATTGGTACAACCCCTCTGGTGTGATGAAGGCAGTTTTCTTTTTGGCAGCCTCTGTCAAGTGTACCTGCCAGTACCTTTTGGCGAGGTCCATAACAGAAAAATACCTGGCTTGGTCTAACCTCTCAATAAGTTAATCTACCCGAGGCATGGGATATGCATCAAATTTAGATATTTTGTTCAACTTCCAAAAATCGTTACAAAATCGTAACGTCCCGTCTGGCTTTGGAATTAAGACTATAGGACTGGCCCACTCACTTTTAGATTCCTCAATGATGTTTAGCTGTAGCATGAGCTGCACTTCCTCTGAGATGGCTTTTCACCGAGCCTCGGGTACCCGGTATGGCTTTAACTGGACTTTTGCCTGAGGCTCAGTGACAATGTCATGTTGGATTGCGGAAGTGTGTCCAGGGAGGTCCGAGAACACATCCGTGTTCTGACTAACGAACTCCCTGGTCTCCTGAGCCTGTTTAGAGGAGAGGCTGACAGCAATTTTTATTGTGGCAACCGCTTCCCTTGCATCACACAGAGGAGCCGGAACCTCTTCCCCAAGCAAGCCCGGCCGCGGGCTGTCTTCCGTACAGGTTTCCCTATCTTTCCAAGGTTTGTCACGAGGGTATCAAGAGCCACGTCTGACTCCGTTATACCCGGGGTCAGGAAGTCGCAGCGGGTGGCTGTGCGCTCTATATCTAAAGATCACGGTGTTTCTTAGTGATTGTTTTCTGTGTTTGCCTTGCTATCCTTTTTGTCTCTCTCAGGGATCCGTAGCTTCTCCTCCTCAGCTGTTTCTTGTCTGCCACTCCCTACCTCCTTATATTCTCCCCTCACACTTCTCTAGTTGCCTGTTCTAATTCAACCTGATGTCTCCCAGCCTTTTATTGTCGAGGTAGATGCGTCAGAGGTGGGAGTGGGAGCTGTATTGTCTCAGGGTCCGTCTCCTGGCAAATGGCGTCCTTGCGCTTTCTTTTCCAAAAAATTATCTTCTGCGGAGAAGAATTATGATATTGGAAATAGGGAACTGTTGGCGATTAAACTGGCGCTTGAAGAGTGGCGTCACTTCTTAGAGGGAGCAATCCACCCCGTCACGGTGATTACGGATCACAAGAACCTTCTGTACCTAGAATCGGCTAAGCGTCTCACCCCTAGACAAGCTAGGTGGTCGCTATTCTTTACCAGATTTAACTTTGTAATCACCTATCGTCCTGGGGCAAAAAATACCAAGGCAGACACATTATCTCGTAGTTTCCCTGGAGGGGGTAATGTTTGTGATCCGGTACCTATTTTACAAAGAGGAGTGGTTGTCTCTGCTGTACACTCTGTTCTAGAGGGAAAGGTGTTAGAGGCTCAGGGGGACGCCCCGGCCTCTTGCCCCTCAGAGAAATTGTTTGTACCGTTAAACCTGCGTCTTGAATTATTAAAAGAACATCATAATTCGGCACTTGCTGGACACCCGGGTAGTAAAGCAACCTTGGAGCTTTTATCTCGTCGTTTTTGGTGGCCAAGGTTGCGTCAGGATGTAATGGATTTCGTGTCTACTTGTTCTACTTGTGCACGCGCGAAAGTCTCTCATACACGTCCAGCAGGGTCTTTATTGCCACTTTTCATCCCCAATAGGCCATGGACACATCTGTCAATGGATTTCATCACTGACTTACCGTTGTCGGCGGGTAAAACAGTTATCTTGGTAGTAGTAGACTGGTTTAGCAAAATGGTACACTTTATTGCGCTACCCGCACTTCCTAATGCTAAAACTCTCGCTCAGGTGTTTATCAGTGAAATCGTGAAGCTTCACGGGGTCCCTTCCGATGTGGTTTCGGATCGGGGAACCCAGTTTATTTCTAAGTTTTGGAAAGCTTTTTGTTCCCGTTTGGGGGTTCACTTGTCCTTTTCCTCAGCTTTCCATCCTCAGTCGAATGGACAGACTGAGCGTACCAACCAAAACCTAGAAACATATTTAAGGTGTTTTGTGTCTGAAAACCAAGAGTTGTGGTCATCATATTTACCGTTAGCTGAGTTTGCCATAAATAATCATTATCAGGAGTCCACTGGCAAGTCACCATTCCTTGGTGCATACAGTTTTCATCCCCAATTTTGTACTTTCAAAGAGGGGGGGTCTTCTGGGGTTCCCGAAGAGGAAAGGTTTTCTTCATCTCTTTCATCGGTATGGCAGAAGGTGCAAGTTAACTTGAAAAAGATGAGTGGTAAATATAAATGCATGGCCGATAAGAAACGGTCGCCAGGTCCGGACCTAGGAGTGAATGACTATGTGTGGTTGTCTACTAGGAATATTAAGTTGAAGGTTCCGTCTTGGAAACTGGGTCTTAGGTTCATTGGTCCCTATAAAATAGTAGCCGTCATTAACCCTGTGGCTTTTCGCCTGGAGCTACCTCAGACTTTTAAGATCCATAACGTCTTCCATAAATCGTTACTCAAGAAGTATGTTCCGCCTCTAGAACCATCGCCGCTGCCACCTCCTCCTGTTATTGTGGATGGTAATCTGGAGTTTCAAATAGCCAGAATTGTTGATTCTCGTCGGGTCCGCCGCTCTCTTCAGTATCTGGTGCATTGGAGGGGTTACGGTCCCGAGGAAAGAATGTGGGTTCCAGCGTCAGAGGTAAACGCCAACAGGTTAATTCAGACTTTCCATGCCTCTCATCCGGAGAGACCTGGTCCTGAGTGTCCGGAGGCCCCTCGTGAAAGGGGGGGTACTGTCACGAGGGTATCAAGAGCCACGTCTGACTCCGTTATACCCGGGGTCAGGAAGTCGCAGCGGGTGGCTGCGCGCTCTATATCTAAAGATCACGGTGTTTCTTAGTGATTGTTTTCTGTGTTTGCCTTGCTATCCTTTTTGTCTCTCTCAGGGATCCGTAGCTTCTCCTCCTCAGCTGTTTCTTGTCTGCCACTCCCTACCTCCTTATATTCTCCCCTCACACTTCTCTAGTTGCCAGTTATAGAGCTTCCTGCCTGGACATCTATACTGACCCACTGGAGTGGTTAATCCTGGTTGTCGTTCCTGTGTGCTACCCTCCGGATCCCTGTTTGGCTTATTGTTGTCTCCTGTTGTCGCCCACCTGGGAATATATGTTGAGTCTGTGTTGTCTGTCCTCCCCTTGGTGTTTTCCCTTAGAGTTAGTGGTGCGGACTAGTGTTCCCATCGCCCTGTTCACTACCTAGGGCTCAGCTCAGGGAAAGCCAGGGCTTTAGGCACGTGATCGGCGTACGGGTGAGGAACCCGTCTAGGGACGTCAGGGCAGCCAGGTGCCAGCCGCCAGGTGAGTCTGGGGTCACCATCTTCCCTCTCACTTGGGCAGGGCCTTCCTCGTTCCCTCCCTCTGTGTCACGTATGTGATAGCCACGCCGACCGTGATAAGGTTTTAGTAAATGAATATGGTACACTTGCTTTGGCTTTCGCCTCCCTGGCTGATGTACCTTATAATTTACCTCTCCAATTTTTTCCCGTACCTCGTAGGGACCCTGCCATCTAGCCAGGAACTTACTGTCCATGGTCGGTACCAGAACCAAAACCCAATCACCCGGGTTAAAGATCCGGACCCGAGCCTGCCAATTATAGATCCGACTCTGGGCTCGCTGAGCGGCCTCCATATGCTCACTAAGTAGAGGCAAAACGGTCTCTATCCGCTGTTGCATCTTGACAACATATTCCAGGACACTTTTATGTGGAGTGGGTTGCTGTTCCCACGCCTCTTTGGCTACGACCAACAGACCACGAGGATGTCTGCCATAAAGCAATTCGAAGGGCGAGAACCCAGTAGAAGCCTGGGGCACCTCTCGCACACTGAACATGAGATAGGGCAGAAGAAGGTCCCAATCCTTCCCATATTTAGACACCACCCTTTTTAACATGGATTTTAGAGCTTTATTAAACCTTTCAACCAGACCGTCCGTTTGCGAATGGTATACGGACGTCCGTAACTGTCTGATATGCAGTAACTTACAGAGTTCCCTCATCACCTTGGACATAAAAGGGGTTCCCTGGTCAGTCAGAACCTCTTTAGGTAGCCGCACTTGGGAGAACATCTCCATTAGCTCCTTAGCTATAAATTTCGCTGATGTATGTCGCAGTGGCACCACCTCCGGGTACCGAGTGGCGTAATCAAGGACAACCAAGATGTGTTGGTGTCCCCTAGCGGACTTCGGTACTGGGCCTACTAGGTCCATAGCGATTTGCTCAAACGGTACCTCGATGATCGGGAGAGGTACCAAGGGACTGCGGAACAGGTGTTGGGGGCTAGTTGCCTGGCAGGTCGGGCAAGACTTACAGAACTCGTCCACCTCCTTAAACACACTGGGCCAGTAAAACCGTTGTAGTATCCAGTCCTGTGTTTTCTGCATTCCCAGATGACCCCCGAGAACATGCTGGTGGGCTAACTCTAACACGAGTTTCGGATAAGCCTGGGGCACCACCAACTGTTCAATGGATTCACCTCGCAGCTGGTTTACATGATACAACATACCCTGATGAACCACAAAACGGGGGAACACCGTCTCTGCCCCTGGTTGTTGTGGTTCACTATCTACCATTAATACATTTTCCCAGGCTCGGGATAGGGTTGGATCTCGGTGTTGTGCAGTACTGAAATTATCCCCAGACAAATTGAGGTCTGCCAGCTCAGGACCTGGCGGCAAGTCCTCCATAACCCTTCGGACTCAGGTTCCCAGGGTTCTGGTCTCCCCCATGAGCCGGGCCACTCTGCTAGGGTTACACCTGTCTCATGGGTATCAGTCACTCTCAGAAGAGGCCACAGTGCCGGGAAGCCCGGGAAGTCTCTCCCTATTATAAGTTCAAAGTGTAGACAGGTTGCGACAGCCACCTCGTGGGTCCACCGGCCGGAAACTGTGGACAGAGACACCATAGCAGTAGGATAGTCTTTTAATTCCCCATGTATACACATGACTCCGACTTTACGGCCAGTATACTCATGACTCCGTACCAGGGGAGCCCTTACCAGGGTCACCAGACTCCCTGAGTCCAACAGAGCCTCCGCTGGAGTGTCTCCCACCTCCACCTGGCACAGGTGATTCAGTAACTCTGGAGCACCCACTGCACACAGTTTCCTGGCATACAATGATTGACGGAAGCCAAAGTTCTTTTCTATGGGTTCCCCCTGATGTAGACAGTCAGCTCGAACGTGGCCAGGCTCCCGACACCACTAGCAGATTATTGGAGCGGGGTCCACACGGGTTACATCCCGGGCGGGTTTGGTGGGCACCAGTCGCCGGGTCCGGGGTGGAGAGTTACGGGATTTGACTGCCCCCCTCCGAAAAGAACCCCCCTGCAAGTTCTGGGTCGCCTCATAGCGCTCCACCAAGTCGACCATCTCAAGGGCATTACCTGGAGAGACCTGGCCAATCCATTGCTGGAGAGGGGGTGGCAGAGCCCTCCAGAACATATCTGCTAACGACCGGTTCAGCATAGCAGTGGGGCTCAGCACGTCAGGCTGTAGCCATTTTTGCAGGAGGTGGAGTAAGTCATAATACTGGGTCCTCGCAGGCTCAGCCAGGTTGAACCCCCACTGATGCACCCGCTGGGCCCGGACCAGCAAGTCGAAATACACCCGCTGAGACTCTGATGCAAGGAAAGGAGCAACGACCTCAGTCCACTGGTCCTGGGGCAGCCTTTCCCCGGTGGCCACTGTCTCATACATCGCCGGGTAGGTTTCGATGTCATCTGTGGGTGTCATCTTAGGGATCACTGCTGCAAATTATCCTCCATGAGGGCATTCACAACAGCCTCCATTTTGTTGTGTGACACCGGTTTGAATTTAGCTGGTTTGATAACTGACATATAACCGTGCCCAAAAATGCAAACCAAAAATATTTCGGTGTTCACGCCAGCCTCACTGTGCTTGCCCGCTCCAAGCCACCAATTGTAGGGATTTCCTCTGGTAGGCAGGGTAAGCGGACGCAGTACAGAGGCAAGAACGCGATAGTAAAGCAAAAGTTCAGTGTTTATTCACACAAAAGGAAAAAATAAAACAAACACTTTGCAGAGTCCTGGTGTTAATTCACACAGCACACATTCACAAAGTCCACAGAACAAAGATGTCACCTGGCAGGCTGATTTATCCACTGCAGTCCACAACCATCCACAGCAGGCTTTAGGGCGCCTGATTCCCAGCCTGTGGTTCTCCAGCACGGTGCCAAACGATTAGGTGCTAAAGCAGAGCCTGACAGAGCTCCACTGTCAGATGAAGGATCAATTTCACCCAGCTGAGACTGTTGGCTCGGTTTTTTATAGCCCAGCCCAAAACCCGGCCTGGAAACGTGGGGAGCAGCCACCCACCCTGCTCTTTGGCTGCTCCCAATAAGAACCGGCCCGGATCGGCTTTACAGCCATACTAAGTAAAACAACAGTGTCAGCCAGCACTTGCTGCTGCTGACACACGAAATTACTGGTTCTTATCTCACCGAGACCAGGAATCTCGGTGACACGTACCTTCAATGACGGACCCTTGCGCCCTCCTACAATATATATATATATATATATACAGTATATATATATAACCTTGTAACATACAGTAGGCCACAACATAACAAAATGTTTCTTTCTGAATGCATTGTACAGATGCAGAAAGCCTTAAAATCATAGCTGGTGCTTTATAACTCTAGCTTATCTCACTGGCTTAGTTTAAAGGGGTTCTCCTATATTGATGACCTATGCTCAGGCTAGGTCATCAATATCAGATCGGCGGGGATCCGACATCTGGCACCCCCGCAGTGTGCACGTGCCATCTCCTCTCTTTCTGCTCACAGACATACAGTAGCAGGAAGAGAGAAGGGAAACGGCACATGCACACTGTGCATGTAGTCTACTCATACATATGATCGGTGGGGGTGTGGGGTTACGGACTGCCGCCGATCTGATATTGATGACTATCCTGAGGATAGGTCATCAATATAGGAGAGCCTGGAGAACCCCTTTAATTACATGCAAAGCTTTTAAAGATTAAAGTACAGTAGGTATTGAGTTATACTGTCAGGATGGCACGCCAACCCACTGATTTTGATGCTTGCTACATCTGTATGTGTGAATTTTATGATTGGATCTTTTCAAGGTGTGATGAAATGGGCAGATATGCTGCGGTAATTCCGAGGAAACTACATAACTTCGGCGCATCCAGCGCCAGTCTAGACCATTTTCTACACCTAAAACAGGCATAGAAAACCATGAATAATTGGGGCCACCCTACTACACCCACTTTTGTAGGCCTGGTGTGAGCAGGTAAAAGTCACAGATTTCTAATATAGGCGTATTTCTGGACAATAAATGACCCCCTTTAAGCTATCTCCAGTTACAAAACAATTTTTATTAAATGAAAAGTAGAGGTGAATATAAGAAACTTATGTTATATATCTTGTTAAAGAAAAAATCATGTATTTGCTTTTATTACTTTGCTTTTCTCTTTCCTGCTTTTAATTTTGAAGCCTATGGAGAGAGGAGGGTGAGGAGGGTGCTAGATGAAAGACACACAAATTGCAGTTTCTTACCTCTCCCACACTTAGCAATTTTGACTCTATGTGTAGTAAAATAAGGCTCTAACACTGTTCACAGTGAGGTTATAAATCATGTATTAGCTGGCAGCAGCCTCCTCATCCTTCCTCCTCTCTCCATAGACTTTTGTGTGTGAGGCTGGAGATAGAGAGGGAACTACTCGAAATAAGAGGATGAGTCAAGTGAAAGCAGGGGAGCACCCAGGAATTTTCTTTAGGGGGGGTCCGAAAGGCAAAAAAATGCGGCATGTGTAGTGCGCTATGCTAATTGAATTTTTCAGAGCCCCCTTTATATTTAAAAATGCAGGGAAAGGGTGTAGTGTGTTGTGCTGATTCTTTTACTTGGCGATTCTAAAAGGCCTGCAGGAAAATAAAAATGCGGCGCCCATTATTAAAAGCCCCTCCTACATATAATAGGCCACTCCCAACAAACACTGTACAGCTGACATTCTATAGTTGCGGCCTGTCTCTACACATCATACGGAGAGGGGAGGGTCTGTCCTGGCTGCACTGCCTGCTTATATAACAAGCTACAGCCAGGAAGCTCCTCCGCTCTCCTCCCTCCCCTGATCCTGCTCAAGGCCTGTGGTTCCCCCCACCATCTGCCACCCGCCCGTGACCTGCTGCCCCCCTTGACCGTCCTCACCCAGCTCTGAATCCTCCTTCTGCAAATGGCAGGGGGAGGAGCCGGAGCATCTCCTCTCCTACATAGCACCACATACCTCTTACATCCAGTGATGTCACCTTTGTTGTAGACGTTCTCTTTCCTCATCTTCTCCATTCAGACCAGACCGCCATGATGATTTTTCAGCCATCTCCCATCTCTGCAGAGATTAACAAACAGACATTAGTTTCCCACATTTCCATCATCTTCACATCTTCTGAACACCCTTTCCTGCCACCCCCAATACTGTGCCCGCTGTGCCCCCAATACTATACTGCAGAAACAGTCCCCCTGGAAATACTACTACCACACAGATAGTGCCCCCCTCAACAATTATTGGCACACAGTGCTCTAAAAAAATAACTGCGCCCAGACACTAATAGTATAAAGATAATGTCCCCCAAAAATTATTGTGCTAAGCTGATACTGTGGCAGGGTGCCCCCCAAAGTAACAGGGCTCCCCAAAATAGAAATAATTCTCTGCCAGAGCACACTAAGTAGTAATAACGCCCCTATAGTGCCCATACTAGTAATCATGTTCCTCATAGCCCCCCAGTATTAGCAAAGCTCCGCATAATACCTCCTAGTACTAATAATTCTCCCTACAATATGACAGTACATGAAATACCCCCGCTTAGTGCCCGCTGTTGAGCTAATGTCCCCATAATGTATGCCAGTATAAAATACCCCTATATAGTGCCCCAGTAAATTCCCTCATAGTGCTCCTCTCCCTTCCCCATAGTGTCCCCCATAATATGCCAGTAAAAAATGCCCCTTCTAATTGCCACCATATGCCCCAATAGTGCTCCACCCCCCCATAGTGCCACTCTCCCCTATAGTGCCTACCATAATGTGCCAGTAAAAAAATGCCCCCTTAGTGACACCAGATGCCATAATGCCCCCATAATGTGCCAATAAGAATAAAGGCCCCTTTAGAGCCCCCACTTCCCCTTAGTGCCCCCAAATAATGCCCCTATAGTGCAACCAGATGCCCCATAGTGCCATTCTTCCCTATAGTGCCCCCATAATATGTCAATAAAAAAAAGCCCCTTTAGACCCCCCAGATGCCCCCATAGTGCTCCTCTCCCCCATGGTGCCGCCCCATAAAGTTCCACCATATGCCCCAATAGTGCTCCACTCCTCCATAGTGCCGCCCTCCCCTATAGTGCCTCCTATAATGTGCCAGTGAAAAATGCCCCTTAGTGCCACCAGATGCCATAATGCCCCCATGTGCCAATAAGAAAAAAAGGCCCCTTTAGTACCCCCACTTCCCCATAGTGCCCCCAAATAATGCCCCTATAGTGCCACCAGATGCCCCATAGTGCCGTTCTCCCCTGTAGTGCCCCCCATAATGTGTAAAAAAAAAAAGCCCCTTTAGAGCCCCCATAGTGCTCCTCTCCCCCATGGTGCCCCCCAAATAATGCCCCTATAGTGCCACCAGATGCCCCATAGTGCCGTTCTCCCCTATAGTGCCCCCCATAATGTGTAAAAAAAAAAAAAGCCCCTTTAGAGCCCCCATAGTGCTCCTCTCCCCCATGGTGCCCCCCAAATAATGCCCCTATAGTGCCACCAGATGCCCCCTTGTGCCGTTCTCCCCATAATGTGTAAAAAAAAAAGCCCCTTTAGAGCCCCCATAGTGCTCCTCTCCCCCATGGTCCCCCCCCCCATAATGTGCCAGTAAGAAGTGCCACCTAAAAAAAAAAAGAGTACCACCAGATGCCCCATAGTGCCGTTCTCCCCTTTAGAGCCCCCATAGTGCCAGCTCCCCCCCTCCAAAAAAAACAAAACAACAAAAATAAAATAAAAAATACACTGATACTTACCTCCATCAGCAGCGATGCGATGCAGTCTCTTCCGGCCTGTGTCCCTGCTGTGTGCTGCCCGGCTCAGGCGCGTGATGATGACGTCATCTCACCTGAGCCGGCCTCTGATAGGCTGCAGGCATTAGTGCCTGCGGCCTATCAGAAGAACAGGGGAGGGACACGCCTCTCCCTCCCCTGCCGCAGCACAGCACAGGCATCTGTATCGCTGTCCTAAGGGCGGCGATACAGATGGATTAGATATGGAGATGAGCGCTTCCACAATGGAAGCGCTCATCTCCTAGTACTCCCACCGCCGCGGCCGCAATTACATCCAGGGCCGCGCCGCCTGTGGTGATCGGCGGTGCGGCCCTGAAGGATTAAAAAAAAAAAAATTCGGTTGGTTGTTCTAGGGGGGGTCCAGACCCGCTGGACCCCCCCTGTAGGTGCGCCACTGAGTGAGAGGAGGAAAGCACCCCGAGAAGCCAAGGAGAAAGCATAATTCTTTAATAAGATACACACTGATGAATAAAAGGGTAACAATGTTTTGTACTTTTGACTTTCAGGCTCCATATCTCACCATCCACTACAGCTTCGAATGTCAGACTACCATCATTTTATACATAATCATCTTGGCTAGCTCATACATAAATTGGACTTGCAACTAATTAGCATATGATTAGTTATGCAGATTCTTGTCATGTAACTGCATTGTTACTGTTTTGCTCCTCAAGTTCTACATTTAAATTTTTATTATTTTATAAATCCACCTTTGGCTTTCAGCACTGCCTGAATACTTCTGGGCATGCTCTCGGTCAGAATTAAGCGTGTCTTGACCGAAATCTGTTCCCAGGTCTCATCTACACATTACCAATGTTGATGCATACTGGTCGACTGACTTGGGTACGAATACAGCTTTTTCTTTAACTGTACCCACAAGTGTTAAATTGGTTTGAGGTCTGGGCACTGTGGGGGCCAATCCAGCACCTCTACTTCATTGTCACTGAACCATTTCTTCGCCAATCTCGACGTATGCTTTGGGTCGCTGTTCTGCTGGAACACTATGCCATCCTTTTCATACCCATAGTACTTGAGTGTACAAAGCAACTCATCTTGTAGGATACTCACATATAGCTCAGCATTGAGACCACCATCAATCCTGGTCAAGTATCCAATGCCTTTAGCTGTGAAACAACCCAATATCACCAGGCTTGCTCCACCAAACTTGATGGTTCCTTCAATTACTTGATCCATTAGCTCCCTTTTCCCTTGCACATCGGAGCCCGATGAGTTGGATGATGCTGTTTCACTTTTCTTGGGAAATCTTCTTCATGGCTGCTCCTGGATTTTAACCTGTGACCTTTAATTTTGGAATTAAACTAATAACACACTGAGCTATTAGGGAATGGGTTGTAATTTGTAGTATACAAGAAGATAAAGATTGTTCCACCACCAGGAGCAAAACAGTAACAATTCAGTTACATGACACGAATCTGCATAACTAATCATATGCTAAATAGTTGCACTTGCAAGTCCAGTTTACATATGAGATAGCCAAGATGAATCTCTATAAAATGATGGTAGTCTGATGTTTGAAGCTGTAGTGGATGGTGAGATATGGAGCAGTGTATTGCAAAGTTCCTTATATTTATCCTTACCATTCATTGATGGAAAGTTATTTTATAACTGGAGGTACACTTTAAGGATGTGGCCCACATTGGCCATCAGGACACAGCAATTACATTTTTCCATTCATAATTTTTTCATTTTTCTATTGAAGTAGCCATTTGAGGCCTTGTTTTTTTACAGGTCGAATTTGTATTTTGCAGTGGCACCAGTTTGAATTACATGAAATCTTTTGGGGGGGGGGGGGGGTTGGGTGGGGAATGAAAGAAACTCTGCAATGTTTTGGGTTTTGCTGAATGAATCAGCACTGAATTGAACTTAATTATGGGGCAGATTTACTATTGAAAATGTGCCAAGTTTTTTGCACCAAAAAACCTGGTGTACATGCTTTGCGTTGCATTTATCAAGTGTTTAATACACTATTCTAACCTTTTCACATCTCACCATTCAAGGTGGCATAGCTTCAAGGGAAAGGGGCATGGCTTAAATGCACCTCCATGCACCAACATTTTTTTGAAGCATTTAAGCATTTTAGGAGTAGAACTTAGCCAGCTTATAGGTAAACTAAGACTAGCCAGTGTAAAGATGAGACAGATTTATCTTCTAGCGTCAGCCACTATGATAAATCTGGTGCAGCTTAAAACTGTGTAAGATTACACTGTCTTACTTTTAGGCAGTATTAGTAGATCTGCCCTTATTTATGAACCTTTCCACTATTACCTGTAGTAGATTTACGAATGTAGAAGCATGACCTATTATATGAATCCCCTCATTTCAAACCTCTGTGTAAACATCTACCTATTCCATGTAATATCAGGAACCAGAACTAAAAAAGTACCTGTGGAGATGCCAGAAGCAGGCTGCCGACCCAGGCAGTCCAGAGCATGATACGGTTCCGTTGCCCAGCTCTTGTAAAGCTGAGTGGATACAGAATAGCCCAGTGACGGTCGAGGCTAATCACCACTAGCACTAATGCAGAAGAATACATAGCAAATAGCTTCCCAAAGTTAAGAATCTTGCAGGAGAGTTCATCAGCGTACCATTGCACCATCACATTCCACATGGCATCCAACGGCATGACTAAGAAGGTAACCAGCAGGTCAGCCACAGAAAGGCTGAGAATAAGGATCCGGAGATGAGACTTGCATCGTTTCCCACTGATGCTGCATAGTACAGCTACGTTACTACATGATGCTATGAGGAAAAAGCAACAGGTAATGCCCACGCGTACTTTGGCAGCTGTTGTAAATGTAGGCTCTCTCCACGGGCCTGGAAAACCCAGCGCTGACACGTTGGCATCAGACGGGACCAGATGGCTTTGATTCATGATAGCTGGCAGCATAGCCATGATCTAAAATATAAATGTACAGAAACATTTATTATTAGTAAGGAATAGTCAATAGTACTATGAATGTTCAGATTCTTCATCTAGCTTGTTTGTATTTGTAGATTTTACTAAGAAATGTATGTTTATATATAAGCACTTACTTCTAGTGTTTTAGTTGTTTATTACCCTGTAATTTTGTGATGTCTTTTGGTTTGTACATGAACCCTCTGAATTGTAAAGTGCTGCGGAATATGGTGTCGCTATATAAATGGAACTAGGGAGGCTCGTCCCTGTCGCGGCCTGCTATTGGCTTCTCCCCCCGTCGCCGGTGTTTTGATCCGCACGACGGGGAGATGCAGCGGCGGCCATGCAGGGATCTGGAGCGACGCGGGTGCCGGGGACCGGGTAAGTATAATGTATGCGAGGGCCCGGGCATTGGGGGGGGGGGGGGGGGGATCTTTTAGGCTTCGGATAACCCCATTAAAGTTGATTATTATAACTTGCATAGTAAATTCTGCAAGTCAGCGTGGGGATTTTTGATATGCACTATGTCAGACCGCCCATACAAAAGGAAAATTCATTAACCTGGTCCTAGTGACGGGATCTATCCTCAATTAACACATCGATGGATCCAGCTGTTAAGCCTTCGCAGGATTCTCTCACTGAGCATAGCAGATAAGCTGCTACATCAACCTGATTTCAGCCATGATCCTTATCATCGGGAATACAGAAATGTCTACAACTGTTTCATATATATATCAATGGGGTTTGTAAATCAATGCAAATGCAGCAGAAATATCCATGTTCAGATGAATGGAATAGTTTCAGTTTCTGCAGCTAATGTGCCATATGTGAACACACTGTAAGGTCTCATATATACAGCATGTAGGTACTATTGAGGAACACAGAGACCAGTATTGGACTCTGTGTGCCCCATACGCCCATAAATATGCCATTCAATGGAGTTTGCCACAATTTCTCTGTTGGTTTTGTATAGTAATCTGGATTCACTGAAAGTGCCATTAAAATGAACCTTTATTAATGTTGCATCTAAAATATAATTCAAAGTAATAACAAACATAAGCCCCAAATGATACCAAAAACAAAAATGGTGATAAAACAATAGACAGCTGGGCAGGGAGGGGGAGAGAGGGATTGTATATATCTATCCCTCTCTATCCCTCTCTATCCCTCATCCTACACCCTGTCCCCGGAGTCACACCCTAATGGTGGATGCACTCCATGCTCCTACCTATCCCCAATTGTCCCCATGTATTTCTATGGGAGGACAATTAAAGCTCCACACATAACAGAGCCATAACACGGACATCATAGCTTATTATTCATAGTTCCTGAATTTTGAAGGGACTGTCCCTTATTTTAAAAGACAGTCCTGGCAAATTTGAGCTGTCCTGTGGGAAAAATATGTGGGACTTATGCTGCATTTGGGGCGTTCCTGTGGATGGGGCTTACATGCCCTGAATCAAAGGAGTTGTCCCACAAAAAATATTCAACATTTTTAAAACCAGCACCTGGATCTGAATACTTTTGTAATTGCATGGAATTAAAAATTTAGCATAGCCAGTGAGTTATTCACTAAAACCTGTACAGCGCCACCTGCTGTTTGCTTTTTTCCCATTTTTCTGCCCTCCATTTTTCTGGACGCACATGCTCCGTTCCATCCTTCAACTTCCACCAGCTGCAGTAGAAATACCCCCCCCCCCCTCCGAGAAAGTGCACGCCTTCTAAGCTGGAATGTGGGCAATGAATGTGGAGATCTCTGGACCCATGTGAGGTACAGACAGGGCTGGTTCTAGCTTTGTTAGAAAGAGATTGCCCTTGGGCTAATAGCCAACACTGAGATGTGCCTAAGAGGATTATGTAACCCCCTTCCCCTCTTCTCCTCTTCCTGAAGTGTCTTTGTCTCAGTCTTTCTTTTCTCTGTTATATTCCTAATGAAAGTGATGCTCAGATAGGATTCAAGGTGGATCATATAATCCACCCTTCTAATAGATTTCTATAGCTACTTCATTAGGTACTTCATTAGGTATGTTCTTTTAACGGTAGGATACAGCCTAATTGTTTCTTCTTTTTAATTTCATTTCTTTTCAAATAACTGAATACGACAAGATATTGGTTTTTCACATTGCCTTTATTGACTCATCTGATTTGCATCGCACGTGTCATCTGATGTATATTTCTTGGTCTTTTGCCGAATACTGTTCATTTTTTGCCTGTTCACTTTGATTTGTACAATTGTGCATACAGTTGAAATAGATTTGTACTGTTGTATTTCAATAAAAATACAATTATATAAAAAAAGAAAGAGACTGCCCTGTACTATATGATATTGGATTTTCATTTTTTACATTAACCGTGGAATCACTCCTTTAACCAACCATAGTGTTGGCTGGCATGAGTACACAATTTTATTTTATAGCATAGTTGTTTGAATTTGTAATATGCATTTTCCTAATTTTACCTCAAAGCATCAGTTAAAGGTGTTTTCCATTTTTTTGCAAATAAAGCTAAAAGGGGTTCTCCCTTAGGACAGGCCTTCAATGTTTTTTCTGTGGGGTCCGATTTACAAGACTCCCACTGATCAGCACAGTGAAGAGTCCACAATTCTCGCTGAAACTCCTTGTCACACCTGTACAAGCGGCTGTACCTCATACTTCATATGCTCTTATTACATAGTCTTTTGGAGGTTGGAGCCTTACCAGTCAAATATTGATAGCCTATCCAGGGGAACTTCTGTAATCAGTGTATAATAGATACAACTGTACCCACTTCTCAGCTGAAAGCAGGGTCAGGTCTGTACAGGGTTTAAGCCTGTGAATGTAAAGAAGAATGTTTTCATCCACTATAAATGGTGAAGAAACACAAAGGGGTCATTTATTAACCTGAAATACGCCTATATTAGGCAGATTGCGGCAGAATGGTCAGTTGCGCAGCAATATGAGACTTTCCCCCGTCTTATTCATCATTTTTATGCCTGGTTTAGGCGTAGAAAATAGTCTAAATGTAAGACATCTAGGAAGCTGGCTTACATTTAGAAGCGGCGCCCCTCCATAACTCCAGCGATCCACTGCCAGAACAGGGGCTTTATTAAGACTGGTGTCTAAAACCCTGGTCTTAATAAATGACCCCCAAAGTCCGTTAGACAGTTAGTAGTTGAACGTTCCATTATACAATGATTATAGATTTATTTACATCTATAAAAAAAAAATATATATGGTATCCATGCAGGCATTTTTTCTTTGGAATCCCACTGTGAACCTTACAAACCATTTCTTGGTGATGTTCTCCAGGGATCATGGAAGTCATTTACAAAGTACACCTGGTTTTCAGCCTTTCACGCACATGGAAGGTAGTGACTCATGTGGCTCTCAAGAGGCCCTTCTGTCACAATATCATCCTTAATATTTATGACATTTATGAAGATGTAACGCTGAACAGAGCAGTTTTTAAACTGATGCTGAGATAATGAAAAGTGGTTGGGAGCCATCTGTTACTGGTATAAAGTCAGCTGTCTTACCACTTCACTGAAGTCTCCTTTCCAGACGTTCGACCTGTGTCCTCATACTTGTCACCAGTATGGTATCGTGTGGAGTTCCTGCAAAAAAACACCATTGGGTACAGTTAGAAAGTGGTGGCGATTATTTTCGTATGGCTGAAATTGTGGGCTAGTTTAACCCTATATTTATCGCTCAGTGCTTGGTTCTCTTTGAAACTCATGTAACGCGTGCACTCTGCGTATCTTTGATATCATTGTTTGGATTGTGGAAATGTGGTGCTGCTAATTTTTTACTTTACTAGGTCTCTATGGTGACAGACTACAAATAAACCCTGTGTAGTCTGAGTTCAGTCTTATGTAAATTAGTATAATAATTCAGCCAAGGAAATGAAATTAAAGGGGTATTCCCATCACATGCAATGGGGGCATATCACTGGGATATGTCCCAATTGTCTGACCTGCATCTACACCGAGAATGGAGGCCCAAAAGTTCTGGAGGGTGTGCTGTGCATGCGCAGCCGTCCTCCATTCATTTCTATGGGGCCGCCGAAAATAGCCGAGCGCTGGCTCTGCAATTTCCGTCGGCCCAATAGAAATGAATAGGAGCGGTGGCCGCTCAAGCGCGGTGTGCTCCTATTCAGTACTATGGAGAGAGAGCTTGGTGGTGGCCGGACCCAGTGAAACCCGGGGTCCTTTGGCCACCACCTTCCTAGCTTCGTTCTCGGTGTAGGTGTGGGTCCCGCACCTATCAGACAATGGGGGCGTATGCAATGGGCAGCCTCCCCCTAGGGACCTCTATATCTAAAACGCATCCCAGATGTAAGAATGCCGAGTGGTATAGTGCGGCCTAAAATGTCTCTCTGTGTGTCACGGTGCTCCTACCTGGATACAGCTGGACCCCAGGCTTTGGCTCCAAAGCAATAAATAGGGGGGGGGATAATTAAAGGATTTGAAAGAATAACTTGAGTCCAGACCTTGTATGTAGTTGAACAGCAGCTTTACTTGAATAAACGTTAATCAAGCTTTGTCTTGGTCCCAGCAGGCTTTAGCATGAAACTAGCAGGCTTCTTCAATAACTCTGCTTGCTTTCTATCTCTCTGCTGTACTGACAGGCTTAATAGGTAACTTGGCTTCCTCTGTAAGCTGCACTTTCTCTCTGTAGTCTGACTCTAGGTGATGCCAGGGAACCTTCCTCCTGGCTCCTGAGGCTTCAAGCTTTGGTCTCCATGGCCAGCAGATCTTAAGGTGCTCTGGCTGGCGTGGGCACGTCCTGCAGAGACGTGCCCCTGCACACCCTTCCCTTAGCTGGGGGGGAACTAGACTAACTGGTCCCCATCCTTCCTGCAGCATGTGGGGCTAGCCCACTTCTCCACAGAGGGGGGTTAGAATGGAATGGTAAGTTCCATTCTATCTAAGTATAGCCGTGTTTGCTGCCACCTGCTGGTGAACCAGGCACATTACATATGAACATAACAGTTGCAAACAGATTAGGAATGCACATTATGGAGGACCTGGAATAAATACATAAGATGACATTCAGGTTAGACCAATAAAGACAGTAGCAGGGTGCAGAAGTGGTAACACCACTCTGGGGTGTTACACATATCCTAGTGATATGCCCTCATTGTCTCAGATGGGAATAACCCTTTAATATACTTTGATTCCTCTCTGCATTCATTCTCTGCTTGCTGTCGGTGAATTGTATTTTGTATTGTTCACATTACTGCTCACTTAGCACAAGAAGCTTGGAGTACAAGCAGTGTAGGATACACATCTCATGAGCCTGTAGGCACAAGGGGCCTGATGTTCTCCCATTAATCTAGTCTCACTTACTTCACGTCTTATAAAAGCAGTTACATAGATTATATTTCTAAAATAAATGTGTATTGACAATGAACCATCAAGTTGGTAAATGTATTGCCTGGAGATTAGTGCACAAACACTGTATGTTCTACATCATTGCAGTGACTGTGGGACAGCTGCCCTTTCACACAGAGCTACCCCTAGGCACGTGCTTGTGCCTAATGGAAAATTCACACGTCAGTACAGATCAGGATTTGTATTGCTACTATAGTAAGGCCTCATGCACACGACCGTTGTTGTGTTCCGTTCTGCAAAATGGGGTTCCGTTGTTCCGTGATCCGTTTCCGTTTTTGTTTCCGTGTGTCTTCCTTTACTTTTTGAGGACCACCAGACATAAAGGAATGTCAAAAAAAGTCTAAGACAGGTTTGCCATGCAAATGATAGGAATAAAACGGATGCGGATGACAATCTTGTGTGCCTCCGTGTTTTTTAGCGGTCCCATTGACTTGAATGGGTCCGCGAACCATTTTCCGCGGAAATAATAGGACAGGTTATATTTTTTTGACGGACTGGAACCACGGATCACGGACGCGGATGGCAAACGGTGCACTATCCGCATTTTCAACGGCTCCATAGAAATGAATGGGTCCACACCTGAGACGCTAAAATCGGCGGAACGGACGCGGAAGCAAACAAAGGTCGTGTGCATGAGGCCTAAGTGACAGAGGTGCACGTAGACTACTACATTGTAACAAGTCCCGAAATTCTGAGGACTTGACTAAGTAAGGGTGGACTAGTACACACATAATGGGGACTGTTATTGTGGTTTTATTCTTGCTGCGAAAAGTGAAGGCAACCTTTACAGAACCTCCAATGGAGAGAAAAGTTGTGTCTTGACAGGGAAATGCTGTATTCTGGTGTTTCTCAGCATTCTTAAGGAGGTTGTCCCATCTCACGGTTTCTCGTGGTTTTAACAAGGTTGGACAAAGTGCCATCCCTAGGTCACCGGCTTATGGAAACAGCCAAGCTCCGCTGTTTCTGTGGCTCCCATAGTGTAGCACAGCAAGCTCAGAGAGTTAGGGAAGGAATATAGCTTCTTCAAATGAAATCTTTTAGTCCTCCTCCTAGGTGGGCCCCTTCGTAGTGCTGGGCCCAAAGCAACCACTTCCCCTGCTCCCCCTATAGCTACATCCCTACTTAGTCCTATCTCGCCTCTACTCAATCAAATTACATCAAACTACCCCAAAGGGGGCGATAATGCACTGTGCTGCCTATTAAAATCAGGAACATGATCATAGTAAGAATAGCCTTGGAGACATGATCTGCACTGTACCATCCTTGGCTGAGAATCTAAATTTTTGCATATTGTGTGACAGTCCTCACATCTTTAATAATTATAGTCATAAAGAACTAAAAGAGCCTGATGACAAAAAAAATCAGCCAAGAGTGAAGAAATACAATGTAAAAAGGTCTTAGCTATCAGCTTACTTATACACGAACAGGAAAAATGAGGAGCCTGGACGAAAACTCTTATGTTCCTACTGGCTACAGAGTACTTAGTATTTGAGTATCACAAGTATAGTAGTATTTTAAAAGAATAAAGTAGCTTACAAATAGGAAAAATATATTGTAATTACCAGTACTCCCTACCACAGTGTGCCATGGAAAAATTACTCACCCTTACAAAGTCATTTACAATGGTTTACATGTGTAGAGACTTGAACATTTTGGGGGACATTTATCATCCCCTGTATGCCAGAAAACTGCAGTCAAAAAGTCCCAAAGTTTGCTGTATGCCAAAACTGTGTGACTTTTTGGGGATTCAAAGCCCTCCTTGCCACTTTTTGAAAGAGTGGATAGAGAGATGCAAGGGTGGCTATAGCCGTTTAGGAACATTTAATATAATCTACACCAGGAAACTTATGTAAATTATAGTGGAAATCTACACCAGCTTCCTTGCTATTGTAGATTTCCATTTTAGCACACAGGCCTGCACGGACGCGCTGCAATTAAAAGGTGCGCGACTTAATAATTGTGGCACCTCTGCTGCCAGCGGGGGATATATTAACACCAGCATGTAATACACTAGTCTTAATAAAATCCTTTTTTTTTTTTTTTGGTATACTTTGCAGATTTTCTTGCAAAGTTCTTAAATAATGCAGAAATCCACATAATATGTAGACACCCTGCGGTGAAGATTTGCTCTTCTCCAGTCTCAGGACAGAGAGCACTTTTACACTCCTTGTACCAGCTGCTCATGTCATTTCTAGTTACTCTTTACAAACTGCTCATCATCTGTGAAAAGTCATTGGGGCCCTGACTGGGAACCATCATAAAATCCTAAGCAAGCTATTTCTATGTATAGGAAAGGTTCCCTAAGAATAGGACATCAAACATCCAACATTGCCGGAGGTGCAATGCCGGTAAACCGTGGGGTGGACCTGCTAAATCAGTTGCAGTCCTTTACCTCTTTTTGGTGTTTCTTCAAGTAGTAGAGGACAACCCCTGGGTTGCAAACCATAAAAGACCCTTCTAATTCCTTATCCAAACAGATGTATTGGACACTATCCATAAAAATCTTAAGACGTCAGCAGAGAATTAACTGCAGTACCCTGAGACATCTCTCTATCCCTAACTTCTGTCAGTGAGCTGGAAACAAATTGCCTTACAATTCCTGTAAAAATTAGGAGATCAAGTTGTCAAAGATCTGTTGAGGAGAATTATTTTAATGTATCCCCTGCTAGGTAACTATACAGCTTCATAGGGGAGGTGATTCATGAATATCTATAGATCTGGGAAATGGTGCTTGTCTCCTTTACAATCTGTTTTTAAGTTGAATAGAGATTTTTTTATCAGCTATGTTCAATGATCTCCAATCTGGGTCTGTATTTAGACTTTGATGAGGGATATAAGCAGAAACTGAATATTTATGACAGTGAGTAATTCAAATGCGGAAAAATTAATTGAACCAGCGTTTATTTGCGTTTTAGCAAGGCAAATGTCATGAAATGCAAAATTCTCCGAAAGATCGTGGTTCTCTAATGCACATCTGGTTGATACAGATATACAGGAAGACCAAACTGTCACTGCAAGTAATCCATTAATGGCATAGTAACAGGACGTCGAACAACTATCATTGTGTCTTATACAGTAGGATCAGAAGGACTCGGTGTGTTATGGGTTAATGCCATTATTTGCTATGTGTAAGAATAAAATGTATATAATCTATATTCCCTGCAGGCACGTGAAAATATACTATATGCTAGATGGTAAACTACTGAAATTCATACATACACCTACTATGCAGTATTTAAGTATATACACATACGTAATAGAAATACTACATATTTATGGCTGTTAAATTAGTGTGCACTCACCAAATTCGGCTCTGCAGCTAGATCGTACAAGAACCCCTCCATAGGTGTCCTATAAACTTGTGCCTATGCTGTGCTGGTACCCAGGTCTGAGTCTTCACATCCTCTCGATGCACACCGCTATATCCCTGCTGATGCTACATAGAGACAGCTAAGGGATGAGCAATGCATCTTGTGGGAGGGGAGATAGAGGAGAAAACCTGGGGCAGGCAACTCAATGAAGATAAAGCGCAGCTCCTAGCACTGTAAGGTACCACGAGATGCACAGGCTCTCACTAGGAGCCCCAGCGATGCCCCATACAGGCATGTATCAAATGTTCTATCTCATGTGATGATGGCTTAGACGGTTTAAGCATATAAAATGTTGATGCATTCAATTAAAGAGAATTGTGTGAAAAGGGATCCAATAGTATGTCTTCTTTCGAATGTCTTTGTTCACAAAAGGCAGATGGAGAATAAAGTGATAGTTGTGAATGGAGCACAAAGGGTTTAGAAACCCAATCAGTAAATATCTTATATGGGAAACTGAGTTGATAGACAAGGGATCCCTATTCAGTACTCCCTCTATTAGACAGAAGGTAGATACAAAGAGCATCTCTCATTCTGGAGAACCCAGCAAGTCATGTCTTTAGATCAGGGGTGCACAACCTTCGGCCCGGGGGCCACACGCGGCCCTTGATACCATTCTGTGCGGCCCCCAACCATCTAGTAACAAACATGTATGTCTATGTCTTGTGGCTGCTCACATGTATTTTTCATGTATTCTCCCATTAGATGGGAGTCCTGGAAGTGGAACTACACATTAATGGCATATACTGTATGTTCGATATGCCATAAATACAGTATTTCAGTTGTTTATACCCATTTCAATTTTGACGTTGGTTCAGTCTGACAATGTGGCCCCCACCCAGAAAACGTTGTGCACCCCTGCTTTAGATGGACAGTATAATGCATCATTTCTATTATGATGGGGCAGCAGTCTGATATCCTGAAATCAACTACCGGTAATCATCAGCAAAACTATCTAACAAAAAGGTTGTTTGATTGTGGACAACCCCTTAAAGGTGTTGTCTGGGTTCAGAGCTGAACATGGACATATCCCTTTCTTCACCCAAGCAGCCCCTCTGAGATGAGCATCGGAGCATGAAATGCTGTATCGCGCAGGGCAAGGGCTTTTTTGTTTACATTTGTACACTGCTAGGTGGAAGATTCCGCCTAGCAGTGTTGCCGGTGACATCATTGGGCCCCATAGCAAGAATATGCATTGGGCCCCCAAACTCCGCCAACTACCACCCCTGGCCCATCCCACCACCTGTCCTGGCTCCTCCCCTGCCACACCCCCGTTGTATTTCTACTGACCCAGAGAATGAATGGCACAGGTCAGTTTTGCCGCAAAGGGAACACGGCAGGAACAAAGCTCGAACTTTTTGCCCACTTCCCACTATATTGTATGCCATATTAAAGTACAACTTGTCCCGCAAAAAAATAAGCCCTCATATGGATATGTGAACGGAAAAATAAAAAAGTTATGGATCAAGGAAGAAAAATTAAAATGCAAAAATGCCCCCCAAAATGCCAGCCACATACAGGTAATACTTATGCCCGGGGGGATGCAGTCTATAGCAGGCCATGACGGAAATGAGCCTCCCTAGCATCAACCTTAATGCTAGGGTGGCTCGTTCCCATCGATCATGGCCTGCTATTGACTTTTCCCCATGTCGCCGGATGTTTTCATCCACATGACGGGGGGATGCAGTGGCAGCCATGAGGGCATCAGGAGGGATGCGGGTGCCAGGAAGCATTATTACCTGTATGAGGTTCCCGGGCATTTTGGGGGGCATTATAGGGGTTGGATAACCCATTTAAAGGGAATCTGTTACCTAGTTTTATCCTATAGAGCTGCGGACATGCACGGATAGATCTCCGCTAGCATGTCCGCAATATACCTGTCCCATAGCTCTGTGTGGTTTTATTTAGTTTAAAAAATGGTTTTATACATATGTAAATTAGGCAAGTAAGGTGCCCAAGGCGCGGTTAATTACGGTTAAGGAGCCCAGCACCGCCCGCATCCAGGAATCTCCTCCTTGCTCACAAAGTTACAGTGCCGTAATTTCGCGATGCGCGAGCTAGCGCATGCACAGTGCCGGCAAAGTGTTTGTTCCCTTTGCTGGCATCATCCTCAGTCAATGAACTGCGCACGCGCTAGCTCGCGCATCGCGAGATTATGGCACTGTAACTTCGTGAGCAAGGAGGAGATTCCTGGATGCAGGCGGTGCTGGGCTCCTTCACAGGGGGCGTGGCTGGGCTCCTAAACCGTAAGTAACCACACCTTGGGCACCTTACTTGCCTAATTTACATATCTATAAAATCATTTTTTAAACTAAATAAAACCACACAGAGCTATGGGACAGGTATATTGCGGACATGCTAGCGGAGATCTATCCGTGCATGTCCGCAGCTCTATAGAATAAAACTAGGTGACAGATTCCCTTTAACTCCTTGCTGCTGATTCTTAGTTTGCATACCTCTGCAAGGTGACTGAGTGGGGATGTGCTGCTGTGCTGGCTGGGCACCCTATCCTCTATCAGAAAGCAGAGTTCATGGGGGGGGAGAGCACACTGTCCTGAGTCCTCTATCTGTGAGCCTAAAGTGTCCCCCCCAACCCCACAGGAACTCTGCTTGCTTGCTGCTGCTGTCCCCCCATCAAGAATACCCACATGAACTTTTCTTTACTCTTCTTACTGTGGGCGGCTCAACTGTGGCACACATCAGGGGCAAACAAGTGGTGGCGGTGGTGATGCTGGGGAAGGGGGGGTGTAGTGTCCCACTAGGTAAAAGGTGGGCACTACACAAGGGTCAATTGGGTCACGTGTTACTCCTGCTCCTAAGGGACAGTAATATTATATTTGACCATGTATGTTAATGTATTTTCTATGTGCTTCTTCATGTATATTTCCCCTATGACATGCATAGCAGGCCTATGACGGTGTAGTTAGGCATCCTAGACACTAGAGGGAGATAGAGAGCCCCTAGTATAAATGTTCAGGCCCAGACAGGGAGGGGGAAGAAGTCTGTAGTCAGGAGTCTGTGGACACAGAAGTGAAAGGGCATCTTAGCCAGGGATATGCTATGGGCCTCCTCCTGACATGCAGCTAGATAGTCCTGGCTGTTAGTTGCTACCAGGAGGCTAGTGAAGAACTCTAGCCTGCCTGTTGATAAAGTGAGCCTCAGTTAGCTCAGAAGACTACCCCAAGAGAAGAGATGTACCTCCTGTGAGAAACCTGCAGTTATCCTCGAGCAAAGCAAAGGCAATACAACCAGCTCAGATAAGTAACCTGATGGGCAGAGGTACTATAAAATAGAAGCAAGGGTTAATACGGGAGGAAGATTATTTTACCAAGGATTAAAGCCAGCATTTAGGCATCCGGGCCTTGGGATACAGCCAGCCAGAATAGCTGTGGAGATAGTGCAGCCTGGACTGTGAAGCATTAATTGTATACCCTCCAAATATCTTGCAAGTTATTACCTGCCATATTATTGAATGTAAGCCTGCTTGTGGAACATTGATATAAGGAACTGCATCATCATCTGCATGTACAAAGTTGGACTGTTTAAAGTAAAGCAACGTTTGGTTCACTATACCACCTGTGTACCTCACTTATTGCTACTGGAAAACCGGTGTGCCACCGTTACAGGCACTGGCGTCACGAATCTTAAAGGGACCTTTCCCCAGGCACTCAAAATACCTGTAACATCCAGGGCACCTCATCCACCATTAGGCCTGGTCCCTACATACAGAGTGTACCCCAGAGGAACTTGGATCTACCACTCCTTCATTGCCGCATGCCTGCCCAGGGCTCTCCAATACAGTGAGAGTAACCCTCGATTGCCCATAACCGTGACCTCACTAATCGCAATACCCTGCAGGTCTGGCGTGCTGCATAAATTAGCGTCACGAACAGGATACGATCATATCCGGGCCATTGTTGGATTACAAAACTGTGTGCCATTATCCACCTAAAAAGTGACTAAACCCCACTGTTTATTGAAAATTGCTGGGCCAGAGAACTGTACCAAGTTGCGGTGTGAAACTTTGTGTGCTTTTTGTGGACTGTTTTGCTGTTGTAAAGCCACCGCTTGCTGTCAGTGAATAGACAGTGTTTTTGCTTAAAGATGGCTGCTTATCCTGCTTGGATTTAACTGCTGCGTCATCTTCATATCTTCTTAGCGGTAAAAATTGGCGCCTTCTGCTTAAAAGTGCGTGAAAGGCTAAATGTCCGCGCCACCGCCCTGTCTGGACATTTGCATGTCTGCTGAAATGGACTCCGCCTCCCCTATGCAGGAGTACCTGGGGGGCGGCCTCCCAGAGCAATGGGAGGACCTGTCTGCGATTATTGGCGCCGCCTTGTCGCTCTCCGAAGAAGGATCGAGCATGTTGACCAGTGCAGACTACTCTGAGAGAATGTCCGCGCCTATTGGACTAAAAACAAATCCTACTGATATGGAGCAAGAGGACGCTGCACCGGCCTACTCTCCGGGATCGGAGAGACCCACCTGCCCGCCACGAGGACGTAGCCTGAGACCTATTACGGCTCATGGAGAGACTTCTATCAGCCCTCATTTAAGTGGTCAGCATTAATGGCAGAGATCCGGGAGGCCGCAATCAAGAAGACAACTAAGACTAAGATCTATTTCGAGGAACTGGCAAAGACCGTTCACGAGCGCCACACGGACAACCAACCCCACCTGGAAAGGAGAAAGGGGTTGGTAGTGGCCTTTGACAAGGCGCGAGGCTTCGGCTTCATTAAGGACTATACTACCGGCAGAGACCTTTATGTTAACCGGAGCTCCGTCAAGCGGAGCTACCTCCCGGAGCATATGCACAACCTCCGCGAGGGAGAGGAGGTGGAATTCACCCCTGCCGAGGGTCTGCGAGGCCCCTACGCCAATGCTGTGACCCGGCCAAAGAAGAAATCGGAGGACTGGGAAAACGATGAGGACTATACTGACTGCGAGCGCGAACCTGAGCGCTCTCCAGAACCTGCCCATAATGCTTTTCAAGAGCGGGGCTCCGTCATTGGCCCAAACGTCTTCTGGCAGACGACAGTAGTGGAGAAGTGGGTGAGCCCGTATCCGTCCCCTGAGCTGCCCCGCCGGGAGAAAACTATCCAAGACCTTGAAAACTTGGGACGATTCCATGTCACCCTGGACAACATTCGCAAAGGGAAAAGACCAGAAGCGCCACCTGAACCTGCAGCGGCTGCGCAGGATGCACCAACTTCCCTACCTGCACTAGCGGCAACTCCAGAAGACAGCGATCCCGAATCCAAGAGCCTGGATGACCAGATTGTCTGTCTGGAGGAACAGCTGTGTGGACTGCGCCGGATTGCTGCTGCTAGGATCCGGACTCCACCTAGGAAAGAAGAGATCCGACTCCAGTACTCGGACATCGCCGGGTCAGAGGTAAGGGTACCTGTCCCTACCAGCCGGCCACCTACTGTGTCTGCGGCTGAGGTGAGGCCCTCCGATACTGTGCACCGTCGCGCAGAGCCAGTTGTCCAGGAACCCACAGAACCGCTTGCAACAGCGGTACCTAGGCCAATGCAACAGCCTACCATTATTATGCCTGGACTGATGCGGTCCCCAACTGTGATTACCCCTAGGCCTATGGGGCCCATACCAATTAGGGGTCCTTTCATGTTGCAGTTGCCTCCTAATACCATTTTGTGGGCCCATCCATCTGTGGAATCTCAATACAGGCCCAGTTTGAAAATGGAGCCAGGGAGCACCACTGTTATGCCAAGTGGATTTGACATGTCCCTGTGGGTAGGCCTGCTAGGCCATTGATTTGATTCTTTTGCCAAGGGACCCTATCAGAGTGCATTAACCCTTTCAGGACATGAGTCCTTTGTTTTGGTCCTATGTTGCTGCTGCCAGTTACCCACGGCTCAGTGGTGGCGGTAGACCACTGAAAATACAAATTGCATCAAGGCCATATTGTTTACAGGACCCCCTGCCTGCTTCTGCAATACTTCACCAAGTTGTGCCTATTTTTTATGTTGCACCTTTAACCCTTTAACCCCCTTTTCAGGTTGACTAAGGGATATTGCAGCACTTATTTTTATATGCCATTTTAAATAATGTGGATTACTTTTATGTGCTGTGACTTTTATTATGCCATTTAAATTCCAAGGAAATGCGCCCAGGGATAGACTCTAATGCACATGAGCCTCTGAGATCTTGCTACTTTAAGGAAATGTGCACAGAGATGACTCTAACGTATGTGGGCCTCTGAGATTTTGCTATTTTAAAGAAATGTGCCCAGAGATGGACTCCACTGTATGTGAGCCTCTGAGCTCTTATACCTCTGTCCTTGCTTTATATGCAGCTATACTTATCACTTCCACTGAATAAGTTACGAAAAGGAAACCTGGGTACGGACTCAATTTTTATTCTTTGAGCCTCCAAAAAATTTATACTTCTTTTATATTTTTCTATGGACTACTACTGTTTTATTATGGACAATTGCACTTCTACTTTTATTATGGACTATTCTGGTATAATTGATACGCTGCACCAGGTCAGCGCCCCTGTTCCCTTATATTATCCTGAGAGAAGAGAACGACGCCCCTTTTCACCGGACTTGTCCCTAAGCCAGCAGAACTACCTGATATTTATATGTATTTGCAAATGTAGATGTATGTTCCTGCTTTGCATTATTTTTGTCTTCCAGATGCAGTCTCCAGCTGGGCAGGGCCCCTTCATGTTGCGCCGAGGACGGGCAACGTTGTAGCATGGGTGTATGTAGTGTCCCACTAGGTAAAAGGTGGGCACTACACAAGGGTCAATTGGGTCACGTGTTACTCCTACTCCTAAGGGACAGTAATATTATATTTGAACATGTATGTTAATGTATTTTCTATGTGCTTCTTCATGTATATTTCCCCTGTGACATGTATAGCAGGCCTATGAGGGTGTAGTTAGGCATCCTAGACACTAGAGGGAGATAGAGAGCCCCTAGTATAAATGTTCAGGCCCAGACAGGGAGGGGGAAGAAGTCTGTAGTCAGGAGTCTGTGGACACAGAAGTGAAAGGGCATCTTAGCCAGGGATATGCTGAGGGCCTCCTCCTGACATGCAGCTAGATAGTCCTGGCTGTTAGTTGCTACCAGGAGGCTAGTGAAGAACTCTAGCCTGCCTGTTGATAAAGTGAGCCTCAGTTAGCTCAGAAGACTACCCCAAGAGAAGAGATGTACCTCCTGGGAGAAACCTGCTGTTATCCTCCAGCAAAGCAAAGGCAATACAACCAGCTCAGATAAGTAACCTGATGGGCAGAGGTACTATAAAATAGAAGCAAGGGTCAATACGGGAGGAAGATTATTTTACCAAGGATTAAAGCCAGCATTTAGGCATCCGGGCCTTGGGATACAGCCAGCCAGAATAGCTGTGGAGATAGTGCAGCCTGGACTGTGAAGCATTAATTGTATACCCTCCAAGTATCTTGCAAGATTATTACCTGCCATATTATTGAATGTAAGCCTGCTTGTGGAACATTGATATAAGGAACTGCATCATCATCTGCATGTACAAAGTTGGACTGTTTAAAGTAAAGCAACGTTTGGTTCACTATACCACCTGTGTACCTCACTTATTGCTACTGGAAAACCGGTGTGCCACCGTTACAGGCACTGGCGTTACGAATCTTAAAGGGACCTTGCCCCAGGCACTCAAAATACCTGTAACATCCAGGGCACCTCATCCACCATCAGGCCTGGTCCCTACATACAGAGTGTACCCCAGAGGAACTTGTGTCTACCTCTCCTTCACTGCCGCATGCCTGCCCAGGGCTCTCCAATACAGTGAGAGTAACCCTCGATTGCCCATAACCGTGACCTCACTAATCGCAATACCCTGCAGGTCTGGCGTGCTGCAGGGGGGGGTGCTGCAACCTGGCTGTGTTTAGTGACCGACTGTTTTCCAGTCCAGTCCTATGGGTGGCTGATGAGGCAGGTGGGCAGCGTGTGAGTGCTGTATACAACTGCCTTGCCCATGCCCTCAAAGTTCTGCCTACTTGGGCCTGCTGCGCTGCTCCTGCTGCCAGCGATACACTGGCCAATCAGGAGCTTTGCACTGCTAAATGCTGATTGGCCAGTGTGCAGGGCAGCAGTTCCCAAGAGAGAGCGCTAATTGCTATGCTGCATGCCTGGGAGCCTGGATGGACTGGTCAGACAGGGAGGGTCGGGACATGGGGGTCGTGTTCTGCCCATGCACACAAGGGAACGGGGGCCATGACTGAGCATATGGGAAGCAAGCAGGGCCCGGAATGGAACAGAAGACAAGAGAACAGGGCCTTCCTTGCGCTCTGGGCCCCTCCATGCCACTGGCCCCATAGAAGCTGAGTGGTCTGTCTATATTGGCAGTACGCCACTGATCACCTGCACTTATGGGTGGGCTTTAGCGGTGCCCTAGACTATAAAAGCTCTCCCACTCACCATCAGTGATGTCACCGGGAATACTGCTAGACAGAAGCCTCCACCTAGCAGAGACCTGGTACGTCACTTGGTCTGCAGAAAAAGCCATTTTCCTTTGCGATTCAGCGCCGGGCAAGAGAGAGCATCGGAGCATGAAATTCTCCGATGCTCATCTCAGAGGGATTAAGTGAGGGAGGAAGGGTTTATGTCAGGGTTTAGCTCTGAACACGGAAAGCCCCCTTTAAGGAGGTTTCTTAATATTGATTTTTAACCAGGTGGCCATAGCCTGCCCCCTAAAATAAAAGACTCATACTTATCTGCTTCATGCCACTCCTGTCCTCCTCACTGCCACCGCTTTCTCCATCGTCTCTGCACTTTTTACATCCATGAGTGCATGGGCATGGTCACATGTACAGCTACAGCCAATCAGTGGCTTCAGCGGTGATGTGGCCACAAGCAGCAAGTCATCATTGAAGCCAGTCATTGGCTGTAGCGGTCCATGTGACCATGCCCATAGCTAGCCAGATGTAAACAGTGTGGGGACCAGAAGATGGAGAAAGCAGAGGCAGTGAAGAGGACCTGTGCGTCAGGGAGCAGGTGGCTATAAATCTTAAATATTAAAGGGGTTATCCCATGACTAAAGTAAAAATGAAAATCTCTTTCTAACAAAGCAAGAACTAGCCCTGTAACAACAGCCCGATGAAGGCCCCTGGCGGCTGTTCTCGGAACTGCCTGCTCCCGGTGACTGCATTTGATTTCACACCGGCTCCCGGCACAGGTAAGGGCTTACCTGTGCATCACCGGACAGGTGAGTCTACCTTACTAAAGATGGCAGCTTGCATGTGTTCGCTGGCGAACACACATCCAGCTGGCGAGAATGCTGGCTGGGTTTCCCTGATAATCGGACGGGGAAATCATCCAAGCTAGACTGGTCTTCTCAGCAACCAGACACCGCCGCTGAGTGTCTTTTCTGCTACAGCTAAGGGCTCTCTCTATCACAGCTGAGGAGGCAGTTGAAGGATGAAACTGAGCATGTGTGGCCATCTCAGTGAGCCGGACAAAGAAATAAGAAAAAAAAAAACAGCAGGTGGCGCTATACAGATACATTTTATTGAATAGCTGAGTGGCTATGCTAAATTTTCAATTACATGCATTTACAAAAGTATTCAGATCCAGGTGTTGGTTTGCAAACTGTAGAATATTTTTCGGGTGACAACCCCTTTGACAGAAAAAGAGGGCATGTAATGTCTCATGTATTCCCCATGTAATAACAATTAAATTCTTATGACTCTATGATGTGCTTTTCTTTTATGATTCCTTCTAGAAAATGAATGAACTGCCAGCAGCTTGCAATGAAAGTCCAGCTGGGTGTTACCAGTTGGAGTTGTTTCCCTGCACAGTTTGACACTATCCATTCAGTGCTGCCAATGTCAGACTGTGCAGGGACACACCCAGTTGGACCCTTATAGCAGACTGCTAGTAATTCATTCATAAATTTCCACCAGGTATAATAAAGAAAGGGCACAACATGGAGTCATAGGAATAGATGCTCCAGAATGGTTATTACATGAGGAATGCAAGTAGTTACTAAAAAATACACGTCAGGGGCGGTGATAGGTCCTTTTTGACACTTCAGTTCATAGACCCCCACCCTGCAAGGACATTTCTTGTTGGGCTGCGTAATGTATATTTTAGTATATTTGTAACGATCTTCTATGGACCCAGTATCTGATATGGGGCCCATGGGAGGATCCTGCAGCAGGCCTGTCATCTGATGAAGAAATGGGGCCCATCCATAGAAAGAACCTTGTGGTATAGCAGCAAACTACCCCTTTTTCAGTGGAAAAGTGAATAACTTGCATGTAATTTTAATCTATTCTTAAGATTTTTTATTATAGCCGCATGATCGTTTATTATTAATTACTACAAGTGTTATCTTATTGTTGTAAATTGTGTACATATCTTTATAAATGTGATACTATTGGTTACTGGAAATAGATTATACTAATCAACACTGTAGGACACTGTCAGTACGCATGAGATGGGGGCAGAAGTGTTCTCGTATTAAAACTCTTTATACCAAACACATATGCCTTGTGGCTTTGCATGATAGATACGCATGGCGGGGCATTGACTTTGGATTACTGTGAATTCTGACATTTGGGAAAAATAGACTTAACACTACTTAGGTATTGTAAGAAGGTACAAGGAATCATCGTGGATGATAGGTACGTGTCACCGAGGTTCCTGGTCTCGGTGGAGTAAGGGCTGGTTTTTATGTGTCAGCAGCAGTTGCTGTTTGACACCTTGGTACTTAGCATGGCTGTAATAGCTGGGAGTAGTCAAAGTGCTGGGTGGGTGACTACTCCCCGGGTTCCAGGCCGGGCTTTGCCAGGCATAAAAACCAGACAGCACTGTCAGGTGGAGAGGTTTACCTCCGTCTGACAGTGAAGCTCAGGAGGTCTGTGTGCTAGGATCTGAGGCCTGTGCTGGGCTGGAGAGCGGAGACCCGTGTGTCAGGGGAACAGGCGGCCTAAAGCCTGTATTTGAACTTTCTGAGGCAGACATGCCACCAAGGTGACTTTTGTTTTATTAACTTGCCATTGGGTGTGACGTAACACCAAAACTGCAAAAGTGACGTTTTGTTTTTGGCATCATGTGTGAATAAACACTGAAGTTTGAATTACGAACTTGTATTTTTCTTCTGTACTGCGCCCGCTTATCCTAACTACCAGAACAAATCCCCACAATATGTAAAAGTTTACTAGACTGCGATAAAAGATAACAGTCACCAAAGCTGTGAACAAAGGAGTGAGCTCCCATCGACCAGTTCCCAGTATGGCACCTGACCGACATCCATATGATACAAAGAGAGGTGATGTAGCAAGATGCATCTTCCCCTGATGATGTCCTCAATGGAGCTAACCACTTTGTTGCATAGCCAGATGTTTTCTAGCCTCCTGGCTCCTCCTAATGGTCTTCAGTGTGCATGTCACGGCTGAGGATGGGTGAAACCCTCAGCCGTGCGATGCCAGAAGATGGATGGTCGATGCAAGGCCAGGACAGGAATCAGGGAGCAGGTCACCTCCTATCAATCCCTAATTCTGACCCTGTCTTCAAGCCGTATGAGCCGACCGTGATGGTGGGAGGGCTCATACTCCGGAACCTTGAAGTCCCTTCTAGCCCTCAGGGTGGCCCTGGACTAGGAGCAGGGTAAGACGACCTGTTCCTCCTAGATACGGAGGAACAGGAGTCTCACTGGTCAAGCTACAAAGAAAGGGGAACATGAACAGCTTATGCCAATGGCAGGTAAATGCAACAACACAACACCTACCAGCCGCAGACACAGAGCCTGGAACCTATATGTAAGTGCTGCTGTCCACAAGAACTCAAACGGACACAGCACACACCACACCTCACACAGGAACTCAGGACCATAAGCTGCAATAACAAGGAGACCAAACACACACCTTCATAACACCATGTAACATAACTTATGACCACAAGTGTGGCCCTCACTGGCAGATGGTATATAAACCAGGAGGATGACTCCAGCTAACCATGGCTGAAGTACCCCTCAGACTTCTACTCTCAACTGAGGCTAAATAGCCCATGTAGCCACACCCACACAGACACACCCAGTGCACACACACTAGGAAGGGAATTAACCCTTCTCACACCATGGAAGGGAAGGCAGACACTTAACCGCTTCCCGACCGCCTAACGCACGGATGCGTCCTGGCGGCGGTCGATTCATTCCTCCTGGACGCATCCGTGCGTCATCTCGCGAGACGCGAGATTTCCTGTGAACGCGCGCACACAGGCGCGCGCGTTCACAGGAACTGCAGGTAAGCGAGTGGATCTACAGCCTGCCAGCGGCGATCGTTCGCTGGCAGGCTGTAGATGCGATTTTTTAAATCCCCAACAGGTATATTAGACGCTGTTTTGATAACAGCGTCTAATATACCTGCTACCTGGTCCTCTGGTGGTCCCTTTTGCTTGGATCGACCACCAGAGGACACAGGCAGCTCTGTAATAAGTAGCACCAAGCACCACACTACACTACACCCCCCTGTCACTTATTAACCCCTTATTAACCCCTGATCACCCCATATAGACTCCCTGATCACCCCCCTGTCATTGATCACCCCCCTGTAAGGCTCCATTCAGATGTCCGTATGTGTTTTACGGATCCACGGATACATGGATCGGATCCGCAAAACACATACGGACGTCTGAATAGAGCCTTACATGGGGGTGATCAATGACAGGGGGGTGATCACCCCATATAGACTCCCTGATCACCCCCCTGTCATTGATCACCCCCCTGTCATTGATCACCCCCCTGTAAGGCTCCATTCAGACGTCCGTATGTGTTTTACGGATCCATGGATTGTATCCGCAAAACACATACGGACATCTGAATGGAGCCTTACAGGGGGGTGATCACCCCATATAGACTCCCTGATCACCCCCTGTCATTGATCACCCCCTTGTAAGGCTGGCTCCATTCAGAGGTCCGTATGTGTTTTGCGGATCCACGGATCCATGGATCGGATCCGCAAAACACATACGGACGTCTGAATGGAGCCTTACAGGGGGGTGATCACCCCATATAGACTCCCTGATCACCCCCCTGTCATTGATCACCCACCTGTAAGGCTCCATTCAGACGTCCGTATGTGTTTTGCGGATACGATCCATGGATCCGTGGATCCGCAAAACACATACGGACCTCTGAATGGAGCCTGACAGGGGGGTGATCAATGACAGGGTGGTGATCACCCCATATAGACTCCCTGATCACCCCCCTGTCATTGATCACCCCCCTGTAAGGCTCCATTCAGACGTCCATATGTGTTTTGCGGATCCGATCTATGGATCCGTGCATCCGCAAAACACATACGGACCTCTGAATGGAGCCTTACAGGGGGGTGATCACCCCCTATAGACTCCCTGATCACTCCCCTGTCATTGATCACCCCCTTGTCATTGATCACCCCCTGTCATTGATCACCCACCTGTAAGGCTCCATTCAGACGTCCGTATGTGTTTTGCGGATCCGATCCATGGATCCGTGGATCCGCAAAACACATACGGACCTCTGAATGGAGACTTACAGGGGGGTGATCAATGACAGGGTGGTGATCACCCCATATAGACTCCCTGATCACCCCCCTGTCATTGATCACCCCCCTGTAAGGCTCCATTCAGACGTCCGTATGTGTTTTGCGGATCCGATCCATGGATTCGTGGATCCGCAAAACACATACGGACCTCTGAATGGAGACTTACAGGGGGGTGATCAATGACAGGGGGGTGATCAATGACAGGGTGGTGATCACCCCATATAGACTCCCTGATCACCCCCCTGTCATTGATCACCCCCCTGTAAGGCTCCATTCAGACATTTTTTTGGCACAAGTTAGCGGAAATTGATTTTTTATTTTTATTTTTTCCTTACAAAGTCTCATATTCCACTAACTTGTGACAAAAAATAAAATCTCACATGAACTCACCATACCCCTCACAGAATCCAAATGCGTAAAAAATTTTAGACATTTATATTCCAGACTTCTTCTCACGCTTTAGGGCCCCTAAAATGCCAGGGCAGTATAATTACCCCCACATTTGACCCCATTTTGGAAAGAAGACACCTCAAGGTATATTGTGAAGGGCATGGCGAGTTCATGCAAAATTTAATTTTTTGTCACAAGTTAGCGGAAAGGGAGACTTTGTGAGAAAAAACAAATAAAAATCAATTTCCGCTAACTTGTGCCAAAAAATAAAAAATTATATGAACTCTCCATGCCCCTCATTGAATACCTTGGGGTGTCTTCTTTCCAAAATTGGGTCACATGTGGGGTATTTATACTGCCCTGGCATTTTAGGGGCCCTAAAGCCTGAGAAGAAGTCTGGGATCCAAATGTCTAAAAATGCCCTCCTAAAAGGAATGTGGGCCCCTTTGCCCACCTAGGCTGCAAAAAAGTGTCACACATCTGGTATCGCCGTATTCAGGAGAAGTTGGGCAATGTGTTTTGGGGTGTCATTTTACATCTACCCATGCTGGGTGAGATAAATATCTTGGTCAAATGCCAACTTTGTATAAAAAAATGGGAAAAGTTGTCTTTTGCCGAGATATTTCTCTCACCCAGCATGGGTATATGTAAAATGACACCCCAAAACACATTAACCAACTTCTCCTGAGTACGGCGATACCACATGTGTGACACTTTTTTGCAGCCTAGGTGGGCAAAGGGGCCCACATTCCAAAGAGCACCTTTAGGATTTCACAGGGCATTTTTTACCCATTTTGATTTCAAACTACTTCCCACACATTAGGGCCCCTAAAATGCCAGGGCAGTATAACTACCCCACAAGTGACCCCATTTTGGAAAGAAGACACCCCAAGGTATTTTGTGATGGGCATAGTGAGTTCATGGAAGTTTTTATTTTTTGTCACAAGTTAGTGGAATATGAGACTTTGTATGGAAAAAAAAAAATAATAATAATCATCATTTTCCGCTAACTTGTGACAAAAAATAAAAAGTTCTATGAACTCACTATGCCCATCAGCGAATACCTTAGGGTGTCTACTTTCCGAAATTGGGTTATTTGTGGGGTTTTTCTACTGTCTGGGTATTGTAGAACCTCAGGAAACATGACAGGTGCTCAGAAAGTCAGAGCTGCTTCAAAAAGCGGAAATTCACATTTTTGTACCATAGTTTGTAAACGCTATAACTTTTACCCAAACCATTTTTTTTTTACCCAAACATTTTTTTTTATCAAAGAGATGTAGAACGATAAATTTTGAGAAAAATTTATATATGGATGTCGTTTTTTAAAAAAAAATTTACAACTGAAAGTGAAAAATGTCATTTTTTTTGCAAAAATTTCGTTAAATTTCGATTAATAACAAAAAATGTCAGCAGCAATGAAATACCACCAAATGAAAGCTCTATTAGTGAGAAGAAAAGGAGGTAAAATTCATTTGGGTGGTAAGTTGCATGACAGAGGAATAAACGGTGAAAGTAGTGTAGTGCAGAAGTGTAAAAAGTGGTCTGGTCATTAAGGGTGTTTAAGCACTGGGGGCTGAGGTGGTTAAAGGGGACGTGTACCCATAAATAAACCTTGTTCACAAACAACAATCACACTGCAGCTGTTACCGCCGGCAACAGGGAAACTGGGAAACAGCCAGAAGGCCGAGACACTGCCACCACATGTACACAAACCACACGTTGCCACGGGCAACCGCAGGTGACGAAAAGTGTCACAATACACACATACAAAACCTCGTGCACACATACAAACACACCAAGTCAGGTGCAACCGCATGCACTTGACAGCAAGCTGCCTAGCAACCGCTCAGGCCACTATACTGCCAAAACATAATAAGAACATGTTGCCAACGGCAACCACAAGTGAGGCAACCACACGAAACAACCACACGAGACCGCAGGCAACAGCATGCGGTTTAGGAGTCACGACCATGACCATGGTCGTGACAGTGCAGTTCACATGTACAGTTACTTCAGACTTCAGGAACTTGGAGGCCAGGTCCGACTAGCCATCAACATTACAAAGAATTAAAGGGGAAAATACCGCTAAAATACCTTGCTATACAGAATTTTTTTTATAGTTTTCACTGGGTTTGCTAAGCTGTCCCAAATTTTGATGGGAAAAAATAACACCAGGTACAATCCTGTTTTTCTGTCTAATATGACAGAATCTGCAATACTGCTCCTTACGGAGCCTACAATGCAGATGCAAAATGAGCTTTAGCACATTAAACTTATTTCAATGCACGCTTATTGAAGATTTCTTTGCACTACGCAAATCTGTAGCAAGGCCCCTGCACAATCCACATGTACAGATTGGTTACTGATTTCATTATTTGCATTGCAAAGGATAAAATCCATTGCAAAAATCCTCAAAAAAATCATGTACTTAAACTGGCTTGTTATACTGTATGTTATTGTCAATTTTGAATACCGAATCAGATATTTAGAAGCTGCTTTCTTAATACTATGTTTTGTTTGTATGATTTCCTTCCAAGCTTTTTAGCCATTCATCATATCTCTCAGACATTGCTGCCCTGGAATAGAAGGTAGCTCTGCCATGCTTTCTGCCCTGTCTACAAATATTAGATTAATGCTTCGCTATCATCTCAAGATCAGATGACAGGTCATCCAAAAAAAGACATGGCCAGAGGAAACTTTTATTACTAAATTGGCGTCATAGTAATCAGTTGTAGGCATTGTATTTTTTTTAGGTTATTTTTTACAAAATATTGCATCCAGTACTCTTTTTTTATATATAATTTATAGTTTTGACTGAAATTCCTTGTGTGCAGTGCATTGTACACTTATTCTCTATTCATGTTATGTATCTGCAGGCTGATAGGGTAGGTGTGTTGGTTTCAGGGTTCCAAGAGGACTCCAACCTACCATTATGCCTTGGTAGTGGTTTTGGCTATAGGAATAGGGCAGCCCCGGTTGAAGGAGCAGTATATAAATTTCCATTCATCTCCAAAATAGGATCACTGAAGAACAACAAGATGGGTTTGGGACAAAATGAAAGGCCCTCAAGGTTAAAAGGGTGTGAACAGGACATATGCTACATCATACCGCATAGGTATTTTGAAATCTCCATTTGAAAGTTATTTCTAAATTTTTGACATTGTGGATTTAACAAGAATAGCGTGGTGTTAAACAGGCAGGAAGTGCTCAAGCCCATATGCAGTTGTGCATATATATACAGGGGAGAAAATCCTGCACCCAGCAAAAAAGCATACAGTGGAGGATGCCCGCAGCGGACCACAAGTACCACAAAAGACATCCTACAAAAGATAGCAATTATGTGGATGTGATAACCAATATAACAATCTAATAACAAGGACAGGTGCACTCTGCGATCTTCCTAAGCCCTCAAACTGATGATAAAATTGAGAGATTAGCAAACATGTCCTACCAAGAGGACATGACTGAGCCCGAGCACCGCGCCAAGGTTTCTCAAGTAGCTCGGGTCCTAACAATCACCTACCTGAGCCGTATGGGCAATACCAGGGGCCAGTGGACGAATTACAGGAGTGTGAGGACCGACTCACAAACAACTCACCAGTTACCTCCAGCATCTACCATGCTAGCAATGGGAGGAGGGAGGAGTCTGCGAGTCCCACTCAAGACTGGCTGATATGGCCCAGGCCTCGCAGGTGCACCTAAATGTAGTGTCACAGCCACTATCTCTGGCTGGGACCTTCCGTCATTGCTTGTTCGGCGCTCCTCGCTGAAGTTCCGTTCCTGTGTCATTTGTGGTTCTTTATGGGTTAACTCCCCTGTGTGCCTATTAGGAGTTAATCCTCTGTCTGCTCCATGGGTGTGGTCTCTCTGCTGCACCCATGGAACCTGTATATAAGGCTGAGGTTTCCTCAGTTCTGGGTCAGCTCTCCTGGTGTGTTGTCTTGTCCTGGTTTGTACTCTCTCTCTCATGCTGCTGACCCATGGGATCCGTGTATGTCTGTCTGTGCTCTGTGGGTTTCCCTACTTGTTCATTAACGTCGTCTGTCTGTTATCTGTTCTGCCTGTTATGTTTTAGTTACTTTGTGTTTATTCTGATGTCTGTGTTCAGCAAGCCTTTGTAGCAGAGTGGCATGACAAGGCCATGCAGTTTACTACTGGTGGAGCAAGTCCTTCTCTGCTCATTGCCACTCCTGCTCCCTTGCATGAACTCCTGCTTGTGTTATTATTTGCCCTGTTTTGTATTTGCCTGTATGTTATGTTTGCCTATGTGCCGTCGGTACCTTCTGGTACCTGTTGTCCATTCGCTCCTGCTGTCACTGTCTAGGTCACGCTCCAGAGTGGACCCTGGCAACTTCCTGTGGCTAAGTCTAACCCTACCATCTAGGGCTCTAGTGAAAACCAGGAGTTGCTTAGTTACGCCCCTCTGGAGTATTACTAGACAGTGGCGCAGTGGGGGTTTTCTCCCACTGTGCTGACGGTACATAGAGCTCCCTGTTTTGTTTGTGCAATAAACTCTTATGTGTCTGATTTCTGCTTATTGCTTGACGACGCGGTGGTCTCTCCTGGGACCTCCAACTCGTGACAGAATGAACAAGCGAATGGACAACAGGTACCAGAAGGTACCGACGGCACATAGGCAAACATAACATACAGGCAAATACAAAACAGGGCAAATAATAACACAAGCAGGAGTGGCAATGAGCAGAGAAGGACTTGCTCCACCAGTAGTAAACTGCATGGCCTTGTCATGCCACTCTGCTACAAAGGCTTGCTGAACACAGACATCAGAATAAACACAAAGTAACTAAAACATAACAGGCAGAACAGATAACAGACAGACGACGTTAATGAACAAGTAGGGAAACCCACAGAGCACAGACAGACACGGATCCCATGGGTCAGCAGCATGGGAGAGAGAGTACAAACCAGGACAAGACAACACACCAGGAGAGCTGACCCAGAACTGAGGAAACCTCAGCCTTATATACAGGTTACATGGGTGCAGCAGAGAGACCACACCCATGGAGCAGACAGAGGATTAACTCCTAATAGGCACACAGGGGAGTTAACCCATAAAGAACCACAAATGACACAGGAAAGGAACTTCAGCGAGGAGCGCCGAACAAGCAATGACGGAAGGTCCCAGCCAGAGATAGTGGCTGTGACATGTAGCCTGTGGATGGAAAACAGGAACATTTAAATTGGAGTTTATACACCTCCATATACATTGTGGATTTACCTTGCTAGACGGTAGTCTAGTATACATATCCAACTCTATATTCTACTTTTAGACTTATGGAGCCGCAGATAGTCGTTCCTGTCTGTATGTACAATGGACCTAATCATGAGTACTACTGTCTATTGGTTTTGATGCTGACTTCTTTTGCAGTTGACTAATGGCTTTCCATAATAAAAACATTTCACATTTGGGTATATATAAAGCTTAAAAATCCTTATACTGTTATCCATTTGTGTCAGTATACATGATTAGCGACATCAGACTGTACCCTAAAGCACCTAAGCCCCCCCCCCCCCCCCCCCCCCATTCCCACACCTATCATGTTCTGTTTTTTGTTCTGGTGATCTTCTATGTGATAAAGAGGCCATTGGGTTCCATCAGGCTCCAGGGACAAGACACCACTGCAGCCTTTTCACCCCGACAGGCATGACAAGACCCACTGCATTCTTAACTAGGAAAGACTGAAGGATAAATCTCCATGCCTGTTATTCATCCTAGTATTTATAATCATATATTATTTTATCTCCCCATTTTTCTGTAAAATTACATATACAGTAAATGTAGACCTCAATTTAGTGTAGAGGGACCCAGTATTCACTAGTAGTTTTAGCCACACTCATTAAGGAAAGCCTGAAGGGGTTATAGCTGTATCTGTCAGATCAACAGGTCACCTTATGTCAGGCTTACATTGATCAGAACACAATGCAATGACTCACTGCTGAGTCCTGTAACCAGTTGACATTTATAGTGTATACTTAGAGAGATTCTCAAGATACATGTCATTAGAGAGAGGAACGGTAATCAATTATCTGATCCGTCTCTTTGTGTCTGTGTAACTTGGCATCATATAGGAGAAAAAGGGAATATGTACTTTAAGCTGCTGCAATATTGAGCTTGTTCTAGGAAACCTTACACAAAAATATGTCTATAAAGTCTTAGTCTTGCATACAGATGTACAGTATGGCACAATGTCCAAACTCTTATTGATTTATAGTCTTCAAAATAATGAAATTCATAATATACATTGATGAATGGAAATACACAGGATATGCCATAATGATCCAGGAGGTGCAGGTCTCAGAGGTGGGACTTTTATGTAAGCTTTGAAAATAGCCAAGTAAACGTGCCCAGCTTATGCTGAAAGGAACCCGAAGAAAAGATTGATACAATCTTAAAAATGCATTAATCAATACTGATTTTTAAGATCCACATATCGGCTAATGCTTGATGTCAGTGATGGCCAAAAAGATCCATACTTTCTACATTCCAATATCTCTAAGCTATTTTCATAATTCCCATAGAAGGGAATGGAGCATTGTCACCTTTTCATTCACAGTGACTGCAAGACAGGCTAATTCTTGAGATAGATGCTGGTCCTAGATTTTATACCTGCACTGCTCAGACATTTATGTCATATCTTGTGGATATGCATAACTTGTGAATATAGTAAGTAGGAGGGATCGGCACTCGATTAATATGCCGCATGGGACAAGAGCGAACTCCAAGACAATATAAAGGAATCCCAGCGGACCAAAGTTTCTTCAATCAATATTCTTTGTGTTTATTCCATAAATGAGTACAATAAAGGACACGTTTCGGCCCGTCCAGCCTTCGTCAGCAAGCATAACAAAGAATCATACAATTCTTACATTTATAGTGTTAACCACACACGTGGGATGACGTCAGAAGCCCAGGTAAGGAGGCCGTAGCCACTTGCCAATCACAAATAGTTGGCATATACCTCAGCCTACATAGCACACAATAGTACCATAAATATCAGTGTCCGACAATTGGCACATAGAGATGTCCCGAACTATTCGCCGGCGAACAGTTCCCGGCGAACATAGCTTGTTCGCGTTAGCCGCGGCGGGCAAACATATGCGATGTTCGGTCCGCCCCCTATTCGTCATCATTGAGCAAACTTTGACCCTGTACCTCACAGTCAGCAGACACATTCCAGCCAATCAGCAGCATACCCTCCCTCCTAGACCCTCCCACCTCCTGGACAGCATCCATTTTAGATTCATTCGGAAGCTGCAGTCTTAGTGAGAGGAGGGACAGTGCAGCTGCTGCTGATTTAATAGGGAAATCGATAGCTAGGCCAGTGTATTCAGTGTCCACTCCAGTCCTGAAAGACTCATCTGATCTCTGCTGTAAGGACAGCGTCCTGACAGCACCCCAAAAAGCCCTTTTTAGGGCTAGTACATCAGTCTGCTTTTTTATTTATTTTTCCTCTGTAATCTAATTGCAGTTGCCTGCCAGCGTGTGTGTTTCAGGCCCTGCCAGTGCACAGTGTCACCAGTGCAACTCATATCTGGTGTCACAGTAGATTACATTTAAAAAAACAACAACAATTTTGACTGTAATAGAATAGCACTCAGTTGCCTACAAGCGTGTGTGTTTCAGGCCCTGCAAGTGCACAGTGTCACCAGTGCAACTCATATCTGCTGTCACAGTAGATTACATTTGAAAAAAAACAAACATTTTTGACTGTACTATAATAGCAGTCAGTTGCCTGCAAGCGTGTGTGTTTCATGCCCTGCAAGTTCACAGCGTCACCAGTGCAACTCATATTTGGTGTCACAGTAGATTACATTTAAAAAAAACAAACAATTTTGACTGTAATATAATAGCAGTCAGTTGCCTGCAAGCGTGTGTGTTTCAGGCCCTGCAAGTGCACAGTGTCACCAGTGCAACTCATATCTGGTGTCACAGTAGATTACATTAAAAAAATAAAAATAAATTTGACTGTAATATAATAGCAGTCAGTTGCCTGCAAGCGTGTGTGTTTCAGGCCCTGCAAGTGCACAGTGTCACCAGTGCAACTCATATCTGGTGTCACAGTAGATTACATAAAAAAAAAACAACAACAATTTTGACTGTAATATAATAGCAGTCAGTTGCCTGCAAGCGTGTGTGTTTCAGGCCCTGCAAGTGCACAGTGTCACCAGTGCAACTCATATCTGGTGTCACAGTAGATTACATTAAAAAAATAAAAATAAATTTGACTGTAATATAATAGCAGTCAGTTGCCAGCAAGCGTGTGTGTTTCAGGCCCTGCAAGTGCACAGTGTCACCAGTGCAACTCATATCTGGTGTCACAGTAGAGATGTCGCAAAAATAAAATTTTCCGTTCGCCAACGGCGAATGCGAATATTCACAAATGTTCTTGAACGGCGAACCGGGCGAACCGCCTTAGACTTCAATACGCAGGCGAATTTTAAAACCCACAGGGACTCTTTCTGGCCACAATAGTGATGGAAAAGTTGTTTCAAGGGGACTAACACCTGGACTGTGGCATTCCGGAGGGGGATCCATGGCAAAACTCCCATGGAAAATTACGTAGTTGACGCATAGTCGGGTTTTAAAACATAAAGGGCATAAATCACCTAACATTCCACAATTGTTTGAAATAACGTGCTTTAAAACATCAGGTATGATGTTGTATCGATCAGGTAGTGTAAGGGTTACGCCCGCTTCACAGTGACAGACCAAACTGTGACAGACCAAACTCCCCGTTTAACGCACCGCAAACTACCGCAAACAGTCCATTTGCACAACCGCAAATTCCACATTTGCACAAGGTTGGATACCAAGCTAGCCATGTCCCGTTCCTTGTCCTCACTGACGTCATTGAAGGTCTCTTCCTCCACCCAGCCACGTATAACACCAAGGGTCTCCGAAAGGTGACAACAAGCCCCCTGGGACGCCTGCTGTGGTTGGACTTCCACCTCCTCAAAGCCACCTTCCTGCTCTTCTTCAGACTTCTTTCTCTGCGTTGCCGCAGGTCCAGCAATCGACGACGACAAGGCTGCTTCTGGTGGTGATGGTGACCACAACTCTTCCTCTTCATGCTCATCTACGGCCTGATCCAGCACTCTTCGCAGGGCACGTTCCAGAAAAAATGCATATGGGATGAGGTCGATGATGTTGCCTTGGGTTTGACTGACCAGGTTTGTCACCTCCGCAAAAGGACGCATGAGCCTACAGCCATTGTGCATGAGTGTTCAGTAACGCCGTCAAAAAATACCCAGCTCCGCAGAGGCTGTCCTCTTTTTTTTTAATTAAAAAAAATCTGTTCTTAACAGTTTAATCTCTGTTTTGTCCCCTATCAGGGGCCGGTGTATGGAATAGATTTTGGGAACCGGGAGATGGAAAAAAATGCATGGTCGGTACTCTTACTTCCAGTTTGGGGCACTGCGCGTACGGCTTGCAATGTACTGTGCCACCAGATATAAGTGGTGTGTTTAAGTAGTACTATTCCTATCAGTTTAATCCCTGTTACGTCCCCTATCAGGGGAAGTGTATGGAATAGATTTTAGCAACCGGGAGATGGAAAAAGATGCTTGGTCGGTCCTCTTACTTCTAATTTGAGGCACTGCGCGTGCGCCGTGCAATGTACTGTGCAATCCCAATATGAGTAGTATGTTAAGTAGTACTATTCCTATCAGTTTAATCCCTGTTACGTCCTCTATCAGGGGCCGGTCTATGGAATAGATTTTAGCAACCGGGAGATGGACAAAGATGCTTGGTTGGTCCTCCTACTTCCAATTCGGGCACTGCGCGTGCGCCGTGCAATGTACTGTGCCACCAGATAGGAATAGTACTACTTAACACACCACTCATATCAGTTTAATACCTGTTAGGTCCCCAATCAGGGGGCGTGTATGGAATAGATTTTAGACAACCGCAAAGAGTTGTCAATAGTTGACACACTCATGACATAAATTTTATTCCTCTATGCGTCAATCATATTGTGGTGATGACTGTGCTCGTGCGCACGTTTGGGAGATTGCAGGCGATGGGGTTTTTTCAAAGCCTATGGTCGTGCTGAGGTAGTTCAGTGACAGTTAAGTGACCCAGAAAACAATGATTCTGCAGTGTGGGCCCATTGTTGGCCTAGTAGGCTTTAATGATCACCTTAGATGATCACAAAGAAAATTAATGTTTTTTCTATGCAAAATTATCCAGCCGATCGCTTTTGGTCTGTTCACAATGAAGCAACGACCTTATCATCTGGGGTGTGCCAACATTGCCATTGCCAACACACTCATAGAGGTGGTCGCTTCATTGTGATACGCAAGCCCCTTCACCACAACAAGGTAACGATCATGAAGGGGAATTGACACATGTATGTGCCTTTTGACACATGTATGTGCCTGCAGCACCAGCGGCCAGAAAAATTGATGTTTTCCAGGCAAAAAGTGCACTAAAACATTGCGGCTTGAACCCTAGTTGGTGGTGGATAAGTCACGCAAGTCATCCGGCATGCAGAGATAAAATACAGCAGCGTGTGGACCATTTTTAGCCCAAGGCAGCTCATCTCATCAGGCCTTTTTTTCTCATTCAAAACGTTTATTGTTTTCCAGAAAAATTATTGACAAGGTTACAAAGTGAATACAAGATCCTTATTGGTGAATGTAGAATACATAAGGCAACAATAGTTTTTCAATACAATTGGGAGCCTATCCCAATAACAGTAATAACCGCAAAAGAGGAGTAGTACCAAAAAGAAAAAATTCAACAACTACAAGGAACGAAAAAACAAGACACGGACAAGAGAGAGAGAAACGACAAGGGAGAAAGGAGGGGAGGAAAGGCGGGAACCCTATATGAACACTTGCTACAGACACGCTTCCCGGAATTCGTCAGAAGTGCGAAACAGCTCCCAGGGGCTCCATACTTTAGTAAAACGAGCAACATCTGGAGGGGCAACACAAATCAGGTCCTCCATTCTTTGGTGAAGAGCAATTTCCTCAAACCACTCCTTGTGTACAGGGGGGGAAGATGACTTCCAAGGACGAGGGATGGCCGTTCTAGCGGCTTGAAGCATATATTTCAGGAGGGAGGCTTTGTAGGCTGGGATAGTCAGGTCAAATATGGACAGTAAGAGGGATTCAGGCGTATTGGGAATAGGGATCCCTGTCACGCTCCGTGTGACTTTATGCACTGAGTCCCAAAAAGGTCGCAGGAGGGGGCATTGCCACCAGACATGAAGCATGGTGCCTTCTTCCGACAAACATCTCCAACAGCTATTGAAAACAGTCGGGAACCATTTATGTAGGAGAGCAGGGACTCTGTACCATCTAGACAGGACCTTATAATTTGTCTCCTGCGCCTTTGTGGGAATCAGCGCCTTGTGAGTCAGGAGGAAGGCTCTCCTCCACTGAGAAGGGGTGAGCTGCACATCCAAGTCACGTTCCCAGCCTGAACAGAAAGGGGGGAGTTGGGTAGGGTGTTGGAGGGTGAGCAGGTTGTAGATGGTGGAAATATCCCTGAACACTGCCGAAGGGGCCAGACACATTTGTTCAAATGACGTTAGGGATCTAGACAGAGCGTGGGTTTTGCGCATGGACGAGTAAAAGTGTTGGAGCTGAAGATATTGAAAAGTGTGCCCGGGGCGAGTAGTAGAGGGCTCTATCAGCTGATTAAGAGGTTTCAACGAGGACCCATGTAGGACATGACAGAATTGGAGAGGGCGCAAGCTCGTGCCTGTCAGGAAGGGACGGGCGGTGCTGCCAGGTGGAAGATTAGGATGATCTGTAATTAGGGTTAAAGGGCTCTTGACGTCAAAAAGAGAAAGGCTGCTGTGTATGGAGGCAAGTATTGCAAGGGTATGGGTAGTCGTGAAGGAGGGGCTAGGGGCAGAGACACTAGATGACCCAATAACCCAAGGGAGAACCAAGAGCGAGGTAGGGGAAGAATCCCGCGCCATATGCACCCATTGCTTTGTTGAATCCACTCTCAGCAAGTCCAGAAGTCTGGCGTACGCCGTTGAGTAATAGTATAATCTACAATCCGGCAGACCTACTCCCCCTGACTCCTTGGTCATCAGGCCTTTTTTAGTCAAATGTATGGCCCACTGTCAGTCAGTTCGGGATCCATGCCTCATTCATCTTAATAAAGGTGAGGTAATCTAGACTTTTTTGACCTAGGCGACTTCTCTCTTCAGTGACAATACCTCCTACTGCACTGAAGGTCCTTTCTGACAGGACACTTGAAGCGGGGCAGGCCAGAAGTTCTATCGCAAATTGGGATAGCTCAGGCCACAGGTCAAGCCTGCACACCCAGTAGTCAGAGTGTCGATATCTGCAGTTAAGGCGAGGTAGTCTGCTACCTGTCGGTTGAGTCGTTCTCTGAGGGTGTACCCCGAAGGGCTGTGGCGATGCGTAGGACTTAAAAAGCTCTGCATGTCCTCCATCAACAACACGTCTGTAAAGCGTCCTGTCCTTGCCGGTGTGGTCGTGGTAGGAGGAGGATTACTTTCACCTCTTCCCCTGTTAGATTCCCGTTGTGCTGTGACATCACCCTTATACGCTGTGTAAAGCATACTTTTTTTATTTATTTTGGAACTGCTGCATCCTTTCCGACTTCCGGTAATTCGGTAACATTTCAGGCACTTTCTGCTTATACCGGGGGTCTAGTAGCGTGGCCACCCAGTACAGGTCGTTCTCCTTCAGCCTTTTTATACGAGGGTCCCTCAACAGGCACGACAGCATGAAAGACCCCATTTGCACAAGGTTGGATGCCGAGCTACTTATGTCCCGTTCCTCGTCCTCACTGATCTCACTGAAGGTCTGTTCTTCCCCCCAGCCACGTACAACACCACGGGTACCAGATAGGTGACAATGAGCACCCTGGGATGCCTGCTGTGGTTGGTCTTCCTCCTCCTCCTCCAAGCCACATTCCTCCTCTGACTCCTATTCCTCAGATTCCTCTTCCATCGTTGCCGCAGGTCCAGCAAGCGATGCTGGTAAGGCTGTTTCTGAAGGTGATGGTGACCACAACTCTTCCTCTTCACGCTCATCTATGGCCTGATACAGCACTCTTCGCAGGGCACGCTCCAGGAAGAAAACAAATGGGATGATGTCGCTGATGGTGCCTTCAGTGTGACTGACTAGGTTTGTCACCTCCTCAAAAGGACGCATGAGCCTACAGGCATTGCGCATGAGCGTCCAGTAACGTGGCAAAAAAATTCCCAGCTCCGCAGAGGCTGTCCTAGCACCCCGGTCATACAAATACTCGTTGACGGCTTTTTCTTGTTGGAGCAGGCGGTCGAACATTAGGAGTGTTGAATTCCAACGTGTCGGGCTGTCGCAAATCAAGCACCTCACTGGCATGTTGTTTCGCCGCTGGATATCTGAAAAGTGCGCCATGGCCGTGTAGGAACGCCTGAAATGGCCACATACCTTCCTGGCCTGCTTGAGGATGTCCTGTAAGCCTGGGAACTTATGCACAAAGCGTTGTACAATCAGATTCAACACATGTGCCCAAATTCAATGCCGCCAACAAATTGCTTCCGTTGTCACACACCACTTTTACGATCTCCAGTTGGTGCGGAGTCAGCCACTGATCCACCTGTGCGTTCAGGGCGGACAGGAGTGCTGGTCCGGTGTGACTCTCTGCTTTCAGGCAAGTCAACCCCAAGACGGCGTGACACTGTCATATCTGGGATGTGGAATAGCCCCTGGGGAGCTGGGGGGGGTGCAGTTGATGTGGAGCAAGACGCAGCAGCAGAAGAGAACTCAGCCGAGGAGGTTATCGAAGAGGATGGAGTAGGAGGAGTAGAGGAGGTTGCAGCAGGCCTGCCTGCAAGTCGTAGCGGTGTCACCAACTCCTCTGCAGAGCCACGCATTCCATGCTTGGCAGCTGTCAGCAGGTTTACCCAATGCGCAGTGTACGTGATATACCTGCCCTGACCGTGCTTTGCAGACCAGGTATCAGTGGTCAGATGGAGCCTTGCCCCAACACTGTGTGCCAGACATGCCATGACTTCCTTTTGCACAATAGAGTACAGGTTGGGGATTGCCTTTTGTGAAAATAAATTTCGGCCGGGTACCTTCCACTGCGGTGTCCCAATAGCTACAAATTTTTTGAAGGCCTCAGACTCCACCAGCTTGTATGGTAAAAGCTGGCGGGCTAAGAGTTCCGACAAGCCAGCTGTCAGATGTGGGCAAGGGGATGACTCTGTGACATTGGCTTCTTACACTCAAACATTTCCTTGACAGACACCTGACTGTGGGCAGATGAGCAGGAACTGCTCAAGGCGAGAGACAGAGTGGCGGATGGTTGAGAGGGGGTAAGGAGGACAGCAGTGGTTGACGTGGCTGAAGATGCTGGACCAGGAGGAGGATGGTGGCTTTGAGCTTGTGTGCTGCTTGTACTCATGTGTTGATCCCATAGGCGTTTATGATTTGAGATCATGTGCTTTCGCAAAGCAGTTGTACCTAGATGGGTGTTGGACTTCCCACGACTCAGTTTCTTTTGGCACAGGTTGCAAATGCCATCGCTGTTGTCAGAGGCAGACACACAAAAAAAATGCCACACTGCTGAGCTCTGCAATGACTGCATTCTGGTGGTGGCAACAGCATGCGTTGATTGGCGTGCTGTCTGGCTGACCCCGGGTGCCGATGCATGCTGTCTGACTGTGCCACTAGCTCCTTGCGACGACCTCCCCCTGCTTCCAACTCGTCTCCTCCTCCTCTCTGTCTCCCCATCTGAACTTTCCCCCTGTTCTTCTTCTCTTCGAGCGGACACCCACGTGACATCCACGGACACATCGTCATCATCAACCGCTTCACTTGTATCTGACAACTCATCAAAGGAAGCAGCAGCATCATTACACCGTACGTCCATGTGTGTAATGCTGCCTGACTGAGACATATCCCTGTTATCTACAGCCTCTGGCAATAATGGTTGCGCATCACTCATTTCTTCCAACTGATGTGTAAATAACTCCTCTGACAGATCAAGTGAAGCAGCTGTGGTGCTAGTGTTGGTGGTGGCGGCAGGCGGGCGAGTGGTAACTTGAGAGGTGCCCAAAGCTGAGCTGGAGGAGGATGGTGCGTCAAGGTTCCGAGCGGAAGCTGTAGAAGATTGGGTGTCCTGTGTTAGCCAGTCAACTATGTCCTCAGAACTTTTCGAGTTCAGGGTACGTGGCCTCTGAACACTGGGCATTATTCTAGGGCCAAAGGGAATCACAGCACCACGACCACGACGGGGTGGCCTGCCTCTGCCTGTCATTTTTTTTAGATTAGTTTAGTTGTACTATGCGTGCAAGCTACTGTGACACCAGATATGAGTGGTACTGTGCACTGGCAGAAGTTGGCAGAGTAGACGTTGTAGGCCTGACACACACGCTTGCAGACAACTAACTGCTATTCAATCTATTACAGTCAAAATTGTTGTTTTATTTTTAAATGTAATCTACTGTGAGACCAGATATGAGTTGCACTGGTGTAACACTGTGCACTGGCAGGGCCTGAAACACACACGCTTGCAGGCAACTGACTGCTATTCTATTACAGTCAAAATTGTTGTTTTTTTTTTAAATGTAATCTACTGTGACACCAGATATGAGTTGCACTGGTTTGACACTGTGCACTGGCAGGGCCTGAAACACACACACGCTTGCAGGCAACTGACTGCTATTCTATTACAGTCAAAATATATATATATTTTTTTATGTAATCTACTGTGACACCAGATATGAGATGCACTGGTGTGACACTGTGCACTGGCAGGGCCTGAAACACACACGCTTGCAGGCAACTGACTGCTATTATATTACAGTCAAAATTATTATATTTTTTTTTTAATGTAATCTACTGTGACACCAGATATGAGTTGCACTGGTGTGACACTGTGCACTGGCAGGGCCTGAAACACACACGCTTGCAGTCAACTGACTGCTATTCTATTACAGTCAAAATTGTTGTTTTTTGTTTAAATGTAATCTACTGTGACACCAGATATGAGTTGCACTGGTGTGACACTGTCCCCTGGCAGGGCCTGAAACACACATGCTTGCAGGCAACTGACTGCTATTATATTACAGCCAAAATTATTATTATTTTTTTTTATGCAATCTACTGTGACACCAGATATGAGTTGCACTGATGTGACACTGTGCACTGGCAGGGCCTGAAACACACACACTTGCAGACAACTGACTGCTATTATATTACAGTCAAAATTATTATTATTTTTTTAAAATGTAATCTACTGTGACACCAGATATGAGTTGCACTGGTGTGACACTGTGCACTGGTAGGGCCTGAAACACACACGCTTGCAGGCAACTGACTGCTATTCTATTACAGTCAAAATTATTATTTTTTTTTAAATGTAATCTACTGTGACACCAGATATGAGTTGCACTGGTGTGACACTGTGCACTGGCAGGGCCTGAAACACACACGCTTGCAGGCAACTGACTGCTATTCTATTACAGTCAAATTTGTTGTTGTTTTTTTAAATGTAATCTACTGTGACACCAGATATGAGTTGCACTGGTGTGACACTGTCCACTGGCAGGGCCTGAAACACACACGCTTGCAGGCAACTGACTGCTATTCTATTACAGTCCAATTTTTTTTAAATGTAATCTACTGTGACACCAGTTATGAGTTGCACTGGTGTGACACTGTGCACTGGCAGGGCCCGAAACACACACGCTTGCAGGCAACTGACTGCTATTCTATTACAGTCAAATTTTTTTTTTTTTTTTTTTTTTTAATGTAATCTACTGTGACACCAGATATGAGTTGCACTGGTGTGACACTGTGCACTGGCAGGGCCTGAAACACACACGCTTGCAGGCAACTGACTGCTATTCTATTACAGTCAAAATTGTTGTTGTTTTTTTAAATGTAATCTACTGTGACACCAGATATGAGTGGTGGCACTGGGCAAGTGGGCACAGTATACGCTGTGAGTCTGACACACACGCTGGCAGACAACTGCAATTAGATTACAGAGAAAAAAAAAAAAAAGCAGACTGATGTACTAGCCCTAAAAAGGGCTTTTTGGGTTGCTGTCAGGACACTGTCCTGACAACAGAGATCAGATGTGTCTTTCAGGACTGGAGTGGACACTGAATACACTGGCCTAGCTAACGATTTCCCTATTAAATCAACAGCAGCTACACTGTCCCTCCTCTCACTATGACTGCAGCTTCCGAATGAATCTAAAATGGATGCTGTCCAGGAGGTGGGAGGGTCTAGGAGGGAGGGTATGCTGCTGATTGGCTGGAATGTGTCTGCTGACTGTGAAGTACAGGGTCAAAGTTTGCTCAATGATGACGAATAGGGGGCGGACCGAATATTGCATATCTTCTCCCGCCTTGCTAACGCGAACAAGCTATGTTCGCCGGCGAATAGTTCGGGACATCTCTATGTCACAGTAGATTACATAAAAAAAAAAAAAAAACTATTTTGACTGTAATATAATAGCAGTCAGTTGCCTGCAAGTGTGTGTGTTTCAGGCCCTGCAAGTGCACAGTGTCACCAGTGCAACTCATATCTGGTGTCACAGTAGATTACATTTACAAAAACAACAATTTTGACTGTAATATAATAGCAGTCAGTTGCCTGCAAGCGTGTGTGTTTCAGGCCCTGCAAGTGCACAGTGTCACTAGTGCAACTCATATCTGGTGTCACAGTAGATTACATAAAAAAAAACACAACAATTTTGACTGTAATATAATAGCAGTTAGTTGCCTGCAAGCGTGTGTTTCAGGCCTACAGCGTGTACTGTGCCAACTACTGCCAGTGCACAGTGCCACTCATATCTGGTGTCACAGTAGCTTGCACGCATAGTACAACTAATCTAAAAAAAATGACAGGCAGAGGCAGGCCACCCGCAGGGGCCGTCGTGGTCGTGGTGCTGTGATTCCCTTTGGCCCTAGAATAATGCCCAGTGTTCAGAGGCCACGTACCCTGAAAAAAGTTCAGAGGACATAGTTGACTGGCTAACACAGGACACCCAATCTTCTACAGCTTCCGCTCGGAACCTTGACGCACTATCCTCCTCAAGCTCAGCTTCGGGCACCTCTCAAGTTACCACTCGCCCGCCTGCCGCCACCACCAACACTAGCACCACAGCTGCTTCACTTGATCTGTCAGAGGAGTTATTTACACATCAGTTGGAAGAAATGAGTGATGCGCAACCATTATTGCCAGAGGATGTAGATAACAGGGATATGTCTCAGTCAGGCAGCATTACACACATGGACGTACGGTGTGATGATGTTGTACCCGCTGCTGCTTCCTTTGATGAGTTGTCAGATACAAGTAAAGCGGTTGATGATGACGATGTGTCCGTGAATGTCACGTGGGTGCCCGCTCGAAGAGAAGAAGAACAGGGGGAAAGTTCAGATGGGGAGACAGAGAGGAGGAGGAGACGAGTTGGAAGCAGGGGGAGGTCGTCGCAAGGAGCTAGTGGCACAGTCAGACAGCATGCATCGGCACCCGGGGTCAGCCAGACAGCATGCATCGGCACCCGGGGTCAGCCAGACAGCACGCCAATCAACGCATGCTGTTGCCACCACCAGAATGCCGTCATTGCAAAGCTCAGCAGTGTGGCATTTTTTTTGTGTGTCTGCCTCTGATAATAGCGATGCCATTTGCAACCTGTGCCAAAATAAACTGACTCGTGGGAAATCCAACACCCACCTAGGTACAACTGCTTTGCGAAGGCACATGATCTCACATCACAAACACCTATGGGATCAACACATGATGACGAGTACAAGCAGCACACAAGCTCAAAGCCACCATCCTCCTCCTGGTCCAGCATCTTCAGCCACGTCCACCACTGCTGTCCTCCTTGCCCCCTCTCAACCATCCACCACTCCGTCCCTCGCCTTGAGCAGTTCCTGCTCATCTGCCCACAGTCAGGTGTCTGTCAAGGAAATGTTTGAGCGTAAGAAGCCAATGTCACAGAGTCACCCCCTTGCCCGGCATCTGACAGCTGGCTTGTCGGAACTCTTAGCCCGCCAGCTTTTACCATACAAACTTGTGGAGTCTAAGGCCTTCAAAAAATTTGTAGCTATTGGGACACCGCAGTGGAAGGTACCCGGCCAAAATTTATTTTCACAAAAGGCAATCCCCAACCTGTACTCTATTGTGCAAAAGGAAGTCATGGCATGTCTTGCACACAGTGTTGGGGCAAGGGTCCATCTGACCACTGAAACCTGGTCTGCAAAGCACGGTCAGGGCAGGTATATCACCTACACTGCGTATTGGGTAAACCTGCTGACGGCTGCCAAGCATGGAATGCGTGGCTCTGCAGAGGAGTTGGTGACACCGCTACGACTTGCAGGCAGGCCTGCTGCCACCTCCTCTACTCCTCCTACTCCATCCTCTTTGATAACCTCCTCGGCTGAGTCCTCTTCTGCTGCTGCGTCTTGCTCCACATCAACTGCACCCCCCAGCTCCCCAGAGGATATTCCACATCCCGGATACGACAGTGTCACGCCGTCTTGGGGTTGACTTGCCTGAAAGCAGAGAGTCACACCGGACCAGCACTCCTGTCCGCCCTGAACGCACAGGTGGATCAGTGGCTGACTCCGCACCAACTGGAGATCGTAAAAGTGGTGTGTGACAACGGAAGCAATTTGTTGGCGGCATTGAATTTGGGCAAGTTGACACATGTGCCGTGCATGGCACATGTGTTGAATCTGATCGTACAACGCTTTGTGCATAAGTACCCAGGCTTACAGGACGTCCTCAAGCAGGCCAGGAAGGTGTGCGGCCATTTCAGGCGTTCCTACATGGCCATGGCGCACTTTTCAGATATTAAGCGGCAAAACAACATGCCAGTGAGGTGCTTGATTTGCGACAGCCCGACACGTTGGAATTCAACACTCCTAATGTCCGACCGCCTGCTCCAACAAGAAAAAGCCGTCAACGAGTATTTGTATGACCGGGGTGCTAAAACAGCCTCTGCGGAGCTGGGAATTTTTTTGCCACGTTACTGGACGCTCATGCGCAATGCCTGTAGGCTCTTGCGTCCTTTTGAGGAGGTGACAAACCTAGTCAGTCGTACTGAAGGCACCATCAGCGACATCATCCCATTTGTTTTCTTCCTGGAGCGTGCCCTGCGAAGAGTGCTGGATCAGGCCGTAGATGAGCGTGAAGAAGAGGAGTTGTGGTCACCATCACCACCAGAAACAGCCTTATCATCATCGCTTGCTGGACCTGCAGCAACGCTGGAAGAAGAGTCTGAGGAAGAGGAGTCAGAGGAGGAATGTGGCTTTGAGGAGGAGGAAGACCAACCACAGCAGGCATCCCAGGGTGCTCGTTGTCACCTATCTGGTACCCGTGGTGTTGTACGTGGCTGGGGGGAAGAACAGACCTTCAGTGAGAACAGTGAGGACGAGGAACGGGACATGAGTAGCTCGGCATCCAACCTTGTGCAAATGGGGTCTTTCATGCTGTCGTGCCTGTTGAGGGACCCTCGTATAAAAAGGCTGAAGGAGAACGACCTGATCTGGGTGGCCACGCTACTAGACCCCCGGTATAATCAGAAAGTGCCTGAAATGTTACCAAATTACCGGAAGTCGGAAAGGATGCAGCAGTTCCAAAATAAATTAAAAAGTATGCTTTACACAGCGTATAAGGGTGATGTCACAGCACAACGGGAATCTAACAGGGGAAGAGGTGAAAGTAATCCTCCTCCTACCACGACCACGCCGGCAAGGACAGAACGCTACCAACTAGGGTTTAAGCCGCAATGTTTTAGTGCACTTTCTGTCTGGAAAACATCAATCTTTGCGGCTGCAACAATACCTGATTTTTCAGGCATGTGTACATGCCTAATTTTTCTGGCCTCTGGTGCTGCACTGTGGCTGCAAAAACAAAACAAAAAAAAAGACGCATACATGTGTCAATTCCTCTTCGTGATCGTTACCTTGTTGTGGTAAAGGGGCTTGCGTATCACAATAAAGCGATCACCTCTATGAGTGTGTTGGCAATGGCAATGTTGGCACACCCCAGATGATTAGGTCGTTGCTTCATTGTGAACAGACCAAAAGCGATCGGCTGGATAATTTTGCATAGAAAAATCATTAATTTTCTTTGTGATCATCTAAGGTGATCCTTAAAGCCTTCTAGGCCAACAATGGGCCCACACTGCAGAATCATTGTTTTCTGGGTCACTTAACTGTCACTGAGGTAGGTAGCACGACCATAGGCTTTGAAAAACCCCCATCGCCTGCAATCTCCCAAACGCGCGCACGAGCACAGTCATCACTACACCAAGATTGACGCATAGATGAATAAAATTTATGTCATGAGTGTGTCAACTATTGACAACTCTTTGCGGTTGTCTAAAATCTATTCCATACACGTCCCCTGATAGGGGACATGACAGGGATTAAACTGATAGGAATAGTACTACTTAACACACCACTCATATCTGGTGGCACAGTACATTGCACGGCGCACGCGCAGTGCCCCAAATTGGAAGTAGGAGGACCAACCAAGCATCTTTTTCCATCTCCCAGTTCCTAAAATATATTCCATAGACCGGCCCCTGATAGGGGATGTAACAGGGATTAAACTGATAGGAATAGTACTACTTAACACACCACTCATATCTGGTGGCACAGTACATTGCAAGGCGTACGCGCAGTGCCCCGAATTGGAAGTAGCAGGACCAACCAAGCATCTTTTTCCATCTCCCGGTTCCTAAAATCTATTCCATGAATTGTTCCCCAAAATTTGCTTTGTTCTGAATTAATAAATCACGAAGCACATCAGCTATTCCCCGGCCTGCAGGGAGACTGTATCTCGCTGTGGTAGTGAAACAGTTACTGTGCGTCAGAATGACAGGCGTCACTCTTAGGGCTCATGCAGACGACCGTATGGCCTCCGAGATATACGGTCCATGAGCGGGCCATATGTCCCGGAGCGGCATTGATCGTGCGCACAGGAGCGCACAGCATCATAGGTTACATTGATGCTGTGGACGTCAGGCCGCCGCGGGGCTTTTGTCCCGCACTCATATGATCTTATCAGTGCGGGACAATAGTCCTACAGGCGGCCCGATGTTTACAGCATCATTGTAACCTATGATCCTTTGTGCTCCCGTGCGCACGGTCAATGCCGCTCTGTGACATATGGCCCGCTCATGGACCGTATGTCTTGGAGGGCATATGGTCGTGTGCAAGAGCCCTTAGAGGTGGTCACCTAACATATAAAAATAAAAAACATTCTAAACCTTATGTAGCTTCAGACAACATACAGCCGAAAAGAACTGAGCTCTAAGCCTTACGGTAGGCACGGCTCGTTGCAAAATCATCCATGGTTTATGCTGTCAAATGATCAAACACAATGGTTCAGGATTCCAGTCTAATGTCACAACCAGCAGATTCCAGATTACGTGTACAGGAAATCATGCTGTTACCTATCTCATAGAATGTAAGTGTGGGCTGCAATACAATACACAGGCAGAAGCACTCAAGAACTGCACGATTGAGTGAACCAACAACAAAGAAGAAATATCTGAAACATGGCCTATCGAGACCCTTCTGGATGCAGGAACTCCAATCCATCCATCCATATAGTCTCAACAAAATCATGGAAACTGTCCTGTAAAAATAAATTTGTTAAAATACTTAGAGATATATCTATAGGAAGTTTCTGTCAGGACCATGGTCATGGTCGTGACTCTGGATCCGCATGCAGTTGCCTGCGGTTTGGGTTTATTGTTCAACCACTGGTGAGTGCTGTTAATATGTTGCCTCACGTGTGGTTGCCGCTGGCAACATGATTGGTACTTGGCAGTATAGCAGCCTGAGCTGTTGCTAGGCAGCTTGCTGTCAAGTGCATGCGGTTACACTTGGTTGTGTGTGTGTGTGTGTATGTCTGCACTTTCCATGTCTGGTGTGCACGAGGTTTATGTTTGTGTGCACTGTGACACTTCCCTTCACTGTGGCTGCCCGTGGCAACGTTTGGTATTGAGTACATGTGGTGGCAGTGTCTCGGCCTGCTGGCTGACTCCCAGGACATGGTTGCCACGCATGTCGTTGTCGGCGGTAACAGCTACAGTGTAATTGTTTATTGTACACCTCTTTATGTGGCTTTTCCCTTGCCTGGTGTTAGAAGGGTTAACTCCCTTCTTAGTGTGTGAACACTGGGTGTGTGTGTGGGTGTGGCCACTTGGGGCTATTTAGCTCCTGCTGGATGCCTGACTCTGAGGGGTACTTCAGTCATGGGTAGCTGATGTCATCCTCCTGGTTTATACCATCTGCCAGTGAGAGCCACCCTTGTGGTCATAAACTTTGTCTGATGTTAGATGATGTGGTCATGGTCTTTCTGTTTATTGCAGCTATGGTTTCCTGGGTTACTGTGTGATGTGTGGTGTGTGCTGTGTCCGTTAGTATTGTTGTGGACAGCAGCACCTGTACATGGGTTCCAGGCTGTGTGTCTGTGGCAGGTAGGTGGTGTTACTAGTTACATTTACCTGCCACTGCCATTAGCTGTTTCTGTTCCCTTTGTAGCTTGGCCTCTTTAGACTCCTGTTTCTCCGTGTCCAGGAGGAACGGGCTGTCTACCCAGCTCCTAGTTCAGGGATCGGCGGAGGGTCAGAAGGGATCCGAGGTTCCTGAGCATGAGCCCTCCTACCTTCAAGGGCGGCTCATGCAGCTAGGAGTCAGGGTCAGATTAGGGAATCTCTAGGAGGTGACCTGCTCCCTAATTCTGTGGTTCTGGCCAAGTAGCAACCTTTCCATCTCCTGGCATCGCACGGCTGAGGGTTTTCCCCATCCTCAGCCGTGACAGTTTCTGTCTTCTGCTATTGCATTTCTTTATATCTTTTCCCGGTGACAGGTTCCCTTTAACTAATGTATATGTAAGTCCTGATGAGTTTTATACGTTTCCCCCCCCCCCCCCATAAATCTGATAACCCCTTTAATGACAGCCTTAAAATAACATATCAGTGATCAATAAGGTGTTAACATTACATTTTGATTACAGTTTTCAGTAACTAAACTATAAATAAAAACCATTAGTTAGTGAAAGGATGAAGTAAAAGCAGAAATGTTTTATTTGCTCTGAAGAATATTGGTCAGATAGTCTGGAACGATGGTAAATCCAGTGATACTGCCGTCTTGGCCAAGAAGACATATAAATGGAAAAGGACAGCAGCACTGGAGGGTCAGCCTCATAAACAGGCACTGCAGATGTCTATTCTGGTGGAGAATGTCCTGCTGATGGTAACAGGACATTTTTGGCGGCTCCTCAGATGGTTCTAGTCTTGGACCCTAAATTTAAAATACAACATAATATGAAACACATCAATAATCAGTAAAGTGAGTGAGAAAACATCAGACAGATGAAGATGCTAGAGAGGACTTCTTACTATAGGTTGTAGATGGAACGGGGAGCAGGGTCTTTCTTGTTGGTGTCAGGTCAGTGGTGGTAAACTGAAGGGAGACAAATATAGAAATAAATCTTCAGTGGGTTAAAAGTGAAGCAAAACATGAAATAATTACTAGAAAGACTGATTTTATGACTACTATAAATGTGTTGTACGTATGGACCTCCTACCTGGGCCGCAATCCAAGCTACTTGATGTTATACTTGTTGTTTCATCTGAAGCAATGGCTCCTACATAAGGGGCATCTAGGGTCGCAACTGAGCCAAAGAGATATGCAGTCACGATGGTATAGATGGGAGCAGGGAAGCGGTGTTACTGGCTCTCTTATGGTAAATTCCTCCATACAGATGGTACAAGATGTTATCTCATCGTCCTGGATAAAAGGGCGAGACTGGAGGTCTGCTATTCTGCGTACCCTGCTATTCACCCTTATTTGTGGTGGTGGTTGGTGCTGTGGCACTGGCTGACTAGGGCCGGGCTCAGGAGCAGCTGGCACAGGAACAGAAGCTCTCCCTTCCAATGGATTAGTTGTGGTCTGGGAGGCTACACCAACCATAGGCCTGCTGCTTGGCCCGGCAATGGCCACTCCTGATAGTCGGGAGGGTCCAGCCGGTGATCGCGATAATGGCGATCGACTCCGCTGCCTGTTTTCCTCCACTCTGCCACGCCGTGGAGGATCTTGCCGTCGGCGGCGTCCTCTTCTTCCCTGGAGAGGCACTCGGGCTTCTTCATTCTGCCCTCTTTGGTGCGATCTTCTTCTTTCTATAGTCCGAGACCTTAATCTCAGAGGAATAAGGTCATCGTCTAAAAGAAAATCATTGATGCAGTAATTACTAAGAAAGAAACCTTCAACAAAACCCAAAACTGTTCCTAAATGTGATTTTCCGCTGTAGATCCCATTACTGTCATCGACAAGCGGCAAAGTGCAGGACAATAAAACTCCCAGTTATTAGATTCACCCCAGGGAAGCGCATCCCACTTTGTAGAACCTTACCTTGATTTAGTAGGTGACTCATGGTCCACTGTCAACTAGAAAGAGGTGGACGAAATTGGGACAATAAGAAGCCCCCGAAATAAAAAAGGAGTCCAAGCACAGGTGGTAAAGTGCTTGAGGACTAAAAGCGTATAGAAAATCCGAAAATGTAGATCCAAAAATCCGAAAATGTTTTGGAGCCAATGAAAGTGTCAGCAGACGCGTCAACTCAAAATGGCAATGATATCAGCGTGAGCAGGGCAGAAACACCTTCAGAATGATGATGTCACAATGAAGGATCGGATCACTGCATCACTGTGACATCACTGTATTCTAGAGGCCATGTGACTGGCACATGTATGTGCCATGTGCTGCTCCTCAGACTGTGACATCACTGTATTCTAGCGGCCATGTTGTCTGCATAATCTGTGATATCTGTACATTATAGCTGCCATGTTGTTTCCTGATATACAGAAAGAGAATGGTCCTGACAATTCTCATTCTATGGCAGCATAATTTTTTTTTTCAAAAGAAAAGTTGTTATAAACATTATATATAATATATACACACATAAACGTGACACCACTGTAATTCTATTAATCTCACAATCCAATTAAACTCACATTAACTAGTTTAGACACTGAAAACCAAAAAGTCTTTAATAATTATATCATCAACTAAAAAGTAAAAGGAAACCCTCTCCTTAGAAAATTAATAATAAATGACAGTACCAAGCCTGAACAACCTATGTTATCAATATCCAATGTATAAAGCCACTCTTTTGTAAAAAAATATATTTTTCCCTTTTTTCTTCTAGATAAAAAAGGGGGAAGACAGCATATAGTAAGGTCGCTCCAAATAATTTCCCTAAGGAGATAGGTGCTCAGACCCAGCCACAAAAATACATAGATGAGACATAGACGCTTGCCTCTCTTATTTGGCAGCAGCGTCTCTCTATGTAATCAGTGCGGCCAGATGAGGAGAGACACAGACTGAACCTAAGTAGCAGCACCCTCATGTTGCTTAGCGCTGTTACAAACACTTCCCTCACTCGTGCTGTCTGTTATGGGGCTGAGAACAAGTAAACCAAAATGTCCGTGACTCTCAATATCTGGCTACTAGTGTTGGGCGAGCATTCTCAGCCGAACAATAATTTTTCTCGAGCATCGTGATGCTCGGCACATCGCGGTGTTCGGCCGAATACCGTGTGTGCTCGAGCGCAATGCTCGAGTCTCCTCCCCGCTACTCATCCAATAAACATGCAGGTAAGTACTACCATTCACTGTAATGCCGTAACCATGTTGGCTACTGGCATTACAGTGATTGGCTGGCCGGAATGCGTCATCGGGTGCTATATACTGTAGAAGGGAGAGATAGTGTAGGGAGTGAAATAGGAATATTTTCGTTTTTATACTTGTTATAGACCCAAAAGTCCTTTTAAAGACTATTTTGTGTGGCAGCAATATATATTTTAAGTGTAACCTACGCTAAATAGCTTGCAATTGTTTGGCCGCTGCAGACAGCGACATTATCTGCGCTACATCTCCTCTCTAACTTGTGCGCAGCCTAAAAATATCTGTGACATTCAATGTACCTTTTCCGTAGACGGTGTCCGCTGCGGACAGTTACATTACCTGCACTACATCTCCTGTATAACGTTTGTGTATCCGAAATAGTGACATTCAGTCTAATTTTTTTGCTGCTGGTGGCCTAGGATAGATCATATGACAGCATCTCACTGTGCTGCATCCCACTGTTTTTTGTTACTTTGGAGCCTAAGCATACTATTGTCTCCTAGGTTTAGGGCCCCCTCATAGTGGCTTATCAATACCGCTTGTGGGAGGCTTTACCCTTTTCAGTGGGAAGGCACAGTAGATATACTGGACCAGCAGTGAAATCACCCCGTAATTAATAAGGGATTGCTCTGTTCAGCACTGGTTTTCAGTTTATACTATGCGGATATTGGGACAGGTGGTTACCGTTATACACACCTGCCCATGACCGCTAATTTGGTGTGGGAATGCACCAGTCACAATACACTTTGTAATAGAGCAATATATATCACACAGGTGGGGGTCCTTTCAAATATAGTTATCCCTCAGTAGTGTTGTGACCGTGGTATTGGAAATTGGGTAATATATGCTGTATCCCACTTTCCATACAGTCACATCCCACTATTGCCTATCTCTGTAATAAGAGAAACAATTGTTTTGCCCTTTTATACTAGAATTTCTAATAAAGATTTATTATTTTATTTTAAACCGCTTATCAGGCAGTGACACTTTAATATTAGTGCGGCAAATTTACTACATATTTGTCCGTTAGCTACTGGCAGCGACATTACCTGTGCTACATCTCCAGTATAACGTTTATGTATCCTAAATATCAGTGACATTAATTTAGTGTAATTTTTTATTAGCCGCTGGTGACAACGACATTACTTGCGCTATACCTCCTGTTTAACGTGTGCGCATCCTAAAAATATCTGACATTCTGTGTACTTTATTTACGCATACACTTACAAAACTTGCGCTACTGTATGTGTGACATACTTGCAAGCATATATACCATTAGTAGTTACGCTAGGTTTACACCAGAGCGTACTGAACGTACGCTCTGTATGCGCGATTGTACGGGCGTTTACAATCGCGCCGCGGAGACAAGCGAACGCCCATTGTCGTGCGTTCCTGGAAGTCTAAGTACGGGAACGCGCGACACTACGCCCCAAAGAAGCTCCTGAACTTCTTGGGGCGTTGGGCGTTTTACAGCGCGATCGTACGCGCTGTAAAACGCCCAGGTGAGAACCATGCCGATAGGGAAGCATTGGTTTCTCCTTGTTGAGCGTTTTACAGCACGTAGGAACGAGCTGTAAAATGCTCAGGTCTGAACCGGCAGTCAGAGGGGACATATTTCGTCAAACTCAAAAGTGACAGGTGCCACGCCCCTTTTCAGCCCTGTGACAGCTGTTCACAAACACGTCGGTGTATGTCTAAAAATAGCCTGGCCAAGTCCTAAAATAGCTAGGCTACTATATGAACAGCTCTTCACATTCTGTTAGAATTTATAAATAGTGTTGAGCGAGCATGCTCGACCGAATTGCTGTTCGGCTCGAGCATCGCTATGCTTGGCACATCCGAGTGCTCGGCCGAATACTGCGGGCGCTCGAATACAGTTTAATACAATGAAAGTTAATGGGAGACTCGAGCATCAAACCAGGCACCCCCTGCTCTGAAGAAGAGAGGGTTCACAAAAAAAGGTTAGAAATTGATGGAAACCCCATAAAAATGGTTTGGAAACAGCATTAAAGAGGTTGTCCAGGATTGGGGACATTGCTGTAAGAGAACACCAAGCATATAAATATTACATACAGTCCTGTCGTACCTTTGCAATACTTTTCTGATGCCCTGTTTTCTTGTCCTAAATTCTCTGCCGGAAGTGCCACTTTTCAAAGATTCAGTGACGTACCGGGTCCCTTTCTGCAGAGCGAAGCCTCTGCCTCCGCTTCACAATAGATGGCGCTGTTCATGAGTAGTGTAGAGCGCAAATTTTCCATGCAAATGATTTTTCAGCTGAAAAACAAGACAGATTCTGCTCATTTGCATGCCTTTCCCATATGCCCATGTTTATGCAAATGAGTTTTTACATGACAAAACTGTATAGAACGGTTATTGAATATTATGTTAGGACAATTGGAAAACTTTTTGTCACTTTAATGAGTTTGATCTAGGTGCGCAGGTCCACCGAAGCCATCCAACAGATTTGAAGTAACTGAGACTTACTGGCTCTCTGTCAGATGAGAGCTGGTTTGGAATGTCTCATAGTGCACAAAGCTGCCATTTTAAGGTATGCTGACTAAGCCTGTTATCTGTCTCATGGATAGATTGATGGCTTGCACATACCTGGCTTTTGGCATACAGTTGTCAATTGTATGTTGTAGATAATAGAAGTCCAAGACGCATCCAGCCATCCTCTTAATGCTGTTTCCAAACCATTTTGATGGGGTTTCCATCAGTTTCGAACCTTTTTTTGTGAACCAGACACCCTCTTTTCTTCCGAGCAGGGGTTGCCTGGGGTTCTCCCATTGACTTCCATTGTGCTCGGGTGCTCAGTAGAGCACACGAGCATACCGATGTGTTCGGCCAGAGCACATGAGCACTTTAGTGCTAGATCAACACTATTTATAAAGCATCAGTAATTTAACTAAGTTTTTAAAATGTTTCAAAATAAAATTATATTAATCTTATATTAACCAATATATGTATTAAACGATTATAAATATTACCAATACTAATAGATCCTTCAATCTAACTATCTATAGGACTTTTTTTTATGATCTATTATTAAATACAGTATGCCCCTGAACGTACAGTAGATAAATATTTTATAATCAAATAATATCTATTTATATAAAATATATAAAACTAATTTAATAAACTAATATCTATTTTTTCCATTTATCTATCTATCTATCTATCTATCTATCTATCTATCTATTTATTTACTATCTACCAATTTATCCTATAAACCCCTATCAAGCTATTAAAACCTAATAAAAATCCTAATAAATTCCTATAAAAATCCTATAAACCCCTATCAAACCCATATTAAAACCTAAGGCCTCGGGGGGCGGAGCCAGCGCTTGATCCGGATGGACGTGTGAAGCGCTGCTCTCACATCTGCATATCCCTCTCAGCACCTTGTCATAAGCCTACTGAAAGCTGAAATGGTCAAGATCGGGGGCCAAAAGCCCACAGACCAGCTAGGAGGCAATCGCTCCCAAAGTCAGGCTGGGGAGATAGATAAATTTATGAAAAAGGCTGCCCCTGTAGCAGTGAGCCGTGACTCCAAGATGGCGCCCGGCACTCCACGCTCCGGACACAAACAGTCTACCGCTTGCAGCAGTGAAAAGGTAGGGGACGACCCCAGTGAGGCAGAATGCCTGCCGATCTCCAGAGCTTTCTTAAAAGAAGCTCTAGCAGAAGCCCTGGGTCCCATTAGTGTGGACATTTCTTCAATAAAAGAAGACGTTAAGCACATAGGTAGGAGAGTAGAGGACTTAAAAGAAACTCAGGCTACAATCCTCCAACACCAGGGTGAAGTGTCCTCTAGCATGTCGCTAGCCCAGTGCCATATAAATGCCTTATATACAGCCATGGAGGACCAAGAAAATAGAAGCAGGCGCAATAACTTGCGCTTTAGAGGGATACCTGAAACCATCTTAGCCATGGACATTCCGGAAACGGTAATCCAGATATGCCTCAAGATTCTAGGTCCTGACTCAGCACATGAGGTCCTGCTTGAACGGGCGCACAGAGCCCTCAGACCCAAACCGCAGGCGAATGAGCCACCTAGGGATGTAATATGTAGATTCCTACACTTCTCTGTGAAAGAAGCCATTCTGGCAAGTGCCAGAAACTCCAACTCTGTAGAATGGGAGGATAACAACATCACTATATATCAAGACTTGTCGCAATCAACTCTCAAAATACGTAAAGCCTTGAATCCTCTCACAGATTGGTTGAGACAACACAGAATTATCTATAGATGGACATTCCCTTTCGGTTTATCTTTCCTACATGAAGGCCGACGCATCCACGTTTCCTCATTTACAGACCTGGACAAGACATATGATCTTCTTCAGCTATCTCCATTACCTATTGCAAACTGGGACATGGTCCAGAATCTGAACTCCTTACCCGATCTACCTAAGACGATCCCCTGGGAGCCCCAACGCACCCCAAGGGCCCAAAGAAGCAGCAGAAGAAGAGATTCCTTCTCCACCCCAAAACGCCTTTCCTTGGCGGATGAGTAGTCAGCCATACTTTCTCATCTCTAGGTTTGGGAGACTAAGAGAATCATCAGATGGGACTTATTACTGTTGAGCTTCTGTTTTACATTTTGATTTTTGACTGCAAGCTATGTGCTGGGGGGAGAGCTGGGCTCGCTTTATATTCGGGCCTTGCTCTTCACCTAGCAATAGATGTAGAGACAGTAGGGATTTCTCCCCTGAGTTTTCCCATCTGTTTGAAGGTCAGGCTAGTCATGCTATTGTTAATTCACTCAGGTTTTGCTCTAATAACTCCCCATCTATTTATGCCCTCCTACACCTCGGAAGCCAAGTGAACTACCCTCACCTACCTGCATATATATTTAAGCACTCTGTGATGTCCCCCCTGCCGGATGAGTATAGATATAACTTATTTCCATCATTTAACTCTTAGCTACTCTATGAAGGGCTAAAATCTGAAAGCTATTCTAGTCACCAAAATGACCCCCACTTTTCCTCCACCAGCGTTACAAAAATTACTAAGCTTCAGTATCCTTGCTACTCTAGAGGGAAGTGCTTCTGGGTATAATACCCTTTCCCCCCCCTACTTGTTACTTACCCGGATAGGCAAAGTTTATATACCCTGCCTTGTCTGGATGATATCCATTCATTCTTTGCTTCTATTTACTTTTCTGTTTTGTGTTCTATTTTGTTCTTACTCTGACAGGTACTCAAGAAATACTTCAACACCCTTTCATATATGTGAGCAGTGATCCCCGCTGGGAAAGAGGGCTTGTAAAGGGGATAATCCGGAAATGTGGATGTTTTTTGGCTCCTCTCGTGGCTGCACTCTCCTCCTCACAATGTATCTGGTTTGTCAGTTTTTTATCTGCTGTGTCATTTATAGCCCTTTGATTTCCCACCTTACTAAAAAGTTATGGCAGATTTCAAATTAGCCTCATACAATGTTAAGGGGCTGAGATCCCCTTCTAAAAGGTGCCAGATCTTATCTCTCCTACACAAAGAAAATTGTTCAGTGGTCTTTCTTCAGGAGACGCACTTCAAACACAATAATTGTCCTAATCTTTCCTTTTCCAGATTCCCTTGCTGGTACCATTGTGGGGCCGGGGGTGCAGCTTCGAGGGGAGTCAGCATAGGCTTCCGCAGAGGCCTTCCTTTTCAATATAAGTCTCATGTACAAGACTCAGATGGTCGATACTTGATCCTTAAAGGACTGGTGGGACAATCTATGTTCACGTTTGTAAACATCTATGCCCCGAACACTGATCAGCTTAGCTGGTTCATTACTGTCTTCTCTTTAATTGAACAACATAGGTAAGGTTTCCTAATTGTCACAGGGAACTTTAATGTGGCTTTTAATCCTTTAATTGACACATCCTCTAAAAAATCCCCTATCTCAGCAAAGACCCTCAGACTGATGCATACAAAATTGCACAATCTGGGAATTATAGACGTATGGCGTTGCCACAACCCTGATTCAATTGACTACTCCTTTTATTCGTCTGCAAATAACTCCTATAGCAGAATTGACTACATTCTAATCCCAAAGGAGAAGCTACAATTCTGCTCTTTACCTAAAATAGGAGACATCACTCTATCAGACCACTCCCCAATCTTCTGTATTATATCCCCAGGCAAAAAAAATACCAGACAACCAAACTGGAGATTTAATTGCTTTAATTGTCTTTGCTGAATAATGCCAAACACACTGCCCAAATTACCTCTTACTTAGAGGAATATATTGGCACAGAAACTGTCGGAACTTTCTTCTCTTAGAACTCAGTTGAAGAATCTCCTGAACGAGCGCTCAGCCAAATTTTTTCTGTCCGCTCAGCAGAAGATTTTTGCTCATGGAAACAAAGCCTCTAAATATGTTATGAGCCGAATCAAACAGAGAAGAAACTCCCGCTACGTTCAGTCCATTAAATCCCCCCAAGGAGTACAGCTCTTTAAAGCTGAGGAAATTGCTGAACAATTTAGATCATTTTACAAGTCCCTATATAATCTCCCAGCCCCTAACCTCCCTAATCCCTCCTCTAGCAGAGAAAGCAATATCAGTTCATTTCTGGAGACCCTTGACCTTCCCACATTAAATTTGGCACAACAATAATCCCCGACTAAGCCGTTCACTATTCCGGAACTAATTACTGCTATTAAATCTACCCTTAAAGGCAAATGCCCTGGCCCTGACGGTCTCCCCATAACTTACTATTCGTCCTTTCAAAACATCTTGCTACCCCACTTACTCCCTATCTGTAATTTATCGATGGCCAATCACCCACTTTCTTCTGATATGACCAAAGCAGTCATTACGAAAATTCCCAAAGAAGGTAAGGACCCCACGATCTGCCCCAGTTACCGCCCTATCTCCCTACTTAATGTCGATCTTAAACTTCTAGCTAAAATGCTGGCCACTAGGCTGCAAAACCTGCTCCCTGAACTAATCCACCCAGACCAAGTTGGCTTTGTCAAAGGTCGGGAAGGCAAAGACAATACCACAAAAATTCTAGATGCCCTGTTCTTTGGCTCGCATAAATCCACCCCCCTGGTCCTGCTTGGCACGGACGCTGAGAAAGCATTTGATAGAGTTGACTGGACTTATATCAGACTAGCCCTGTCTAAATTCCAAATTCTGGAACAATATATTAACTCTATATTTTCCATGTACACTTGCTCCTCGGCGTCCGTGTCAGTAAATGGACTTCTCTCCTCCCATTTCCCCATTAGAAACGGAACGAGGCAGGGATGCCCCCTCTCCCCACTCATTTTTGTCCTTGTAATGGAATCTCTTCTTCAAGTTCTTAGACAGGATGGTGAAATTAAAGGTCTGAAAGTGGGGAATCGAGAATTTAAATTGGCAGCCTTTGCTGACGACCTACTGATTGTCACCACTAATCCATAGAGATCCATGCCTAAGATCCTCTCAATACTCAGCCTTTTTGGCTCCCTTTCCAACTTTAAGGTCAACCCCTCCAAATCCCAGGTTTTACATATGGGCCTCTCCTCCGCTAGTCTCGCCTCCCTACAAATTAATTCTCCTTTCAATTGGCAAACCCAACAATTATGCCTGATTTATTTCAATTAAATTACAAGCCCCTCCTAGCTTCTATGACAACTCAAATGGATTCCCTGGATTCTCCCTATCTCTCATGGTTCGGAAGGAAGAACATCTTTATGTCTCTGATCATGCCAAAACTCACATATATGATACAGGTTCTCCCTATTGATATTCCCAGGTCATACTTTGCATCCCTAAACAAACATGTCCGCAAGTTCATTTGGCAAGGTAAAAGCCCGCGTATCTCCTTTGACACCTTGACTAAACCTAGGACTAGAGGGGGCATAGGCCTCCCTGATCCTAAATCATATATGCTTGCTATTCAGCTTTCTAGAGCTATAGATTGGATTAGAGAACCCACTTATAAATCCTGGCTCACATTGGAGACCGCTTTCCTCCCCTCCTCTCCTCGGGCCCTCTTGCTGGCTGACAGACTACCCCCGACCCTAAGCTCAATATCCAACCCTCTTATACGCAGCACTTTAAGGGTCCGGGGGGGGGGGGGGGGGGTCTCGTCCAGCTGTGGGGTCCCCTTACCTCTCACCTCACTTATGCTCATAAAAGATATAATTGATTTGGCCCCCAAGGAGCTGAAAGAAAGCTGTCCGCTACACATAAGGTCCTCGGTGATTCCCATATCTCAGTTTCTAGATCCCGAGGGCTGTATTCTTCCCGACCCAGAAATATGCAAACTCCTGGGGACGCAGATTCACAACCCCACCCTGTTACATTTTCTTAGAACAGAATTACTCAGTAAGGCAAAAAGCCCCCCTCTACCAGAAGAAATAAACTGGTTTGTGGAAATGTTGAGTAATAAGAGATATCCCCCTAAACCTATTTCTACAATTTATAAGCGTCTGAAATCTCCTACCTCCACTATTAAACCCGCAATAGTGGGCAAATGGGAGAAAGACCTTCAACGGTCCTTGACACCTCAAGAAACCTCTAAAATACTAATCCTCCCACACAAGATATCTAGATGCATACGCATCCAAGAAAACAGCTATAAGATCCTTATGCAATGGTATAGGACTCCAGACAAAACTTATAGATATAGCAAAACCGCCACTGATCTGTGTTGGAGATGCCATAAAGCTAAAGGAACCTTTATACACATTTGGTTGACATGTGACCTGATTAACCCATGGTGGCACACAATAACCCAACTATGTAACCAGATTTGTATGTCATCCCTCCCCTGCTCTCCTGAATTGATTTTATTATCACTCGGGATGGAAGGCCTGGGCCCATATAAAAAATCCCTTTTTACCCTCTTGCTGGCAGCTGCTAGATTGCTCCTACTAACCCACTGGTTATCTTCGGATATCCCTAGTATTGAGCATTGGACTAATAAGGTTGACCAGATTTACAGACTAGAGGAAATTTCACACTGGGAGTCGCACTCTAGATCCTCTTTCCTAAAAACTTGGTCACCTTGGAAGTCATACAGGAATTTTGCCTAGGAACGGAGTTCAACAGATATCTTTTATTGCCCTACCTCTTTCACCCCCAGATAGGGACTTACTTACTTATCTTCCCACCCCCTCCCCCCCCTTCTTACATACGCTTCCACCATTGGTAATTGGACTCAACCTTCACGATTCTATGCTCAATTTGATTTAACCATATGTTTTTTTCTTGCTGATGCCTGTCATGTTGGGCTTAAACGCCCGTTAGTTATTTACACTTGTGACGCCTTAAGATGGGTGACTGTCGCTTCTTTTTATGTCACATGTACTGTTGTATACTCTATCTATTGGAAAATGTACAAAGCTTTGAAAAATTGAAAACAATAAAAAATTTCAATAAAAAAAAACCTAAGGCCTCTTGCACATGAAAGTTTTTGTTCCCGTTTTTTGTTCCATTTTTTGCGTTCTGTATATGGACCGTATACGTAACCATTCATTTCAATGGATCCCCCCCAAGAACGGAAGGTACTCTGTATGCCTTCCGTTTCCGTATTTACGTTCGGTTCAAAGATAGAACATGTCCTTTTATTGTCCGCATAACGGACAAGGATAGTACTGTTCTATCAGGGGCCAGCTGTTCTATTCCGCAAAAAAAACTGAATGCACACAATCTATATTTTTGCGGATCCATTTTTTGCAGACAGTAAAATACTGAAAAAGCCATACGGTCGTGTGCAAGAGGCCTAATAAAAATCCTAATAAATTCCTATAAAAATCCTATAAAACCCCTATCAAGCTATTAAAGCTACTAATAAAATCCTGTAATAAAATTCCTATTAAAATCCTATAAACCTTATCAAGCTATTAAAATTACTAATAAAAACCTATCAAGCTATTAAAACTAATAAAAAGCCTAATAAAATTACCTATTAAAATAAAAGAGTTCATAACCCCGCCCATGGCGCAACCTCCCCATAAACCATACCAGTCCGGGCCAAAAGAAATTTGCTTAATTAGGGAAAATAACTAAATTCGAAGGCGTACGTGATTTAATCAAATTGTCTTTATTTACTACGCATCGTGGTACATTTTGCAATAGGGTAGACACGTTTGTGCGTACTTACAGCGACGTATACATAATTGTTTCATGCGTTTTGTTACAAAGGCGCGTACAACACGGTAATTTTTTCTAAAATCACTCGTAAATATTTTTAATACATTTTCAAAAGACATTCCTTTAGCGATACAATGTAAGATATAGATGCATTAATGCCCGCAGACCGAACTAGCGACGTCCTATATTTGTCTGTTTTGATACCTTATAGTCTTAGAGTTTTTAGATAAAAATAGAACTATATTACTAACGGCATTTTTCAGCAACCAATTTACATGCTGGACATTTATTATAATAGGTGACATCAGGTCATTTTGCAATGAGCCGGACCGTGGGTGCAGTTACACGGACACCAATTATGCAGTGGGTCAGGATATGTGTATAATAGTCTATGATTTTTGTTCGTGACACCAATTGCAGCGTGCGCAGGGTACAGTTTCAGGGCCCTTTAAGTAGTTGCAACTCACGTACCAGGTGAGGAATGCTAGAGTGGTGTAATGTCTCTGTGTGATAGTAGTAATAGTGTCAACGGTGTCTCCTACCTTGGTACGGCTGGACTCCTGGATCCTGGCTGTAGAGGGAAGTCAGGTGGGCGTATGTATATGGATATATATATGTATCTGCCTCTTCTTTGATATGTGTATATTTATAGGCCCCTTTATATTGCCAATAGGGATATATATTTCCTGAATGGCCGTGTATATACTTGCCCTGTATGGCAAGTGGGGACATATGTATGTCCCCTATATGTGATGCCCCAGGTATATGCGAGGGTGTGTGTATATATGGATTTGTGTGTATGTATTTGCACACATTTCTATGTATATACACTTATCTCAGCATGACAGTATGTATGTGGGCTTATTGCTGCCCATTCATGCCTCCGGTTTTGTATGTATGTATGTGTATATGTTTATAGATGTGCCCAAAGCATTTGTGGATTTTTTTTATATATATATATATATATATATATATATATGTATATATGTAGAGGGAAGTATATTGAATATTCCCTAGATTTAATTCCCTATCAACTTATATCAACAGTTCATCCCCCATGTTTAGAGAAAGACTTGTGCTGATAGCCTGTAGGATAACAGCTGATCAGTATCTAGTCCTCTTTTGTTCAGGCCCTAAACAGTAGGATGGTCTCGTTTGCGGGTCACCTCAGGACAAAGAGATTGCAGACTCTCTGGCACTGTATGTCAGGGGGGCTTTCTAACCAGAGACATCATGAACCAGTTTCCACTCCTCTGCCCGATGGCCAAACTCCATCCCCCTACTTCCATCATTTTGGGACTAGGGGGGAGGACTCTTGGGATTTGGGCATAAAGAGAGGGACACTTGGTAGAGGGGACAGAAGTGGAGTGCATGCAGCCTCATGGATGAGGGAGAGCCATTCCCAGGAAAATGAGCAAGCGAGGATCTCTACTGGGATGAGAGTAACTCCCTAGAGACGAGCACTGGCTAAGTATCATTAACCCCTATTGCACTCTCCTGGAGGTCTTGCACCCCTACCAACCCTATCCCACCAACGTACCCCTAACCCTTACCAACCCTATCCCACCAACGTACCACCCCCTATACCTGACACCTGTACCCCTACTATAACGTCCTACTATTAACCCCTATCCCATTGCTATAAACCCCTATCCACTGCTACTGTAGTAATTTTCCTGTAGGGATAGTTATTAGTCCAGGTTGGGTGGGCTGTTAATGTATGTGTGTGTGTGTACTGTATAGTTAGTTTGTGGGTGGAATTTGGGGTATGAATAGTGTATTTAGTGCTGTATTTTTGGTGCTGTATTGTGTGTATTGTGTACTGTAGGTTAATAATAAATATTGTGTATTATTTGTATTATACCTACTGTGTAACGTGTGTTTATTAGCGGTAGTTAGCTCAGTTAGGCGCTTGCAGCTAGTTTAGTGATCAGCGTAAGGTAAAGTGAAAGTATTGTATTATTCATTATTAAGGTATAAATAGGCGGAGTCATCACTAGACTGCTCCTCCCATTTATGAATATTAATTATTGATATTTGCATAAATATTGTTAATTAATATTCCCCCTTTACATTGGCGAGCCAGGCCCACTGCTTAGATTTTGGAATCTGTATTTGGTTTTGAGGCTAGAAATCGCTTATACTGTGAATTGTCAGGCAAGAGAGACGCGGTCATCGGTCTGAGCGTCTAGGACCTGATAATTCGGACAGGTAACACGATTCTTCCTTATAGTATCAAACGCAGATCAAAATCTCTAGCAGAGAATCTATAATCTATCTGTGTACTAATATTTTTATGTTTGCTTTACACGGTCACTGCTTCGCTTGAGTGTTGCAAGGGAGAAGAGGACACGTCACTCGAGGAGATCCATCTTTGTTGGAGCAGCGTACAAGTCCGGCTGGTCGGGAAGAAGCGATCCAAGCAGCTGCGTAGGATGAAGAGGTACGGCACCAATGAGAAGATGGACGCTCAGCAAAAAGTGAGTGTGGACTTCTCCACACTGCAACACTTGAGCAGACACAGCACTTTCAATCCCATCCTCCCCACCACATACAAGTCAGCAGAAATGCTGTGGTCCGATTTGTTAACACAGGCTTGTAGCTATGACAAGCTATGTGTTAACAAACGGACGGTGTTAAATAAATCCACAAAGCGACTTCAGATGCTAGCCAAACTGGTTCATATGTTTGAGGTTAGCATCTGCAAGCCAAAGGAAGTTGCGCTGGTGTCTCAGTCAACAGAGACAATTCCTCCGACCATTCACTGCCAGTGCTGTGCCAGTAATTCGGACCAGGTTTCGGCATTGCTGGCACATCTGGCAGAGAATGTACAGTCTACCGTGGACCGAGATGCGCAGGTGGCTAGGTTAGAGTCACAGTTAGTAGAGCTGCAGAGGCAGAAGGAGGAAATTGAGGCTAAGTTGACTCAGTCTTATACTGAGGTCAAGGCCTTCAAGGAGCGGACTGCCTCTACTGATGTGACAGCCAAATTGAAGGCTCTGGTTGCTGTAAGCTCCCAGATAATGACTGGCATGCAACAGGTCATCACCAATTTGGTGCCGGCCCTTTCTTTTTCCGTAAAGTCAGGGCCGGAATCTCCCAAAATTTTGCCCTGTCTAGGGCAAAAAGGGGGGAGAGTAGTCTGTGACAGGACAAATCACCAGACTAAGCCGATCCAGACTAACAGAGATTTTGCTCTAACTTTGGGAAAAAGAAAGATCGTGAAAAGTGCCTCCCTGAGGATGGAAGAATTCAGGGAGCGCGGTTGCAGTGTGCACAGACCTAAGCCATGCTGAGCAAACATCAGCTGCTTTGCATGTGGTGGCTTAGGTCAAATAGCGAAGCACTGCAAAACAGGTAAGAAAAAAAAACGTAGGATAGGAAGCCAGGTCAGGTGCTTCAGGTGTGGGAACAAGGGACACATTGCAAAGAATTGCCCTTGTGCAAGTAATTGCAATGTGTCCGGTAGTGTTTGGCAGGTAACAAATCGTGCAGTGGGGTCTAGTCAGACTGGCCATAAAGGGGTTACCTCTCAGCGGCACATGCCTCACCAGGCGCTGAGGGGTCAGAATGGCCAATCTAGGCTGGGCAACATTTGAAACCCCTGTACTATTTGTTACACCGTCTGTTCCCCGTGTATGTCCATGTTGTGTGTTTGTTACCTGTTTGTATGTTTTTTATGTGTACGGCAGAGGTCCTTGTCTATGAATGTGTCTCACCCTGCTGATTGTTGTGGTTTACATTCCCCGCTGTGAGTCCAGTCGCTGCTGTTTCGATTCATTCTTGTGTCCCCTTGGAGTGGAACAGTGTTATACTGTGGATCGGGAAAGTATATGTTCGCGAGCAGATAATTTCACACTGGAATTCCTGCTGGTCGGGAGAAGGCGTTCCGGATTAGAGGACCTTCTCCATGCAGCACACAAAGGATGGTGTGACATTATTCTGAACAACCAGGGTCTCAGATCGATACAGATAACACTGTTGTGCTCAAGGTTTTCGGTGGGGCTGTGTTATACTGGGGAGTGGGGACTAAGGCGGACAGGCAACTTTGGTGTAATGTTGTGCTGCGCACTTAATTCTGGTCCGATCAGGTGGCACAGCTCTGATTGGGATTGGGCGCAGGGTGATTGGCAGCGGAGTGTGGACTGTGTTCTTGTGTTGTGGAGTCCTGAAGAGTCTAGGCAGGACTTAAGCCATGGATTCTGCCGGCCTCCACAAAACAGGATGACAGAGGGAAATCAGCTTGAGTACACATGAGTGGACAGGGATACGGTGCCATTAATTACTAGATGGTGCCTCATCCGCAGCTCCCCTCAGATGTCCTAACTTAGTAAGGTACCCATCCTGATCTGTTGGTGCAGAGGGATGGGGAGAAGCGGTAGGGTGTTCTCACACCAGTGTTGGGATAACGAAGGGTCCTGTGAGATGGAGGTCAGCCCAATGCCTTTCTCTTCATGGGTCAAAGGTATAGGGGCTGGAGTAGTGCAACTAACTGCACCAGAGGGGATAAATACCCCAGGAGCGCCTGGTATTTTCTTCTGTCATAGGTACTATGGAGCAGAGGAAAAACCCAAATGCCACAGAAGATACAGTCATCCGCCCCGACACTTGTGAGGTTGCTGAGGTAGAGGTGTTCGGGTGGAAGAACCTGTCCGGATCCACATTTTAATACTCAGAGGTGTTCGGGTGGAAGAACCTGTCCGGATCCATCTCCTAGTTCTGGTCATCGGTATCCACATGGGACTATGCACCGGAGGGTCTAGAGACTGGTTGACCAACTGAACCAGAACCAGACAGCACCTTACGAACTCAACTGCCAGAGGCTCAGCACTTAATCTCACCAAAGTCCTGAAGCCTAAGATCCAAGGGACATGTAAGATCGTGTGGGGGTTCAGGATGAAAAATCAAATTATCCTGAGAGCCCATGAAATGGATATTGAACTGGTTCATATGAGGTTTTGGGAGGTACATCCTATGCCTTCCTGAGACCTCATAGTATTGGTCATAAATGTCCTCGGGTTTAGGTGGGTTGGGGGAGGGGAACTGTGTAAATAGGATGTATTTTGTGTGAATGGGGTTAAGATTAGGGCACGATAGGGACAGGCCCCCTCTGTTTGCCATTTGCCACCTTGAGCCCTAGAAAGGTGAAGTTCATAAGGGAAGGGCTGGATGTTTAGTGTGGCGGAGGTGTGCCTGCAGATAGAATTTTGGTACCATGACATCACTATGCTTAATGAAAATGCACATTATTGAGGATGTGATGTTAAATTACACAAGATGACAGTACAAATACACTTAACAGGTTGTAGCGGGGTAAAAGAGTTTAGTAACATAACTCTGGGATGTTACAATTTCAGTAGAAATAAGATTGCATGGTGTAAAACCTCAGTCCATGCTATATAAAGAGATGTAGAGATTTAATATAAAATATAATGTGGACATTATGTAAATTGGATGAAGCTATGCAAGCAGTATTGTTCTGACTATTTTATGATTATAACACTACATATTTCATTGACTGTATTGATATACTTTTCATGTTTTTATTGTTTTTTATTGTTCTTATATTTAATTAATTGATTGATATATTCAGCATAAATAAATAGATTCTTAGAGTGATTCTGAAATAGGAGTGCCGATCCCTTTTTTAATTTTAATTTATACAGTTCGGGTATAATATTATTAAAATCCAATGCTTCCCCCGCTGATACGGATTGTCCGTATATACAATATATGCCGCTGGACGGTTGATGGTTTTATTTACCGGTATTAAATCGCACGGAAACACGCCATTAAATATACGTCTGGCGTAAAAGTTGGCTTTGATAACGCAGGAAATTTTGTAATTATTTATCTTATTGAAAATCATATAAAACTTCTCTTCTATAGTTTATTTCAATAATATTTTCATGAACGGAATACACAATCATGTTAATAGTGTTTACCACCGGTTCGGCAAATCTAATTTCAGCTCTGAAATTTCCAGTTTTTACTAAAGAGAAATGTCCGCCGGGTTCTTGATCCGGCAATCAATCAAAAGCGAACAAAGTGTAACAGTTCAAAAATTCTGACTGATCCACGGATAAAGCGTTTTCAGTTGAAATGAACCTGGATGTTCGGGTTCGGCTGAACTTCACAAAAAATTTCGAGTTCGGTACCCGAACTTGACCCCGAACCCAAACCCCATTAAAGTCAATGGGGACCCGAACTTTTGAGCACTGAAATGGCTCTAAAAAAGTCATGGAAAGGGCTAGAGGGCTGCAAATGGCAGCAGAATGTGATTAAGAGCATGACAAGTGCTCTGAAAACAAATGTGGATAGGGAAATGACTTCAAATAACATAAAATATGTAAAAATAAAAAAATTATAATCTTGATCTAGGAGGAGGAGGTCCATATGGAGTAGGAGGTTGAGGAGGCGGTGGATGTGGCGGTGTAGGTGGAACCGGCGGTGGAGGAGGAGGAGGTAGCCAATAGAGATGTCCCGAACTATTCGCCGGCGAACATAGCTTGTTCGCCGCGGCGGGCGAACATATGCGATGTTCGCTCTGCCCCCTATACATCATCATTGAGCAAACTTTGACCCTGTATCTCACAGTCAGCAGACACATTCCAGCCAATCAGCATACCCTCCCTTCCAGACCCTCCCACCTCCTATCAAAAAACAAGGACAGCATCCATCTTAGATTCATTCTGAAGCTGCAGTGTCACAAATTTGACTAAATTGTAATCGCAATGCGATTAATACAGGTTATATTAATTGCATTGCGAATTCAACTTATGGTTGTATTGCTAGAATACTGTATAACGAAGATTGAGAATATAGTGCTATATTCGTTATATTCGACAATTCTAGCAATACAACCATTAGGAACTCAGATCTAAGTTGTAATCGCAATGCGATTAATACAGGTTATATTAACCCCTTAAGGACTCTGCCCTATTTGACCTTAAGGACTTGGCCATTTTTTGCAAATCTGACCAGTGTCACTTTAAGTGCTGATAACTTTAAAACGCTCTCAGGCCATTCTGAGATTGTTTTTTCGTCACATATTGTACTTCATGACACTGGTAAAATGAAGTCCAAAAAATTATTTTTTTTGCATAAAAATATACCTAATTTAGCAAAAATTTGGAAAAATTTGCAAATTTCAAAGTTTCAGTTTCTCTACTTCTGTAATACATAGTAATCCCCCCAAAAATTGTGACTTTACATTCCCCATATGTCTACTTCATGTTTGAATTATTTTGGGAATGATATTTTATTTTTTGGGGATGTTACAAGGCTTAGAAGTTTAGAAGCAAATCTTGAAATTTTTCAGAATTTTACAAAAACCCAATGTTTAGGGACC